>NW_013527804.1:4157643-4182336 GCF_000836215.1 Papilio polytes
GGGCGGCGTGGAGGCAGCTGGTAGATGAAACGGTAAAGGCTTACCAGGGCAAGCACGACCTTCAGCAATGAAGATACGAAAGAGAAGAAGACTTTTTACTTTCATAGTATACTAGTTGTGTAAGCTTGTATCTTTTCTCACAACATAAAAAATTTTCTACTGCAATTTTATCTCGACGATGTTTAAGTTTTTAAAACTTTTAACAATTAAAAATGTTTGCGGAGCGTACGAGGGAAGCCTGAGGATTAACGAAGCAATTTCCGTTAAACTTTATTAGAGGGCCCTGTGACGTCACACGTTTGCACAACTGTTTGTAATTGTTTCCTCCGCAACCTCTACACAGAAATTAACGCTCGCACAAACTTACCAACGATATCATAAGAAACGAAATTTATATAGTTTGGTAACGTTGATAACTAAATATTATTTAAACAACTTCAAATATTAACAATTCCACTCAACAGAACTAGAAATCTTAATTAATTTCAACAATCATACTTCACTGTATAAAAATAAATCATATCATAGCTAATATTATACTCGTAAATGTGAAAATAACGATGGATGGATGGATGTTTGTTAGAGTTTGTAGACTTAACGGCTGAACGGATTTCGATGAAATTTGGCATAGATTTTGAGAATAGTTTGGAAAAACACATAGGCTACTTTTTATCCCGTGAATAGATATGGTTCCCGTTGGATTCATTAATTTAGTTTTTAATGTTTAGTCGATCATTCTGCAACGGTTCAACATATCTAATTGAAATCTGGCACAGATATAAAACAAAGTCTGGAGTACACATGGGATAAGGTTCATCCCCGAGAAATGTCCGGTTCCCGGGGGATACGTAGCTTTTTGTTTTTTATACAGTTCGTATGTTTTCTGATACCACGCGGTCGAAGTCGCGGGCAACAGCTAGTGTTAAAATAAAAATAACGACACGAATATAAAGAATTATCAACTCCTAACGAGTTAAGTCCTCAGAAGTAATTCACAGTGAATTTTCACTTAAGTAAAAGGCTTGAGTAATATTTTCCGTGAGTTTGTAAGTAACTTTTATTCTTAATTTTGTTAAATAACTTCCCTGAAGATACTGAAGGTAATTTAATTCAATTTCATCGTAAATGTTATAATTGGCAATGACAAAGTTCCGCTAAAGTTTCTAGCTCATTTAAAAAACTCTTCAAGCATTCTATGATGCGTGCGAATGCGAATATTCCACGTGATCCAATTTGCACTTCTGACTTTGTATACCATTTTTCAGTCAAAAGTAAATAATCTATTTTAAAATGCATAACAAGTAGTCGTATTATTACCAAACTAAATCTCATAATACCATTTAAATAAATTATTAGTTCCAATAAATAAAATTAGTAGTTCCATCCAACTTTTATCCATCCATCGCCTTTTATTGGCATGTATACTCGTATGTAAAACGTATTAATTTTACATATTCATGCCGATACAAAACTGTTTTAAAATTGTAATTTAACATATGTATGCTGCCGAAGACAGGGCGGCGTGGAGGCAGCTGGTAGATGAAACGGTAAAGGCTTACCAGGGCAAGCACGACCTTCAGCAATGAAGATACGAAGAAGAAGATAATAGTATAGACTAATATACAACACGTCAATAAAATGTTAATAATAATCGAACGACACGAACATAAATGAGATAATATTCTTACTTACTGCGTTGGCGCAGCGACCCAAAGTGGGTCTTGGCCCATAATAATATTCTATTCTTTCTAAATTAAATTTTCATTTACACTACAGTAATTCATAAAACCAGATATTTAACCTATTTTATTTCTATTACACTAAACATCTTTTGATGTTCGTAAATTCCCAATTGCCGAGTTTATTTTCTTAAACATAATTAGAAAACAAGACCCTGTCCCTTTTCCATTCTAGTAAATAAAATTTAAGTTTTCTGTTATTACAAAGGCATTTATACGTTTACATAAAGTATTTTATCCTACGCTCAATAAAAAAGAACATTTTCAATTTTAAAAGCCATTCAACACTCGTAAAGTGTTGTGAATTTAAAAAGACCGTACTTTGCGCCTGAATTTTTAAGCGCACGTAAAATTTTAAATTGAACGATCCTGTAGTTTAATAGTTCCAACTATTTAAAAAAACATTTTCTTTTCTACTAAAAATGTAGATAAAAGTAGCTTAATATAACTATCAAGAATGACTTCAATTTTTGCGCTAACATGTTTTTTAAAATTGTTCTAATTTGTTTTCTAAAAACCTTTTAATGAAATTGAAATTCCTAAGTTAATGAAGTCTATGTGTGAAGAAAATTTCCGCTTTAATATATAGAGCACGTATTTAAGGTCTTTTGGAAAAAACGAGTCAGTATGCCAGGGCCGCACTGGAGTTCGTGAGTGGAGCCCTAATGAGAGACGACTGTACAAGAGTAGTAAAACGTTATGTGTAAATTTCATAAAGATTTAAGTACAACTAGCAATGTTTATATTTATAAAATTTACTATCTTTCGCCCGAGACTCCGTCTGCGTGGAATTAAAAAAAAAGTCAGTAGCCTACGTGTTCTTCCAGACTATCCTCTACTTCTATAACAAGTTTCATAGAGATCCTTTCAGTTGTTCAGGCTACAAACTCTAACAAACATCCATCCATCCATCTAAACTTTCGCATTTATAATATTAGTATGATTAACAATATCATAATATCATAGTTTGATAGATTCAACTACCGCACTGAAAAATAGTGCAACGTTTAATGTTACGAAGTAAAAAGTGCTTACAAAAATGTTGTTCTAATAATGTTGCCGCATTCGCGAATGTTTTGAAAGTGAAGAACAGAACTCCGTATAATTTATTATTAAGCGCTTGCTGCGAATTGTAAAGCGCAGCAAAATTAGCGCAATATTTGCGCAAATAAATGAGAAAAGTTTCACTATTAACCGCAAGAGAAGCTGCGGAATCCAGCGCTTTACGCTACACCGGCACGACAACGACAGCGCTGAATTGGTGCTATTCGCTACAAAGTACTACTTTTAGAAGCGCCTCATTACTTCGTTTATATTGAATTGCCACAAGCGACCTCCTACTCGTTAATTAGTTTTAGTAGTCTTAATGGAACTTCGACTAATTGTGTATTTCAGTTAACGTTTACAAAATCATGTTTAGGTATAAATCTACGATCTACAATCGAATATAAGACTACGGTCGATAACAGAAACCATATATTACTATGACTAAGTTTTTCAGCAATATACATTTTACCTCTGTAGATTCAAAAAACTTTGATAATTATCACACTTCTTAATACTTTAATCAAGTTCGCTAAAACAGTTTTACTTTTTCGAAACGTTTTAACGCTCCAAGCTATCTAATTGTAGAAAGGACGTCCAAAGGAAATCTCTTTAGAAGTTTCTCTACTATTCGGTAGATCATTACGGAGCGACGGTACAAAGTTTTAACGACGAACCTGAAGCCATTGCGAGATAAGATAGGACGTAATCACTTACAAATTGATTTAAGATCCCTAAAGTATACACAGAAATACTCAGAACCATGACATAGAAAGATTATCATCATAATAAATAAAACACAATCTCGTAGCCTATGGTAGATAACGTTAAATATAGATTTTCAGATATTTTCTCTATTCAGTTATCTAAATCTATGGATCCATTAGCCATGTATTACCTTTCTCACAATGTCTCTTTCATTTTCTTTAAAAATATAGAGACAACGATACAAGTGTTACTACAGCAGTCGAAACTCATTAGTTGATGTTCAAATGACCTTTCAACCTTTTTAAAAAACAATTTAGTTTCATTCTGATTAAATTGGAAATCTCAAAATGGTACGTTTAATGTTGGATTGTTACAATAGCCGTTATCTGAGAGGCAGAAGTCGTGATGCGGCCATTTATCTCGCGCTCTTGGGGGACGCTTTGCCGTTTGACACGGGCTTTGATTGCTAAAACGTGAAAAAAGATTTGACTAGAAGCCAATATTGAATGATTTTTGTAAATTCAATTCGAAATGAATACGCAATAATGGGCATCATCCGTTATTAGTTTTTAAGAATTAACTTTGTATTATGATTTATAATAATAATCATATTATCATCATCATCACCAGCTCATTATAAGTCCCCACCGAGGGGTTCGGAGCCTACCCTAATAAGGGGTGACTAGGCCATAGTCAACCAGGCTGGCCAAGTGCGGGTTGGTTGACTTCACATAAATCTTTAAATTTCTTCGCCGATAATAATCATATACTTGGTCCTTATTAATACACCAATTACTTATATAATTTAAAGTTGTTCTTATGTATACTGGATAATAGCGAAAAGATTAAATGAACTTTATTAGACCATTAAAAACGTGCAACCACTAAGTTACTTTGGTTCCTATTTATTATTCAGTAGAATTCCAAAATCTGGGCGAGCATAATTTATGAAGCCATATTTCTCAAGCTTTCACTTAACTCCCGTAGGGTCAATATTGCTAAAGCGTCCTCGGAACTACACTCTCAGGAGTTTAAGTTCACAAGTTTGTCATTAAGAAACTCCAGAGAAAGAGTAACGGCTGAGATTGTTCTTTGGGCTTTGTTGAAATTTTAGATTATTTAATTTTTGATGTGTCCTCTCTTATAACGTACTTTACTCTTTAAGGTAAATTAAAAAAACATTTTAAAGTATTTATCGATAGCAATTAAAACAAATGCAAGCTACTTTATTATATTTTTTTTATTTTAATAATGCAATCATTTTGATTATATTTAAAAGTGTAAACGACATTATTCTCAGTCACAGTGAAATTTTCCTCTTACAATAAAGTACTTGTTTTAATTACACACACGGGTACAGAGTAAAGGCTAACAATGCATAATTCACATAGCCTAGCTCTCCTCTATTTAGGGCAATAAACCGTTCCCCACTTTGGCTCGCACCGAATACCGCCCGTATATTTCAAAGGTATTCTCGCATTTCAGAGGCACTGAGCTATTTGACGTTGTTCACGGTATTTTGTTGGAAATATAAAGTATTTTCTACTACGAATATAGGGTTATAGTGTCTTGATAAAGGCTTTGTAAGACCCTTTTTTTTTTAATTTGTACACCAACAGAAACACTCATTTCCATGAAAGATGCGACTGTGTTAGTTGAAGTATCTAAAACACATTTACATCCAAAATATTATAAATAAGTCAAATATTTACAAGTGGATTAAATTCATATATCAATTAAAACAAATTTCAAATCCGCTTCAGCGCATGACTTGTTATGCACACTATAGTAGTCTATTAGAGAACGCGTCTAGTGAAGTGTGGGACGGGAATCCATTCTGCTACAGCGCTACCAAGCGGAATGGACCGACGGCTAATGTAATTGCCGACCTGACGTCCACACGTGTCCATTGTACCTGCTCTGACGTCAACACGTATCCATTGTATATGTCGATTCAATACCAATTCATCTAGAATCGGAGAACTTGCACGTTTGTTTAAGATGTTTATTTTGCTAAATATGTTTTCAGATGTACTGTAAAGAGTACATTTCTTACCGAATCTTTTGTTGAACTCTAACTAACTTAAACTAATATATGTGTTAACGTAGTTAAATTCGAAATAATTGACACCAATTGTCTTTTGTATCTTTACCGTAAACCAGTACGTGCCCCAACATTGTGCATCCAGTGATGAAACCCAAATTAAACAAACGCTCCACTAAGCCCGCTTTGATTATAATCAAATTTCCAGTCTGCGTGCACCCTAACATAACACTGAAATCCTAAACTAACAAAGCGGTGTACTCGACGTGCACGAACTAATTTCCACTCTAAAGGTACAGACACACTAGTGTTTATCGCATGCAACGCTTCATAGTCGAATATCACGCAATGCAGACTGCAACTGTTTCTATTAAGGTACCCTTTTACTGAGTTCTTTAACCTTTATTCACTTATATAAATAAAATGTTCGTTCACAACCTAATTAAATACAAGTTTTTACATTAATAAATAGTCTAAGTAAATACTACTTGGATATTGTCACCATTAATCACATTTTTAAATTTAAAAGAAGAAACATTCAAAATTGCAGAGAGAAAACAATAATTTAAATGGATTGAAACGACAATTGTAATAAAATCAATTCAAACAAGCATAAATGGAATATAGTTGCCAGTACCAAAGATGAACATTTCAGAAAACCTTTCGCTTCGTTTGCTCATTGTAAATACTTCAGTACGAACCCCTCCCACACTCCCGTATGCCCCTGCATACGCAAATAATGCCTGAACACGGCAAAATTATATACTTTCATTGTTATATCGCAAATAAAAATACAAATGAGAGGATTATAGCTCTTTTGTTTTGTTTAACAAATTTTATTAATATTTTGTTTTGACTGAAATAAGTTTTAAAAACGTTACCCACGTAATTAATAAACAGTGACCTTTTTCTGTTGCAAAGTTTTGTAAGCATGTTTTTTTATATCAACGTTCATATTTAGTTTTTAAAATTAAAGTAACGTACGAACTACATTCAACAATGCTTTATTAACATAGAAATGAGAAAAATATAAAACATTCAGCGTTCCCGCAAACTTCCATTTAAAATCACGTAATAACAAAAGGCATTACAACTTAAGCTCCTCAGTGAGATAATGTCGACTTTAAAGATTTTCATTTCACGCGAACGCTCGCGAAATCTTATTATTGCAGTTTGCGCCCAGCACTAGTACCGGAGACAAAGAGTAAAAAAAAAACTTAAGAGAACTATTTTTAATTAAACACGCTTTGTTTAGCTTTCAGAATCCAGCGTTTCGAAAACCATTAAATTACATATAACGTCAAAAAAATTATAAAAACAATCAAAAGAAACTAAGTCACATTGTCCGTGGCATTTGTTTATTTCGAAATTTATTAAAGTAACTCAATTAATTTTTTTATAGACATATGGATTCATATCCATAAATCTAAATATTATCCCAAAGGCAAAAAGTTACATTCACCTAATCAAAAAAGAAGACAAAGTGACCATAAAACGGGCGATATCGCCAAACATCATTCACGTCGCAGCCGAAATCGCTGGTCGATTTATATCCGGGCTGACCAGGTAATACCCGGGTGTATCGGACCAGAATGCGGTCGCCCGGTCGCCCGCCGCTGCCCGGGTGAATATAGATAAAGGGCGCGTCGACCCGGATATGGGAGTAATCTCTTGGCACAATGCAGTGGCCGATGCATTGCGTCTTTTTAATTAATTGCGGTAAAGTTGATTAACTAAATTGTTTTGCTTTAGTTTCTAGGCACTCTAGGATTATTGTCTTACCCAATATAATAGAAAAAACAACATGTCATTTCTAGGTAACGATCACTTTAGAAACTTCCATCAACGATGACGAAGTAGATAAAAGATCCGTTAAAGGTATCAAAAGGTAATCACTAAAATCTTGAGATAAGCTCTTACAAGAATCGTGCAGGATTCGAAGATAAAGTGAAATAAAATAGTTCCCGGATAAAATGGCTCTCGAGCAGTCTGATTTATATCCGGATCGAATCAGCCGAGTAATATCCGGGTGGCTGTAAGCGGATCGAGTCAGCAGGTGGAGGAAATTTAATCGAAACTCCTTTGTATAATATGTGATACATACGAGAGAAATAATTTATTAAACTTTACTAATACGATAAAAAATTTCTAACATTACTTTTCACTAGTAATCTGATAAATTCGGACAAGTTGGCGGATAGAAAAATAGCTCCTATTATTCGCATATAGTACAGCTTTTTGTTGGTGTAATAATTTTGAACTCCGGCATAGTTTTATTATTTAATATGTATACGAAAAGAGATCAAATCTCCTATACGAATATTCTCAAGTTTTATTTTAGATGACTAGCTTTCGCCCGCAATTCCATCCGTGTGAATTAAAAAAAAACAAAGTGAGTACCCTATGCATTCTTCCAGACTATCCTCTACATCTATACCAAATTTCATCGAAATCCGCTCAACCGTTTAGGCTACAAACTCTAACAAACATCCATCCATCTATCTATCCATCCATCCATCTAAAGTTTCGCATTTATAATATTAGTATTCAGCATGATTAAAAAGAGGCTTTGCAACTTCAAGTGAAACCTAATGCATGTCCGACCTTATTTTTTTTCGGTTGTGATTTTAGACCGAATAACTTAGTCTCAGCCTATCCATAAAGCAGAGGCAACAGCGGAGTTACTTATTCAAGTCGTGTCGGCTCTGCCACGCTTCACTTTTATAGCTACAATAAAAACTAAAGTAACGCGTCCATTTGAAAGATGAGATCCTTAATGTAACATACAGCGACATATTCCGCGAGAAATTGTTTGCATTTTTCATTTAATATTTCCTAACTGGACCCTCAATAATTCTTTTTTAATTACCTATAGGATGTCATTTTCTATAAAAACGTTACGAACACTTTGGGTAAGCACACAGGGCATAGAACAGTAAGCGCCACAGGTCTGCGAATCTGACTCACCACAGTCTCTAGAATCACGTACTCAACTCCCCTCATACCCTAAAACTGAAGACTACTTGAAATGTAGTAGTTATTGCACAATTAATTCTGTTTAAATTCAGGACTCCTTAACCAATTGAGGTTAAATCTATACAAATAGGGACATAACATCTCTGAGTGCGATAGTAAGCTAAGCTGTCGTCACTATTGTAATTAATGTTGACATTTTATCTTAAAATTCCCTAGCGAATTGCGAACATTCTGGTTATGATATTGAATAATTAATTTAATAGAAGCTTGAGCGGGAGTTTCGTAACTATTTTTAATTATTCCCCGCGCTCGTAGCCATCTTGAATATTTATCCTGTATGCGTCATATGGTATGTTAATTTGCTTTAATATCTACTGAAAGCATAGGTGTAAAAATTTAATATACCGAAGTGAGCAAGCGGATAGCTTAAGTATTCTACTTTTATTACTCTTTAGATTAAAAGTACAGGAAAACCTAACATCCTACTTGAATGGCTGTTTACATGTGTGTGTAAATGCGAACGTTTAGATGGATGGATGTTCGTTAGAGTTTGTAGTCTAAACAGCTGAACGGATTTCGATTAAATTTGGTATAGATGTAGAGGATAGTCTGGAAGAACACATACTCACTTTTGTTTTTTAATTCCACGCGGACGGAGTCGCGGGTGAAAGCTAGTATAACATAATAATATTGCTGTCTATGAAAATTGGCAATAATATTAACATTTAATCGTAAACATCCATCCATCTATACTTTCGCATTATAATAAAATTAATTACTTTTTTCAATCGTACAGGAGTTTACATTAAAAAAGGTTTAGACCAATTTTCGTTAAAACGAAAAAGCAATAATTGTTCCTACATTGAATGCAAGAAAAGCATTTACGAGGAATTGCAGGACTATCTCGCAGACGCTTCCCGACATTTTAATACTAGTCTAGAACGAAACAAAAAGACTAGAAGGAATTGAAAATGCAACAGTCGCTTTGGTTTTTTTTTCTTTCATTTTTGTACAAAGATGTCTGGCTTTTCGATAAATTGTAGCACTTTTTATTGCGTCGCCATTTTAGTTGTTTTGCTTTTAGCATTTGAAGGGGAATATTCTGAAAAACCATTAAAGTTATTGAGTATTTCGCGTATCAATTTCATGTCAAACATTAAAATTGTATCTAATATTGTTTTATAGTATTTGAGTGTATTGAATTCGAGTATCAGTTTTAATTACTTGACAGCTATTGGCTAAATTGTTTTAGATAAAAGTGTGGAACATTTCGAGCATTCATTTTAAATATTGAACCCAAAGCTGTTTTGTTGATTGTTATGGCCTTTTTAATAAAAGAATTTCAAGTTGACAATATCAATTTTTCAATACATAATTTTTCATTTCAATGCGAAAGAATAAAATACAAATCTCATATCGGAAGGGTTATGTCATATTTTTTCAAGTTATGAATTCTCCATATCATAAACGCATAAAACGCAGACTGTAGCGAAGTATGACGTATACTAAAAGATTCACATGTAAAGGAAACGTACAATTCAACGCTCGCAAAGGAAAATGTAGAAACACACAACATTTTTTCATTTCCAGAGCGGACTGTTGGCTTTAAAATTTTTAGAGCCGACAATTCCCACTGCTGTTACGTATAATGACAGCCAAGACAATGGAATAAGGACGCAACGGCCCACTTAATTAAAAATGCTAATAACCTCCGAATTTTCATAGAAATAATAAGATTAAATAAAATCGCTTCATAATTTAGTAGGATCAAGTTTAAGAAATAAAGGGACTTTATTTATAAAATTAATTAGCGTTAAGAGGTTTAATATTCATTCTTGTTTACGAGATTTATTTTCGAGAAAACTATTTTTCTTATAAAATTATAGCTTTTAGCCGTGACTGGCCACGTGAAATTTAAAAATAATAATAAAGAAATAAAAAGAGATATAGCCTATGTTACTCACAGATAAATTACCTTTCTAACGGTGAAGGAATTCGTAAAATCATCCAAGTAGTTTTTGAGCTCTCTCTTTATAATCTAAGCTAACTCTTTATAATCTTACTTAACATTATAAATGTTAAAAGTTCAGATGGATGGATGTTTGTTAGAGTTTGTAGCCTGAATGGCTGAACGGATCTATATGAAATTTGACATTGACGTAGAGGATAGTCTGGAAGAACACATAGGCTCATTTTTGTTTTTTTTACTTCTACGCGAACGGAGTAGCGGTCAAAATCTATTATTAGTAAGGATACGTTCAATGTTTGTAAAGGTTTTTTTTTCAGCGTGGATAATTTAATTTCAGCAAAAAGTTTAGGAATCTAAAGCTTGTTTATTAAAGGATATAAAATGCTTCAGTAAAATTCTCATTAAATGTATCTAATTGCAATTAGTACGAGCTCACACGAGGATATAAATTGCAGCTTGTTTTTGCTGAGCGGAATATTCTGGATTCCTCTGCAAATATGCTTCAAAGGAATTTATGCCAGTGAAGATTGAATAAAAAGACAGCCTTTTTTCACTTTACTCTCGATAAGGTTGATTATCTCAAAACCTTTAATGGAACTGAGGAGTAAGGACTTTGTAGCTCCACTAGCAATTTAACGATATTATTGAATATATATATATTGTTCCCAAAATATACAAAACCATTTTGTTTCATATTTCGAACTTAAAGAACCACCTAGTTTTTCAAAATCCGTCATGTTATTCTACATGTCACCTTAGAACGTAAATAATTTAACCACAGTAGGGAATAGTAAGAAAATTGATATAAACCATCTAATAGGTTTTTAGATATCCAGCTGAGAGCAAATTACATTAGTAACGTATAAATTTAAAAGAACAATTTTATTTATGCTGGGTTTCTGAAGTTTCGATTTATTTTATCATTACCTAGTTATTCATTAGTATGAGATTGCCCTGAGTATCAAAAAGTTTAACTCAGGTTACGTAGTTCGGAAACGCATCTCATGAATTTATCGAATCGAAAACACTAACAAATGGTTAAATGTAGCTGGGAAACAGGCCATAAGTAGGGTGTAATGGTGAAAACGTAGGCATTTGTAGTTGCCAAGTGGGCTGGAGAGTTGCCAGGCTAGCGCCTTCCGAACGTGAACCTATACACTGGTAACATTTGCCAATTTCATGTTTTCTTTTTGCCAAGAACACGTAACGTGAAAGTTCATTTCCTCTGTCTTCTGAAGCAGTGTTGAATTTTTAATGTAATTTAACTTTGTGCAGTTTAAGAAAATGTTTTAAAGAATACTAACATGGTAATGCCTTCCTTAAAATTATTATTTATGTGGTTAATTTATATATTTCATCTCTTGTTCTTACATCGCAATATATTAAAGAACAATTTTTAGAAATCGATAGCATAAAATTAAATCCTGAAGAAGAAATCAACGGAAAATTAATCTTAAAGGGATTAGAGATTGTCTCTTCCCTTCTCGGTAAATAAATGACAAAAAGGGAAAAGCGCTAACAAACTAACAAGTGTGCTTATTATTTGTTCATTCTCTGCAAATTATCATTTCATATACAAAAAGAAGAAGAACAGAAGTTAGAAAATTAACAAGCCACTGAAAACGGAAATATGAAATTACGTTTTGAAGTGGCGAGACATTTCTGAATAGAATTTTTCTCTATTGGTCGACGGCCGGCGGAGGACCGGAAATGAGTTTCACCTCCTCCCCCTTATTCCACCCTGAGGGAGGGAGGCGCTAACAGAGCCTCTGTTAGCGCCTCAGCCACAAAGGACCAACTTCATTATTAGCCCATTGGAAATACCGTTTCATATTTAATTTCTTTTGATTATTTTGGTGACAAAAACTGTAGTAACTTAAAATGCCGGTAATTTTTAATCGATTTATATCACTGTCACCTACATAGTTGGTAATTGCAATAAGATTTTTAACAGCAAGAACATCTACAAAAACATACTGTTTATGGCACTACTATATCTGTTTTTTTTTTTTTTAAAAAAAAAGGTAGTAAGCGACACCACTATGTTACGGGTTTTCAGTTATCATTTCTCGATCACAAGTTCCATTACAAAATATGTAAATGAAATGAAAAACAACAGATATTTTCCATGCAGAGTACAAAAGCAATAATACTCCTTAAACCGTATATCATCCAAAAATGATTGCACGAGGAAACCACAGACAAGAGCACTGCCGAAATCCAATTACAAATTCAGTGCACGGTCAACGCGGAGCCAATAAATTTTGCACGAACAATAATGGTTGCAAAAGCTGGATCTTTAACAAAATATGTTTTGCGAATCACGAAGATTCAAACGAACTAATTTAAACCGTATATCAATTGCTTAAAGTATCTTTTATTTTGCACTTATTAACTTCCTGGATAATTCACTTTTATTCTTCTCAATATGCATGATCACAGCATGTTCTGTATTCAATATACAAGTGAGCACAATTACCATACTAAGTAATTACATTACATAAAGTAGTCTACTTTTCAAGAAATAATCAAAATGAATCTTTACTTTTGGTGTAAAACTGGCATTCTAAGAAAGGTCAACCCAAATCTTACCATAATCTATCCAGTGCATCGGAACCCATAAGATAAACCATAAAACCCTTTTATTATATAGATTTTCCGTAACAAAGAACGTTTTGCATACAGGTAGCGGCAAGAGATAGTTCGGAGTATAGGGGCACAAAACGCCACGAGCTCTCGAGCGCCGCCGCGCCGCGTGCCCTCGAGGGCCGGCAGTGATTAGAGCGCGCTAACAAAGCGCTAAGGGCCCTTAACCTACATGCTCCGTTTGCGACGCTCACACTCCCCACAGCCGCTGCTACCCTGGCACCCAGAGAGACCTAATCTCTACCTTAAACTTTTTTAAAACTGCTCCATTCAGCTTATTTTATCATATTACCCAATCTCAAAATCAAATCAATTATGTACCACTGCGTTCCTTTATAAGCTCTATTCAAATAGGTCCACAAAATAAGTAACGGGTAATCAATCTCATCAAAGCCCATATCTGTTTTTAACGTCGTTTTAACAGTATTTATCTTACATTCTAGATTCAGATCATTATTAGCTTAAGAAAGAAGCATCTAAACTGTATAAAACAAAAAGAAAAGTTTAACTTTGTGAGTATTCCAAAAACCACAGCTTAAATTTTAACCTCTAACCATTCAATCACTTAGCTATCGTAAGTAACGTATTTAAGTTGGAATAAAACACCTTGATAAAGTTAAATGGAATGAATCTAATATATCGAAAAGGTTTTAGAAACCCCTTAAATCTTATCAAACCTTTTTAGATTCACGGAGTTAATAAATCGAAGTGCGACCACCGTAAAGACGACATGTAACAGTTTGTTCCGAGAAATTTATGTTTACTTGTATATTATTAAAATCTACGAGACTAATACCAATTAAATCGCAACTCAATTTTGGAAACATGCAGTGACAAAAAAGAACAATATAAATATGATTGTTTTTCATAATTATGCGAAAGAAACTTTAATGACGCCCAAATTAAAAGATTTCATTACATCTCTAGACACATTTCTTATAAGGCACATTTAATAGCAATAAAAAGTCGTTTAATATACCGAGAAATGTACCAGGGTAACAGCGCGATACGGAGTTCACATATTGAACGCTCGATATTGATTCTTGAACTGCGGTGTAGCGTGTCGTCATGTAATAAAGTGGTTATATCTGATCGTTTGCTTGGTAACGACTGTAGCAGGTACACTCACGTGCAATAAAACGACAGTAGCTGAGATGCTAAACGATGTAATTACTCGCAAACTACCCGAGGTGGGTGGATTTTGAGTTGATAATTTGTTCCTAAACTTGGTTAATATCTCCCTTGACAACCTAAATTTATTATGCCGCGGATGAGTCGAGAGAGAATGCACAATGATGAAAGTTGTTACACATAAATTTACAACATGATACATCCATTACACTTATAAAGTGTTTACGTTGACTAGTTAACGATTTTAAGTATTAGAGAAAACGTCAAAAAATCTGTTTGTCTATCATAACAAGATCATTCATTATAATTGGTCTGTGACTGTGACCATATCATTTTGAGCAACAATAAATACATATATAGCTTAAAATGAATTTTTCTGACATAGAAGACGAAGTCATTTTTGATAAGTTAGACTTATTCTTAACAATGGTGCAAGAAAACGAAAGCAAATCTCTTCAGAGCATATTCTGTATTTCAATGTAAGAAGTCGTAAAATATCACATACATTTCTTTCATGTCTTGGTAAGTAAATTTACTTGGAGAGTTGTGTGAAATTCGGAGGAGACGCGGCCATTAGCAGGCGCGCCGGTGAACGAACGTTTCATTGCCCTTCAAAGGGATGGCCATTAGATACGTAATAGGCACTTTAAACTCCTCACGAGTTTCATATATACGCTGAATTAATTATCTACGTGATATTTTATATGTAATTTTTGCTTTTAATTAAATGATAATACCACTCACAGGTATTAAATGTTTATTAAGAATTCTTTAGTGTAGAATTAGTATTAAAAATCTACAAGAATCGTTTACCCCTGATAGCAAATACTCATAGAATACGAAATTAGGTTATTTGCCATCCTACGTATGTATTTTTATTAGTTTTACAGAAGTGAAAACCCACGGCAACATAAAGCTGCGATTCAGTTAAAGTGTAGCGTATTGCAAACTGCACAGCGGGAGTAAACTATCTAATGGTCGTCATAAAATATTACCGACGCCATTCGCGCCGGTGATTTAAGCTTTATGATTCGTGACGTCGACCGTATTACTATTCAACCATTGTTTGGGGGCGCTAGTGTCGCGGCCAGGAGCGATCGTTAACTGTCATTGTTACAGACAATACGACTGGTCTATTAAAACATCTAAATGGTACACTGTATCTATCTATAAACGTATCTAATAGATCGCTCAGATACAATACTGTATGGGTTCAATCTAAACTAAATAATATTATAAATGCGAAAGTTTAGATGGATGGATGTTTGAGTTTGTAGCCTAAAGGCTGAACGGATCTCGATGAAATTTAGCATAGTTGTAGGGTTTGTAAGGACACATAGTCTACTTACTTTTGTTTTGTTATTAATTCCACGCGTCGGAGTCGCGGGCGAAGGCTAGTATTTTTTTTATATATCTTTTATTGCACTTTATTCTAAATTCATTAAGAATTCCGCCAAGACTGGCCAGTTATCATATAACAATTAAATTTGGAACAGCGGGTAATTGCCGGTTTCCCAGCTACTTTTAACCATTCGTGAGTGTTTTTGGATCGATAACTTAAAAATGCGTTTCCGAACTACTTAACTTGACTTTTACTCAGTTGAAATTATATTTAATCTAACACTATTGAATCACTAGGTGCTAATAAAGTAAATGGAAACTTGAGTAAACTATAAGGCAACAACTCCGAATTCCATTAACTTCTGTCTGTCAAATTGTAACTAAGCGAAGTGCTTGAAATTTTTTACATTATTTGACCGCAACAGAATTTATTACAAAGAGTTATAAATGTTTCAGTTATTTTGCAACACTTTTCTGTATGAAACTTTAAAGCTTAAAATAACTTGACGACGGTTATGTATCATTTTTGACGTCATAACGCGACTTTTATAGCTTCTCTTAACGACCAGTTAATGTACTGAGCTTTAAGCATCGAAAGCTCTATTAAAAGACTGCTTATCGTCTTATCGCTTACAAAGTAGTAATACTGATAAAATTAGTAATTACCTCATATTATCTTAATTAAAACTTAACAAAGTATAGCCAATATTTTCGCGTAATTAGAAAAAAAAAATATTTCACTTCTATTACTCGAGACGAAATATCCAGAAACTATTAAGAATTATCATTGCCTTCTTCGTTAGGACTATTGTCCTATAATCTTAACTTTTAGCTATGAAAATCTGTAATATTTATGTAGCTACTAGCATTTGCAAACGACTTCGTCGGCGTTGAATTAAAAAGAAAGTAAAGAGCGTTTATGTTCTTCCACACTATCCTTTTCATCAATGCCAAATCTAATAGAGATCCATTTAGTACTTGAGGCTACAAATCTAACAAACATCTATGCATCAAACTTTCGCATTTATAATATTAGTAAGATGTTATATGTCATAAACTATATAATCTATGCCTGAATATGTATAAACTAGCATAGGTTGTAAATCAATCCGTATAATCGGCCGATAGTCGTGTATTCAGCAGGTATTGACAACCAATTATCGTAGCTAATATACTGGAGGAATTAATGGCTTGTATGCATTAATTGAGAGTGTACACGGACCGACATACGTCCAATTTGTATATAGATAGAGATTAGTTTGTTAATGTAATCGAACTGCATACATTGAGTTTGATTTGTTGTGTATAAATCTATACTATCTATACTAATACTAGTTTTTGCCAGGGACGCCGTCTGCGTGGATTAAAAGAAAACAAAAGCAAGTATCTGTTCCTCCAGACGATCCTTTACACCTATGTCAAATTTCATTCAGATCCGTTCAGCCGGTTGGGCTACAAACTCTAAAAAACATCCATCCATCCAAACTTTCGAATTTATGAACTATACTAATACTAATAACGAAAAAACTACTAGACAGATTTCAAAAAATATTGCACCATTAAAAAGCTACTTTATCATTATGTAAGCCCCATTTCTTTCTCGTAGACAAAGTCGCGAGCAACAGCTAGTATTTAGGAGTAGATATGTACGTTGTTTGATGAAATAATTTCATGTACAATTTAAATAATATAAAATCTAAAAAATAAAAAGGATTATTTTTAATTATAATTCTTGTAAGAAATACAAACATGTTTCTGTTTACTTAAATCCTTTAATATATTTCCTAGAAGTTTTTAAGTTTCAGTTA
The DNA here is from genome assembly GCF_000836215.1 of Papilio polytes. NCBI lineage: Eukaryota > Metazoa > Arthropoda > Insecta > Lepidoptera > Papilionidae > Papilio > Papilio polytes. The sequence continues at coordinate 4,175,050 of NW_013527804.1, forward strand.
TTACAAAAGATATTAAAAATGCTGCAAATGACAATTTCGCCGTAGCTACTTACTGTGTATAAAATGTACAAAGCAAGCAGGTTGGGGGCGAGCGTGCATTGCAAACAACAAAGTTAATTACTTCAAATTTATTCCAGTTCTGACGTCATATGAAGCTTTTACCTTGGCTTATATTTAAATTAATAACGTTAAATCACAAACAGAAAAATACGTTTCATATCTTTATTATGTTTCATAAAAGTACAATTTTACTTTGGTTTATTTCGGAGACATTTCATTTAAATTTTTTTAACAGAATGTAAAAGACAATATAACCCAGTTAAGGTATTTTGAGATTAGAAATACTTTAAGAGCATCTAAAGGAATGTTTAATGCAACAAAATTATCATTACCAAAATGAAATACATACTGTTGCACGCGACTTCTTCCACGTGAAATTAAAACATAGTTAAAACACCCTATGTTATTCAACGATAAGGTAGCTGAACGATGGTGAAGGAATTTTTGGAATCGGCCCAGTAGTTTTTGAGTTATTTCAATAGATACAAAAACCAAAGACAAATCTTTTCTCTTTACATTATATCATAGATAATCATAATTGTAGCAATACACATTGTTGCAAATGACATACACAAAGTAAAGTAAGCTATGTGTATCGATTTTGCACAACAATGCCAATAAACGTAGCGCAATCCGATTAGTAACATGCACTCAATACACAAACAGCCAAATCCGGAAACTTGGCATTGTGGACATGCCACGCTCAAGTGACTACGTATTCAAGCGTTTGGCCAAATGTTTGCGGCCAACGAAGCTTCAAATGTAGGCCAACATCCGGAGAATGGGATGTGAGCCAAACACGAAGACAATGCACGCTTCACTATATGGGCAGCGCAAATGTCCGAGTCACTAATTGTACCGGAAAATTACATTACGTATAATCTCCATATAGTTTATATTATAGTCGTACTACACAAATGTATCAATTTGTGATCAATTCGAACAAGAATTCGAGATAAAACTAAAGAAACATTTTCACGTTTTCCTGCAAGAAAAGTAAACTATTGGGGAATCCACGCACACAATGTACCATTTGACGAAACGAAATTGCAGATAAGATTCACTCAGGCGTCCCAACTTCATCAAAATAAATAAAAACGACGCCCTCGAGTGAAATACACGAGCAAGAATACAAGTAAATTATTCAACCCCAATTTACTCTCCTACGAGGTTTAAGTAACCTCAAAATTCATTTTTCACGGGATCAACCTCAAGTCTCATATACGAGATTAGTTTAGCTCCCTATATAAGTGAATAAGGTCTGTCGCCATGGCAACTGGAGCAGAAGGGCCCATCCAACGCTCCATTGAGCATTCCGTGCGCCTATGACTCAATTAGGCTTCAACGTATACTATTTTATGATTAAGTTTGAAGGTTAAATAGGCTTAACGGGTGAAATGATTGATACTTTTTGATCGTATAAAGTTACTGGCCATTAATAATTTTTAGTACTGGCTGAATGTGCATCGTGCATGATATATGTCACGGCGACCATCGAATGACTGACGACAGTTGTCATTGAATTATGGAATAGTGCATTTTGTCATTATAAAATCAATTAGTTATCTTTTTAAATGTTTGCAATCCGATTAGATTGTGTTACATTGTCCTTTACGTGTTATGATTAGTACATTTAAATTCATAATAATTAATGCCTTAATTTTCTAACGTTGTATTTTGTGCGCTTTTGAAATTTTCTTATCTTGTTTATGATAAATATTTAATTCCATACTTGAAGATTCAACCACTAAACCATCTGGTTTATCTATTTTATTTAAATATAAAAAAGCAATTTTCTATGCTTGAAAGTGTTATAAAATTCTATGAAATTTAAAGCTTAAAATTTAACATTGATGTAACTTTAATATTTTGTTGCACCTCGCATTTTCCGTTGCACATTTCACGTATAAATCTCACCTCGCTGTCATTTCCGCTTTACACAGGATGTACTGACTTATGACGTAATCTTTTACTAAATAAAACGACTTGCCGTCGCCATTTTGTGCTAACAATTTACTTGTAAAACTTTAAGCTCATTGATTTTAGTTCTTATACAATAAGAGGATACAAATCTTTAGTGACCATTTAACCTTTGTGGTTAAAGACCACTACAGACGCTCAGTTATAACTAAAAGTTTAAACTGAACAGTTTTTTTTTTATCTATTCAAAAGTAGTACCATTGGAATATAACTAAAAATGATACCAACGGCTTCCAAACTGATCATTGCAAGAACACAGTTCAGTAAAAAGTGTAGTTGAAATACACTTATTTAGCTTAAGTACATTTTCGTGTTTCTTATTGCAATTCCTAGTACAAGTTACATGAAAAGTATCCATTATCAGGTAAGCAACTTTAAGTAGAACTTTAACAGAATAGAGCCTACATTAAAGGAAAAACTGTAAATCTTTAAGACCGTCTTGCCTTTCAGGATTTTTACTGCAGGAACAAAAGTCTGCCGTCGCATTGTTTCAAATGAGAACGTCTCTATTGTATTAGTTGCTGCCTACTGCTAAATAGAGTAATGAACCAGAGAGAATATATCAGACCACAGAGTATTTACAGAATAGAACTGACACTCGTTTTAATAGTAAAAGAAGAGCGAAGAAAGTATGAATAGATTGTGTGAAAGAGGATATACTTAAGAATGGAGTGGATTCAGATATGACAGGTGATAGAAATGGTAGAGCAGCACATACTGTGTCTACCCTCCGTAGGGACTAGGGCAAGTTGATGATGATTTGTTTTCGTTTTTCATTTCACACATACATTCACATACATTGTGTAAAAATTGTAACAAGGACAATGAACAATCTTTAACACGAAAATCCAATGTAATCAAATACTTTAGCAGAAAGTTTATTTACTGTTTATTCTTGTCTACTCTTTGTTTAAATAAAACTTTATATGTCGTAAATAGTTCACTAATTTAGCTACAAATTATATGAAAAGATATAGTAAATATTTTATTACATCGTTCAATGTTCCAGACACATAAATTTTATCGTATATCTTCAAAACTTCTATTACTGCAGACACAAAACTAAAAGTAAGTCGAATTATTGCTATCAAATGCTAAATCGAGATTCGATTTTTGTTTCTATTTTTATATCTAGATACCTATGTATTTATACTTATGAAAGTTTAAACTTTACAATAATTACAGTGGTAAAACATTAAATGTTAACGCCCAACATTTTTATAAGGACTACAAACTTTCTTTTTTTTCAAATTATCTTCATTTTTAACAAAGCCAGGACTGCTTGTACACTCGATTGCAAGTTTATACCTCCTACCTCTTTTATATTTTATACAATAAAAGGAAATGATAAATTCAAATAACCCTCATTTCGGAGCTCCACTCGTAGTCTAAGCTCCTCTCAAGTTTGCGTAGCACGACGCCATCTAGCGGGTAATGAACTATTCTATTTTTAACAAAAGATTACTCCACAATCGTGTAGGAGATTGAAAATTGTCTAAATAATTTAGATTAGTTTGACAATTCATTTCAAAATTAAGTAGAATGAATCTTACCGATTTTCGATTTTTATTCTTATAGAAGTTGGAATCGATTGATTTATAGTTATAACTTATGAAATAAAAAAACTTTGTTTTCTCAAATTAATAATGACCATAACAAGTAATGAGAGTAAATAAATGTTTATTACTACTACAGTCGTACGTAATCGAATTGGATTTCGCTATTATTTCTATCATCGCTAAATTCTCAACACTGTATTCAATACTAGAATTGTCCTCTAAATTATTTAATAAGAAAATAATAATTTTAGTTAAGTTCGTTATTGCGATCTTTATTCGTGTTAAAACGAGTAACACCGATATTTTTCGGTTAAAGGTACATATAGACTATTAATAATTTTAAAAACCTATCATTCTTTTATCAAATTATTAAAAAGTTTTACTTAATAATAAGAGCTATAATACGTTTTCCAGATGTTAATAGAGGTGACCTCTATTCAAAATTTGACAGCACCCATTCAGAACGTATCAGACAAAGGCTTTGGCCTTGCTATTGTTCCGCGATGGACATATTAATACTAAAGCTTATGTACACAATTATATACTTAGTAATTAGTCTATAATGTACGTTTTATTTCATTGTGTACAAAGTTTTAATCGCTTTAAAAATTGCTACTCGCAAATTTTTAACTAGCCATTTATCGAGAGAAAACTTTTTGGTTTGTTACAATTGTTGTTTTCCAATGTACATAAATGAATACTTTATTCCTTAATTATCTTTAAAAAAATCTTTTTCTTAATTTATTATCAAAATATTAAATATTAAAAATGATATGTAATAATAAAAGTTTTTGTTTTTCCCATACTATTATCAAGAACGCCGGAGCGAATTACCAGTATTATTGCCGGTTTCTCAGCTTCTTTTAACCATTAGTTAGTGTTTTATGTTCTTTAACTTTATGTAATGCGTTTCCGAATTAAGAAAATTAAGTACTCCGTTGAAATTTAATTCAACATAACACTAATGTGTTAGAATAATTGTGTTTTCTTTATAAGTCCTTTTATGTCATTTTTATTTTGTGGCAATGAATACATATTCATTCGTTCATTCATTCATAATGAAACACACAAAACTTCAGCAACCGGGCATTAGTCACCTTACATATGTACACTTTATATGCTAGACATGAACACAAAGCATTCGCTAGCTGCTCCCTGAAATCAATAGACTGTGATATCGGAGAGCGTTTCATGGAAACGACGTTACTTGATCAATACAAATACTCGAAGCTTCTTTATATTCTTTGCACATATGTACAAAATAATACATAATATGTACGCTTCGAGCATCGATATATAGAGACGATGTAGGTTTTATTATCCAAACTTCAATTTCTAAATATCCCAATGCATTTGTACATGCGCAACATTACATGCTTTATAAGATTTCAAATTTTAGCAAGGTTCACTGATTCAACAAAATATACTGTTATCTCTTTTTATCTAAAGATAAATGAAAGAGATGATATCATATAGTCATACACGAAAATGAAAGAATAGAAATAATACATCATTAATGAAACAAATCAGATCAAAAAACAAATTCACATAAATATTCTTCAAAGAGAAATCTTCAAAAATGTTAATTTATACTAACCCAGCGATTTGGGCCGCGTTTTATTTTAAAAAGTAAGTAGCTTATGTGTTCTTCTAGACTATGGTCTACATCTATGCCAAATTTCATCGAGATCCGTTCAACCGTTTAGGCAAACTCTGCCAAACATCCATCTAATCATTCCCATTTATAATATTGCAAGTAAAAAGATTATTTCAAAAACATGAATAGCAATCGAATTAAATAGTTCATTGCGATCAATTACTTTTCAATAAAAAATTATAGCAACAAGGTTAAGTGCAATGCTGTTCACTCCGCGAACTTTTAATCCAGCTAAGTAGAGTTTGATTAAAGTGATTATTTTTTAATTACACAAAGTTGTGCTTTATTCGTTTTTTCTTAATTAATCTATCTTCATTTAGTGCCTCTTAACTTTAACTTATTTTCTAAGCATATTGCTTGAGTCTCGTATATTTCCTATTGTACTAATCTTAAAACATTTTTTAAAATTTCGAATAACATATACAAAAGGGAACAAAAAATATTTCTGTTTCTAAAATTTATAATAATATCGCGCTGACATGTCTTTGCAAGCTGAAATACGGAACACGCTATCGACAAAAGGCGACGGCAAAATATTCCAGAACAATACCCAAACGGGACCAGCTGGAACAACTAAATCCTGGAAAAGAAAAGCTGGACACCGAGACTTATACTGGTTGAATAGAATTTATTTTTCCAACTTATTTATTTTCTAGCTTTTGCATACTAATGTGCAATTTATGCTTGCTTATAACTAGCTGTTCCCGTGCGACTTCATCCGCATAAAATTATGAAAATTTTATTTTATTGTTTACATGTGTCAAATTATCAATTGCAAATGTCAAAATGACAATGCATGGCAACCTTGCTTCCTTGATGTTGGCAGGAATTTACGGTCTCTTTTCCACATTAGGGTTTTATCCAAAATATTTACCCCCTAAGTTTAATGAAAATATATAGCCTAAAGCGGGACGTAAGTGTAGGACTTTATATCAAAATAAGAGTTACTCTAAAGTATGTTGTAATTGCTGACATCTTAGGCAACAAAGAAGTGTGTGTTTACGCTTTATTATAATAGTATAGATGGTTATTCAAATTTAAATTCAAATTTTTGTAAATAAAATATAACCATTTGCAAATCAAATTCAGTTATTTCTGTTTTTTAAGTTAAATTTTTATAAGTTATTGCGTTCCGTCGGCAAGATGTTTAAAATTTTAGGATTCTTTTTTAAACCCTAAATGGTATCAAAGCTATTTCTGTTGATCAAATGTTTTTAATTCAGGTCGAATATATGTAAGATATATTTCTGTGCAATGCAGACGATACATATATTACGTCATACCTGCAACATATAGTATGTACACATAAAAATTGCTTTTCAACACATTACGAAAAGCGCTTTTGGTGTTAACGAACATATTTTTCGTATTACAAAATCATATTTGCTAAATAAGCGAATAAAGACGGACGAAATGATTTTTTTTCAATTCTAGAAAGCAATTCCTAATTCTATTGCAAATTAATTGCATTAAAATTCTGTCCGCTAGTCGATAGCAGCCCTTCACAAAACAACTTCATGAACTAAATCTCTTTTAATTCAGATACGGTCCCGAACAAAAAGGTTCTCCTGTGATCCCCACATTTACATATTATCTACGTTAATATTATTCATAGCAAGTAGTTCGAGAATTATTCCTAAAATATACGTAGAATATTCATCGTCTATGTTTTAAATTATAAAACGCATAAAGGTACAAAGTCGGACGGCACGAAAATGCCGACGGGAAATGAAAATGGACCAAAAGTCTTTAATTACAGCTGTAAGTTGAACCTAAAGTATGTAATAACATCTTTTTCAACGAAAACGGCTTATTTCCTTTCCCTTCTACATATTTTAACCGCATGCAAAGTAAATAAATAAAGAAGCGTACAAACCACTCGACGCTTGTGTCAAAATCATGTGGCAGAGTAGGCGTATTCGTACTTCGCAGTCGCATTTTAATTGAAAGGACACAAGTATTACGCAATCATTACAGAGGTGCTTACGTTGAAAAAAACCGGAACAGTCGAGGTGTTCGTATCTAAAAACT
>NW_013527804.1:4182424-4188932 GCF_000836215.1 Papilio polytes
ACCTGCTAAAAGGAGAATCTTACCTGGCTCGCATGCAGCACTTCCAAAAATATGGTAAAAACACTTATAAAAAGCACGGCGCGCGACATAGTTGCGGCCGCGGCGTTCTCTTGCTCGAACTGACTGGTCTCTAGTGACGTTTGCTCAGGACGCCAGAAACCTGCGTACTGGTCGCTCGGTACGACACCGTACGCGTACCTAGCGGAGTATATATCGACCCTCCCGGGAGCGAGAGGGACGGAGGACGGAGGGCGCAGGTTAGAGAGAGAGGAACGAGGGAGGATAGCGCACGCGCGGTGCGGTAGAACGCAACACAGGCGAGGACTCCCTCCGCAGCTGAGCGAATCACGATCGCCACCGCCTTCTCGTCTGGATTTCCCGGTGATGAGCCATCGCTTTTTAGATAACGACCAAAGCTAATATGTTTCTTAATTACTTTATTGTTTCATACGTCGATCTTCCCTCTCAATATTCTGTACTCGGAAGTTAAAAGGTTCGACTCGACAAAATCAATAAAACCGGAGGCAACGAAGCGAACACTACTTTTAATTAATACGAATCAATATACAATGAAGCCTTTAGTAAATGCTACTAAATACCAATGTGATTAGTTTCTATGCGTATTTAATGCTAACATGAGAAGGTAGAGAGGTTAAAACAATTTCATATACACAACGATGCATTGGTACAAGATTCTTGGTTTTTATGCAGCAATGTGTGACCTAAGGAGACATAACGGCTTGTCAGAATTAAAAGTATGAGGTATCATTCAATTCGTATGACCTGAAGTGTCAGAGAGTCCTGTGTAGAGTCTTACTGATTTTTTACCTATGATGTCTAAGTTCATATCTCTCTTTTTTGAATTGTCGGTTTATTTATTAGTTAAGATGGGCAATCATTTTGCTCTGATAATAATCGCACTTCGAATGCTTACCTACTCAATTTGTTCGTTCAATAAGCGAACCAGCGGTTTTCATTTTATGTAATATTGAAAGGGACGACCTTTGATGCTAACGTATCCTACTCATATATATACCTGAACACAATGGCAAAATTAAATTGATATCATCAACCTGCCCTTGTTTCAATCGAATCGGCAGAGTATATACTGCTCATCCATACATTTAACAGTGGTAGTGCCCGCTTTAACATCTTAGCACGAATAGGCCGGCACGCCCGGTGTAATACCACGACCACTCAGAAAACAGGCGTGAAATGGAACCAATTCCGTGTTTCGTCTCATGAGTGTGGTGCCGGAGGCCTAATTTTAGTCCCTTTCTATTTACCACCCTTTTCTTATAAGTAGAGGATGGGAAGATAAGTGGATTTGACGGTGGAGGATATGCATAGGAAGGGGAAATATCCTCTTTATGTGCGTCTCCTCCTCCGTCGGATAAGGGTAGGCAACGCATCTGCGATCGCGGCTGGGCAGCGGTCGCTACTCCATTTTGGCAGATTGAGGTGGCCGCTTGCTCGTTTGCCACCTTATGTTATAAAAAAAATCTCTGTCAGCCCTCATATATGAATTCACTCGCTTAAGCATATCCTCTATCGTACTCCATCCATACTTTCTTCCGTTTTCTTACAAGTACAGCTAAACAAGTTGTATACAAAAAAAATAACGCTTTAAAAATATCGGAAAAATAAACTTGAAAACATTGTCTCGAATGTGAAATAAGTTAATTTCATTTAAATTTACATTTAATAGAATAACATGTCGCAATATTAATGCGGGTGTATTGATAATTCAATATTGTCCGGAACTTAGGACAATACCGGACGAATTTAACCACATTTCCGGACGAATGTGATTTAAACAGTAACAGCTTTACAAATGAACGCAGTACAAAGTTAGACTGAGATATAAATTGAGTATAAGCAAAATGTTAGTACAAATTTTTGTACTTATTAGTAAAATCTTAGTACAAATTTTGCCTATATCAGTTCCTAAGTTTAATTTTATACTGCGTTCATTTGTAAGGCTGTAATCTTACCAATATTATAAATGCGAAAGTTTAGATGGATGGATGGATGGATGGAGGTTTGTTAGCGTTTGTAGCCTAAACGGCTGAACGGATCTCCATGAAATTTGGCACAGGTTTACAGCGTAATCTGGAAGAACACATAGGCTACTTTTTATCCCGGGAATAGTTACGGTTCCCGTGTGATTTAGTTTAGTTTTATAATGTTTATTCGATTATTCTGCAACGGTTCAAAACATCTTATTAAAATTTGGCACAGATATAAAACAAAGTCTGGAGTACACATGGGATCCAGTTCCCGAGGGATACGAAGCGTTTTGTAATTTATATAGTTAGTATGTTTTCTAATACCACGCGGACGAAGTTGCGGGCAACAGCTCGTACTTTAATTATGTTTTTTGCGATTTTTTTTGTTTAAATACAAATTGGATGTGGTCGAACAAACTTACATAACTCTCATTATACGAATAGCTTTCAAGCTATGGATATGAGCCAAACAATATATTTTATTGCTGTTTCTACGGTTCACTTTGTTAGCTATTTACATAAGAAATCTGTGTTAATGTCTTATTTTAAACCAACTATTTAATAAAATTTATTTCTACGTGCTGCAAAAATCATATTTTCTCTGTAAGATCGAATGCATCCAACATCAGTAATCGGATTTCGATTTCCTTCGCTATCAAAGCGTATTGTTAGATTCAACTTCAACATGTACTTGTACTAGTGAAAATAAATCTTTATATTACAAAATTTAATTTAATATTAACTAAAACCAATTTTGCATATCATAACAACTAAAATGTCATAATATAGCAAAACAATGTAGCATTGATAAATTTACTAGAAACGTCTCATTCTGGGTTTCCAAATAATAGTGTTTTTTGCGAATGAATTTCACAGTAACCTATAAAAATAAAACACAAAAGCATATCCAAGCGATTGAATCTGCAGTTATACTCTCTAGAATGTTCGAGATATTTGCATATGAGATGACGTCACGGGCCAGACGGTCCGGTATTTAACCGTGCCGTATTATAAAGAGCTTTGTGCGACCAAACTGATGCACTTGAGCACTCACGATCGATTCCTGTCCCCGGACATGCTCTCATAGTGCCGTCGAAACTAGGACGACAGAAATATTACATAAACGCTCTGCGTCAGTACCAACCAAGTTATATAACGTATCCGATACTCGTATGCATTTGGTACATGCTATAACCTGTATCCTTGGAACGAAGTATCTAAGTATTTGAAGAACGTATTGGACATGGTAATCTAAGACGGATAAATAAATGGAGCTAGTCCAGTGCTTATATTACATATTAGCTTTAGCCCGTGACTCCGTCCGCGTGGAATTAAAAAAAGATAAAGTAAAGTAAAAGATAAGGTAAAAGATAAAGCCTTTGTGTTTTCTAGACTATCCTCTACATCTATCCAAATGTTATGGAGATCGGTTCAGCAGTTTAGGCTACAAACTCTAACAAACATCCATCCATCTAAACTTTCATATTTAGAATATTAGTAAGATGTACTCCTTTCGTCATATCTTCCTGCCTTTTCATTCCTATCATTCTTACTTCTCTACTTGCTTTTTTAACAAATAGGGCCTTTCCCACCACTGGCTGATAGAGGCTTAAATAGCTTAAACATGACGTCACTGTCAGATAAGGTGATAAAATCTGATGTTTCCAACACATAATTTACACGTTGGATTACTATCAGACAATTTATAATTTGGTGGGACGGGCCCTAAGTCTTTCATAAAATCTATCCATATGTGCTTCAGTTCTCCATTATCCTTGTAAACACATTCATAAAAAAATAACCTAAAAGATAGAGTGAAAATGTGCCAAAATGTCTGCCATTAATACCCGTGCTATTCCAACATTCATAAAGGCCCCTTCTCTATTCCATGATAACCGTCAAGGGAATGTTTCACATCAGATCAGCTATCAAACTGCGCATCTATCGCTTGCATTGATCCCGTGTGCGAAGCTACGCCGCGGGCCAGCAACACTGCCAAGGGGACGTCCGCCCTATACAAACCAAGATAAACGTATCTTTTATTTAGTGGAATACAGATTCCATCTTAATCTTTGATGATTTATAAATATTTTTGTTTTAATTTACATTTCAATTGAAGTTAAAGTCAAGTCTACAATTTAAAATATAGATAAAAAGAGTTAAATTTCCGTCCGATGTTACAAGTTACCACATTTTAATTTTCTTTTCCTTTGTTTTTATTTTTTTTTTGTTACTCGTCATTTCTATAATAAGTAAATTTAATGTTTTTCTTTGTATTTTATGTTTAGACACTAATGAAAATGTATTGCTCTTCACAAATGGGGAAAGGGATTGGCTCCTGCAGCACAGGGGAACCCAGTGCAGGAGCCAAGGCTCTCATGAAATGTGTTTATTTTTAAAGTGAAATAATAAAGGATTTAATTTAATTTAATTTAATTAAATGCCTAACTACTTATTAAAAAACGATAAATCTGATATGCAATTAAACAAATTCAAGAAATCTACGATGACGAATGTTGCAAACACTATTCGAAGAGTTAACAGGTAAAGATGAGAGTTTATTATGTAGTATATTCTTTCTGCAATAACCTACGCAGTCTGTTACATTTTCATGACTCTATGCCCTAGCTAACGAAATTAGCTAAGCGTTTTATGCATTTATAAACCTACAATTAACTGATTAATACAGACAGTGGCTATACAGAATGACTGCACAAACTCCACGGAGGTTTTATCCTCAACTACATTCAACTCGGTGAACTATTTTTATTCTTAACATAACCTAAAATGTTCATTGTTACATATTAAAAACCACATCTTTTGTGTTCACCTCTTTGTTATATTTTGACTTTTCATTGAATATAAAAGTATTTTTAATGCTTTCAGTACATTCAGGTAATACAATTTTTATTATCCACATTTTGCTTATCTACGAAAGAAAAGGATGTATGCAATTATTAAAATTCACGTTCCTTAACCATTTAGGAGTTATTGAGAACATACTACTGTTTAATTTTGAGGTTATAAAATTGCAAAAAGCAAACGTAAACTACAGTTTGTAACTTGCATATTTCACTTGAGACTCTATGCTCTAACGAATACTTGTCACAATATTTGACAATGTTATTCAGCGGGATTGTCTTGTCACTAGAGTTGGAACTAACCTCCTGAGAACGTCCTCAGGTTAATATCAATCTAGATATTTACGTGTCTAGTGCATAAAATTTAATGATACAATATTATTATTATTTCTACATGCATGTGGATTTAATATGGTAGCTCGTAGTCTCGCGAATTGTATTTTTCTTATTCTTTCGGAGACTTTCTTGGTTTTATGAAAAAGGAATTGAATCACTTTAGATAAATAGGTGTGATTTCTCAACTTTTATACATATAAAATTATAAAATTCACCTCTATGCATAAAGTAAAAACGATATTCATTTCATATATTCACATTATAGGATAGGTTTATTTAAATGTTTAAAACGCAGTCGACGAGCTCCGTGCAAATGTCACGTACCACTGAATATCTTGAAGAAACTTCAAAGTTTAACCTATAATGGTCTGGATGAAGGCTAACGTAACCTTAGATATTCTGAAGACGCCATAAAAACAAAAAAACTTTAGGCACATAATTGAAGAAGTATATTTATGATTATTTCCTCATCTAAGTCTACAAGTCGAAAGAAGGTTTTCTATATGATACGGTATACTAAAAAATGTTAAAACATAAACATGTCGCGTCACCGACGAAATGAAAACGCTGTCAATTTCCCTTCAACAGAATGCAGCCGCGTGCAGAACGTATACGAGTACTCCCTTGTGTTTTCACCCTACGCATTAACAACACGAAAAAGACAAACAAATCTTTTGATGTGTCATCAAAGAATTACAACAATCTTCAACATTGACTATAGCTTTCTCTTGAGACTGTAACATATTACTAGAGACTGTGAGTATAGCACTAACTAATATTCAGAGTAGAATGTGTAATTAAATTTAGAATATGAAATCTACTTAGCGAGTGTTTATGTTACCTTTTAATAACTAATCGTGTACTAGAGTATTTTAACTTTTATAAGGAAATAACATTTAGTTTTTACTTAGATCCATGATAATTTTTGTAGAATCTCTTTTCTAATTCTGTCCAAAATATTAAGGTAGAGATTTATTTATTATAAACTGTTCCCGTACGGCTTCACCCGCATGAAATTATGAAAATTTTATTTTATTGTTTACATTTGTGAAATTATCAATAGCAAATGTTAATATGACATGACATGAAAAACCTTAGCAATCTTGCTTCCTTGATGTTGGCAACAACTTATGGTCTCTTTCCCACATTAGGGTTTTTATTCAAAATATTTACCCCCTAAGATTAATGTCGTGAAAATATATAGCCTAAGAAATAGTTATTCAAAAACATGCTTTAATTGCTAACATCTTAGGCAACAAAGAAGTGTGTGTTTACGCTTTATTATAATATTAGTATAGGTTA
>NW_013527804.1:4188966-4200817 GCF_000836215.1 Papilio polytes
ACCAGTCATAGCAATTTGTCATAAATATGTATTTCTTTAGGGGACTTCAAAAGAATTTGAGTCATGTTTGATTATGACTCATACTTTAAAAACGAGGGGAGAATTTTAAATTTTATATGCACAAGGGAAACGATTCTTGATTCTCTTCTTTATAATAGTCTAACCGCCACACAGAATTGTTAATTGTTCACTCTGGGATACCTTTAATATGGTTTCAGTAAATATATGGACTAGTCCGACGGTTATTAGGAGATATTAGTACCAATTTGTTATACTAGCTTATTTAAATGAGTTACATGTTTCATTTTTTAGCATATATCATTTGTAGTTACTTATCATTATGAAATGACGTCATCAACACAGCAAATTATATCCTAACTAGCTTTCGCCCGCGTCCCCATCCGCGCGTAATTAAAAAATGTGTTCTTACAGACTATCCCCTACATCTATTCCAAATTTCATCGTAATCCGTTCAGCCGTTTAGACTACTCTAACAAATATCCATCTAAACTTTCGCATTTATAATATTAATGTTTTTAGCTTATATCCACGAAAAAGTAGACGACAAAACAGAAGAAAATCATATTTTCTCTATTTAACTGACATGTAACACATATGCAGTAATTTGTCCTTAACTTTATTTTTAATTAAAAGATATTTTGTGGCAGGCCTTAATGACATACGTGGCACAGTTAATTTCAAGTATCCGCAAGGAGCGCTGGAAGTTTCTAGTGGGAAACTCTGGTAATGACGTCACGAATGTACACTGAACACACACCGCACGTGTAACGGAGGTCTCTTTGAACATCTAATTTACAAACTGAACGAATTTATTTTTATTTTCCAACTTTAATTGCGAAATATATAAGCATATTGAATAACTTTTTAACTTCTAATTTTACATTTTCAGTAAAATATAAAAATATTTTCAATAATTGTAAATCTTGCAATGCTTATTTTTAAAACCATATTTTAAACTTGCTTTCGCCCGCTTTCCGTTTGAACTTTAAAAAACAGTATGTAGCTTTGTTCTTTCAGACTTTACCCTACATCTATGTAAAATTTCAACGATATCCGTTCAGCAATTTAGTCGGTAATAAGAGGATATGGTTAAGAAAGGAGTGGATTCAGATATGTCGGCTGATAGAGATGTATGGAAGAGCAGCACATACTGTGCTGACCCTCCGTAAGGGGTAAGGGATAAGGGCAAGTCGATGATGATGACTTTAATTGGTCAATTTTAACAAACATTCATCCATCCATATAAACTTTCATAATCATGATATTAGTAAGATTACACAAATTTAACATTGGATTATGGTATTTGCCAAATACCATGACCTTTGTTCAAACGCAACATATCGACCCGTAGCAGTCCCTAGCATTGAACATAGCTATTAATAATTCCCCTCTGTTACCTCGACACTTGCACAATAGGGTGACTACTACCCTCTTGCAAACGTGCCACTCCCGATAGAGGCTGTAGTGCGAAGTGTTAACATACAACTTACGTAAATAAATTAATTACCCAAGTTATAAGTTAACTATTATAAAGGGTGTTCTATATTAATTGAATAAATGAAGCCGCACTACAGATTATAAATACGAATTTTAATAAAATATTCATAAATTAAACAGACTCAGAGTTATTAAATGACTACGTAAGTTTGTGTTCATTAATACTAAATCTACACAAAGGGATTCCCTTAGCAACCATTTAGGGCTCAAAATGCAGTAGTAAGCATAAAAGAGGGGTGAATCAGAATTTTATTTATTTCTCTAACCTAAAATAAAATCTGATAAAATCTGAAAGCTTATTTTTCTTTTAATTCGAAAATAAAATCAAATATTTATTAAAATTGACAGCATTGACGTAGTGCCTTGCGAAACATTTTCGACTTAAGCCTTGACCTGGCTTTACTTGAGAACTTATTTAGGTCACATAAAAGTGTATTAAGTCGTCCTATACTCAGACTTACTGGCGAAGACGTGTAAAATGTTGATAGAAAAGCTGTTATTATTTTAACGAGTTTGTTATTTAATATTCAGTACTGATTTTAGTGATACTAGCGTCCTGGGCAAGATTTTTACGGCGCCCCCATAACAGCTTTTGGAGGGAAATTAACAGGCCTAACTTACATAGTTAAAGACCTTTGGAGCCCCTGTCCAGCGCTCTGGGCGATTTTCCTACCCTAATAGAGAGAGTTCAGTTTGGTACAAGTATGCTTTTCTCATGGTTATAATTATTTTTACTCTGCAAAGAAAATCTTTCTTATTTTGTTTTATTCTGTTATCAAACTAATATTGCACGCTTTGCTTATTCCAGATGTCATGTAGGTGTAACAAATATTTGATCTCGTCTCGTGCACGACTCATATATCATAAGGTTGGCAGACCTGACTATAATTCTCCAGACTCTTTGTATCCCATGAGTTTTTTTTTATATTTTGTTTCGATACGTCATTTATATTCTTTAAAAATATTGAAATAATAAGCGTATTTATTTTAGTAGGCAACATTGAGTGTCAAATTGAAAATAATGCCATCTAGCGGTAACTTAACAAAAATTTTGAAATTAATGCGAAGCTAACATTCTTGAATTATTGTGAAGTAGGAATTATTATTGTATTTTCAAAAAGTAACAAAACGAGAAAATATTGTAAATACAGGTACAATTTTATTAAAATGAAAAACAACAAAATAGATAAAAAAAAACTATAAAATATAATAAAAATAATCAATTTCCTTATATATACCGTCTTTTCTTATTTTTTTAACATCTACATTATCACAGGACATTAAAAAAGCTAACAATAATTGCAATATTAAAAATCGTATAATTTCACATATAAAACATAATTTAAAATCTTCAATGTAAGCCACAAACTCTGTTCGCAGGCAAAGCTTTATCTGTAACAAACATAAACAATCAAAATTATATTTTCATATATTTTTTCATTTAATAATATAGTCAGAAAGTGATAGAGAATAATGTAAAATTGTAACTTGTTAATTTTTTTCCTTGCAACATTTTTTTAAACATATAACAATTTATATCACTCGGTCATAATTAAACATTGTACTGTTTAAAAAAGAAATTAAATTAGTCGAGTAGTTTTTCAGTTTATTAGTTACAAAATTTATTTCATTGCTTTAATGACAACGATGAAATTGCTGTTATTGGCTTGTACTTTTTGTCCTTTCTAGCACTTTTTTTTTAATTTATTCACGCACTATATTAAATAGCGTGATAATAGCACGTGACTGTAGAGCTTTTTTATAAAAAAGGAATTTAATTTTTTTTTTAAATTATTATATGTAAAAAAGTATGTACGTTTTTACAGTAGTATAGATAAATACTGCATTATTTACCAATCATTTTAGGATATGGTAGATTCAAATTGTCCATAATTTCAACAAATTCTTGTAAAGTCTTAGTGAGTCTTGGATTGTATTTCTTTTCTTCGGCCACAGTAGTCGCGGTCTGTCCCCTGTAGTCGTGTGCAGGGTACAGGGTATAGTGGTCAGGCAGAGTAAATATCTTGTTATGTACAGACTCGTACAGACGCTTTGAGGAACCTTCTTGGAAGTCTGTACGACCACAACCACGAATTAAAAGTGTATCTCCAGTGAACGCCATACACTGAAATAAACACAATGTAATTAATACAAAATACTAAGGGCTTGTCCCACCACTGGCTGATAGCGACTCAGATAGAGGACTAGGACTGAGCTATCCCACCAAATTGTATATTCTATCTGAGCCTTTGTCAGCCAGTGGTGGGACAGACCCTAAAATTCTAATAATCCACAGAGACCCATTTAGACAATCCAAAAATAACATTTCAGTTTTGTATTAAACCATTCTCTTTTGGAATAAAAATACTAAGGTTTACTACTAATCCCCCTTAAATATTATCTTGCCCCCTTTGACTCAATGGTAAAGGTCATGACCTGCCCCACCTTAATGGTTGGCAACGTTTATTGTATAATAGGATTATTTCCAATCAATTTGATTACAAAACATTTTAAAAAAATAGATGTAAAATGTAATTTACCAATAGATTAAAAATTCAATTAATCATTTTATAACAGATATTTTATTGTTATGCAACAATCAATTACACAAACTGCATATCACGTCTTATCAAAATATATATGTAGATAGCATTTGATTACTATATCAGTTTTATAAAATATAAGTTTGATAGAATTATAAAAACAACAAGAAACATTGAACAAGATATGAAAAATTTAAAAACTTTAGCCTTAAGTTCTTAAGTTTAACTGACAAAGACTAATTTAATTTTTTTTACATCTGTCATAACTATACGATAATATTTAAACTAGTTTTGACTAAATCCGGAATTCTGCGTTTGAATTAATTAAAAAAAGAAAGTAGCCTATGTGTTCTCCCAGACAATGTACATCTATGCCAAATTTCATCAAGATTCGTTTAGCAGTTTAGGCTACAAACTCTAACAGACATCCATCCATCTAAACTTTCGTATTTATAATATTAGTAAGGTAAACAAACCTGTTGATTAAAGACATAGGTGAAACAACCATTAGTATGTCCCGGAGTAGCTGCTGCTTGTAGTTGATATTCACCGAACTTCACATAATCTCCATCTACAAGATGGATGTCTGCCTGAGCTCCGGAAGCTTTACCGATGACACTCCTCGTACCAGGAAGGAGGGACTTCAGTTTACCAGTACCCGTTACATGGTCTGCATGCATATGTGTGTTCACTGAAAAATATTAACATAAAAATCAGTTTATTAATAAATCCATTTCTATTAAATATATAATGTCAAATACTTTTTTTATCTCATAAGGTGGCAAACGAGCAAGCGGCCATATAAATCCGTCAAAATCGCGGAGCAAACGCTGACCATAGAGATTTACAGCGGATGCATTGCTTACCCTTAATAGACGGAGGACACGTACATAAAGGATATTTTCCCCTCCTGTGCCTCTCCTCCACCTATAAATGCCCGTTCCCTTTTCATCCTATTCTTATGAGAAAAAGCGTGAGAAGGAAAAGGGACTAAAGTTGGGTCTTCCGCACCACACTCATCAGAAGAAACGCGGATTGCTCCCACTTTACCTCCGTCTTCTGTGTGGTCGTGGTATTGCACCGGGCGAGCCGACCCATTCGTGCAAAGATGTTAAAGCGGGCTCTACCACTGATAAATATTTTATGGAATTAACCACACGTATATCAACGAAACAAATATAATTACATCTTATATGTGATCTTCATATATTGTGCAACACTATTTGTTGTATGGATTGAATTGCATCTTAAAGGGCGACACACATTTATGCATTTAGTATATTTTGTTACTTATACCAAGACAAGCTTTTGCCTGCGACTATATCCGCGTGAAATTTAAATTTTTAAAATTTACGCTTGGACTTTATCGCAACCTTAGTGGATGAATTTTGTAAAATCCTTTAGTATCGTATATGTATACTTAGTAACACTTTACGTAGTAACAGAAACTAGTTTTTGAACCGCTTATCAAACTAGTTTTTTATCATAAGTGATTTGCTTAATCATCAAATTATGTTTATATATATAAAAATTATATCTATAGTAATGTAATAAAGCGTAAACACACACTACTTCGTGGCGTAGGATGTCAGCAATCAAAGTACTTTTTTGCATAAATCTTTCTTTAATAAAAAGCCCTACACTTACAACACACTTTAGGCTATATATTTTCACGCTATTAAACTTTAGGGGCAAATAAATTGGCAAAAAACTTCATGTATAAAAGGGACCATAAACTACAAGGTGCCAACATTAAGGTAGCAAAGTTATTATGGTAATGGTAATTTTGACATTTGCAATTGAGAATTTGACAAATGTAAACAACAAAGTATAATGTTTATTAATTTAATGCGGATGAAACCGCACGGGATTGGCTAGTTATTACATAATACTGGTTTTATGAACATTCCCTTCTACTGTACATTAAAATGATTTTCCACTGCCAAAAACGAAAGTATATCAACATATTACTATCTCTCTCTCTTTGTACAAGACAAAGAAGTTTAACAGTGGTAGTGCCCGCTTTAACATCTTAGCACTGCAGGGCCGGCATGCCCGGTGTAATACCACGACCGCACAGAAGACAGGTGTGAAGTGGAAGAAATTCTGTGTTTCGTCTGATGAATGTGGTGCCGGACCTAATTTAAATCCCTTTCTCTTTACCACCCTTTTCTTATAAGAAGAGGATGGGAAGGGGAAGAGGATTTGACGGTGGAGGAGATGCATAGGAAGGAGAAATATCCTCTTTATGTGCGTCTTCTCCTCCGTCGTATAAGGGTAGGCAACGCATCTGCAATTGCGGATATCTATGGGCAGCGGGCGCTTCGCCATTTTGGCAGATTCAGGTGGCCGCTTGCTCGTTTGCCACCTTATGTTATAGAAGAGACAAATACTTCTTGTTAAGTTATACAAAAAGTGGTTACTTGAAATTAATTCAATACAAAAAACTTACTTGCATAAATCAACTTGAATCCCAATTGTTCAATCAATGTAGCGTCTCTCTCAGCATGCTCCAGTACAGGATCAATCAACACCGCTTCTCTTGTTCTTTTGTCTCCTAATAGATATGTGTATGTACTACTCACTGTGTCAAACAACTAGAAGAATAACAGAATCATGTTACTAGAGTGTACTATTCTCTAGTTTTATATTTATGTATAGTACAAGACATTCAAGAAATATGTAGAATAGACATAGTAAACAAAAAGTTTTCACCGGTACTTTATTTGAAAGGTTATCAAGTTTGGTATACCACCTCATGTCCTTGTATTGACATGTTATAAAACATTTTACAGAATTATAATAACCTCCATCTTTTGTTATAAAATAAACTACAACAGTGTCATAATATAAAACAAACATTCATTTGAATACAATTAATTATATTGACTGGTTTTGACAACCTAACAATAGATAGCATTAGTGAGGAACATGTGAAAAATATCTTAAGGAAAGTGTCAAAATATGCTTCCTACATATTTTAATCTTTTTGGTTTTAGTGGATTATATTAATACACAAATGTCATGACATGACATCATGTCAAACCATGGCAACCTTGCTTCCTTAATGTTAGCAACAACTTATGGTCTCTTTCCCACCTTAGGGTTTTTATCCAAAATATTTATCCCTAAGTTTAACGGTGTGGAAATATATAGCCTAAAGTGTGACATAAGTGTAGGGCTTTTTATTAAAAAAAAGAGTTATTCGAAAATATGCTGTGATTGCTGACATCTTAGGCAACAAAGAAGTGTGTGTTTACGCTTTATTATATTAGTATAGATATAGTTTAGTGTCTATCCTTTTCTTATTTCAATATTGCATCAGTTTTATCTAATTAAAGTAACAAAAATATCCACTGACCTGTCTGAAGAAGAAATTGTGTTCCTGATTCACAGCCGCACTCATAAATCTTACATGATGTGCTTTATTTAGCATACAGAAAGATTTGGTAAGTTTAAACCCAGGTATTGATACCTTTTGCAGCATTCTGTAAAAAAAATGTCTATATCCCTTGGTTATGTAACAAATCAAAATGTGTTACTTGTTGCAAGTATGCTTACATACTGAGTATGTAATAATATTAACAGTTATTGTTCACACATTTGTATTGACAATGATGTAACTGAAAATTAAACAATCGGTCATTACAAGTGTAATTTAAACAAACTTATTTATTAACAGTATGTAAACAAGATACTCATTCACATTTTCATATTTTGTCTACATATAGCTTGTAACGTCCGTAAGATATAGGAATAGTTAGAGGCCTTTAAAAATGATTAGTAACTTTTTAGTTGAAAAAGACTCTCGTATTGCATAAGCCATCGGGCAGATCAATATCCAATTGAGTGATACAATTTGGAGTTTATTATTTATAGACGCATTAGTATATTTCTTCTAAGTGTTTATTTAATGAAATAATCACGAAGTTTAGTTTATCATACTTACATGAAGACGGTGTTACTTTATAACACTTTAAGGCACTATTGTGAGAAAAAACAACAATTTTCGAAGATATACTGATTGTTTATCTTATCTTTGTTAAGAATTGTAGAAACTAATAACAATTTATTCATGCCCACTAAACATACAAACTAGATTTTTTTAAAAATTACTTCCAACTAAAATGTAAATGTTTTTTCAATATTTGTAAAAAATATTGAATAAATGAATCCAAAAATGAAAAACAATCTCAAAACTTCTTTGACGTTTGACGTTTAACGTCAAAGTGTGTTTACCTTTATCGTCACATTCAATTACTTTTTGGATCCATTCAGTTTTAACAAAAATATTCAGTCGAATTCATTTTTAAAATTGCTGAGAACTTTATAAAAATGTTAAATAAAGAAGAAATCAGATACTTAAAAGGCCAATAAAACCAATTTCTCCAGAATTCCAAATTATTTGAACAAAATGTACAATTGTAATTCATTTATAATCGATAAATTTTCAAACAAAAAATATTGATTTTAGCAAAAATAAAACAAAACCTTTACTTTTCTATTTATCAACTTATTCCCAGAGGATTTAAACCTGGTTTATAATAAAGGTTTAATTCATTTTTGTTGAAACGACAGACGCAAATGTCAAAAATATCAGACATAAAGACAGGAGGAAAATGTAAAACACAATAAAAAAATATCAACACCAGCCCAAATCATACATCGGGTAAACATTTCTTAAGACTTTAGGTGTGTAATTTTTATTACTAAATTAATAAAACTATCATTTTCCCATCTATTTTAATGTAAAAGAAAACGCACCTACTGCAATTTACATCATACATACTTTTCTGTATATGTAGTAGTTTGTTGTTTTCCTCTCTCTTTTTACCGTACAGTTTTGATGGTTTTCTCTTTCTAACTTTACCAATCATCTGGTAACGTCATTGACCTCCTTCATCCCCACTCTTCTAGTCAATATTTTGCTCTAGAACGCGAGTGGTTGGTTCGATGTGTGCGTGGAAACTGGTATTGCGACTGTGCAATGTATTGATGTAAACATTCTCTTGTCACTTTGTTTCAGTGCGTTTAGAAGATTGTATGGAAATCTTTATAGACGTAACTAAAAAGAAAATGTGAACAGCTGATTATAAGCATAATTAAATTTCTGTGATACAGTGTCTTAACGCTTTAGTGAAGATAGGCCGCCAAATTTCAAATGCTATAAAAATTATTTGTTAAAGTAGTGATTACTAAATTTTACAATTACACTTTAATCTGAAATGTACGAAAAGAAATAAATAAAGGATTATTATGTGTTGAATACATGATAAATACAAAGTATCATATTCCTTTTAAGTTATATTTTACTTGCAATATTGTGGTTTGTCTGCCGCTCTGACACTCATTTGGTAAGCATGTTTTACATTTTTAAACTAGTAGATGTATAAAATAGTTGCTATTTAATTGTTTTATTTTGTAATAACAGTTCCAACTTATAGTCGGCATAGATTTCTTGTACAACTTCCTGATTGTAAACTAGTAGACTTATGCATTGTTAAACCTATGGTAGGTATATAATATGACGCAAAATTTACACCTAACCATTTTATTGTTTAGGAAATCACGCGTAAAGTTCTGTTTCAATTTTTATTTACTTATTATTTAATTATAACTCTATCGAGTGTATTATTATAATCACCTAAATTTATTACGTTTATTAATTGCTTCTAATTACGTATAACAGGACAAACTAGTTTTTAACTAAAGTTGCGTACTCAATTACGTAGTATTTTTTTAATGTTCCTAAGAATAATGTGACTTAGTTGACTGTTAGATGTTTTTTTAATTCGAAATATTTGTCTATACTAATATTATAAAGAAGAAGAGATTTGTATTTTTGTATTTATTTGATTCATAAACAATAAAATGAAATTGCGCGTAACAATACGGTACAGTCGCCAACAAAACCACAAATTCACTATCGATTTTGACCGTGACCCAGTTGTCCATTTCCTAGTTTTCGGAACACTTATATAATTTACCAACGCAAATTCATTATCTAAATAATTCATATAGTAACTATAAAAAAGACACATATATGCATGGAAACAAAACAAAGGCGACGCTAAAAGCGAAATTCCCGCGCATTGCAACATTCGCTCGCAGAAATAGAAAATGATTTGATGTCTGTCTGTCCTTGTGAAGCTTTAAACGAAAATGAAATCGCTTCTTATCCACGGGTTTATAAAAAACTGTATACCGTAAATATTTTTTTTTAGTAGAGTCTATGGTTGACTGAATTAGACAATACAAAGTGTAAAATACGGTAAAGTAGAATCCAACGTGTAAAATATGTGTTGGAAATATCGGATTTTGTTCCATTATTTGACCGTGACTTCATTTTTAAGCTATCTGAGCCTCTATCAGCCAGAGCTGGGACAGACCCTAAATTTTGTAATAAGGTAACTAACTAGGTCTTTTGTGCTTTTTTTAAGTCTCACAATGAATGTACTTTATTTTAACACGTTATCCGTCATGATTTTTGTTTTAGTTAATATTTCAAAGTAATTTGCCAAATTATTATATTTATCACCAGACGCTTAAGATGTTCCCAGTACTTTAATTACAAGCAACATTTTCCCTCTGATATCAACAAAGATCTCGGTGTATAAAACGTAATGATCCGCCAAAGGTCTGTTGCAAAATGGACTGTTAAGGTCAAAAGAATCAAATTCGAAATTCGATTAACGTGAAACCATGACCTTACCCAAACGGTTGGCACCAGTTGCTACCAAACTTTCCAAGTTGCAACAACCAGTGAACAGGAATGAAGATATCGGAAAGTTTCTATCAAATTATCGGAACCCAAAACGTTTGAACAGTTAGTTCCTTCAAGTATCGAAGGTCAGTCTGAATTCTCAAACCCTTTTGGGTGATCAGGGATTACTTTTGTAATATTACTATTATATAGGACCACCGTCTCACTGCCCTCTAAATTAACAGTCATTCGCAGACCACCAGTGGTCCTCGGACCAGATTGGATCGGGATCCAGCTCTAACGGTATACAACAAGCTACTTTTATATAAATTTTTCACCAGGTATCGCAAAAAACGACTTATATTCATGTATATTCATATTACATTTGTTTATAGGTTCCATTTTAATCGTTTAATTAATCGACGTAGCTTCCTTATACATTAAAACGAAAATTAAAACAACGCAGAATAAAACATGGTTCGTTATGACTCTAATCCATTCGCACAACGCCAGGGACGAGCAGTTGTCAATTATTCTCAGAATGTGTAAAACGTAGTAAGGATGTTGACGATGACTTGTAATGGCTGTATAAAATGTTTGAATAGACTATGAAGGTCGTTCTCAGATAAACCGATAGCGTGCTTTAACACGTGTTGTTTCAAGTACACGACACTTGTAGTAAAATAAGTTGTAATTCCTTGTATTATAGAAGTTAAACTCACTATATTGTAGACACCAATGGTCAAAATTCATCCTACCCACCCCCATTCTAAAAGAGAGCTACTAGCATTGAAGAGTTCTTCTCAATTTTGAATTTTGCTACAACAAATATAACGTTATTCATAACAAATTTGTTGTAACAAAAACTGAAAAATGTTGGTCATTTAAAAAAAAATCTAACACACAGATATAGAGGATTTACATTTTTGCAGTTACTGTGCCGACCCTCCGTAAGGGATAAGGGCAAGTGGATGATGATATTTTTGCAGTTCGTACTGTCCACCAGTATCGGCGTTAGTGTAGGGCACGGTCATACGAACGCCCTGGGTACTGGGCATATTACCCAGACGAACATAAGCTGTTAACC
>NW_013527804.1:4200841-4210816 GCF_000836215.1 Papilio polytes
CCTAAAGCTTGGTAAAAAGGGAGCGCGCTAGTAATTTCGTCCAGGGCGCTAGTATCGCTAACCGATATTCCCGTTTACCAATAGTCTATTGGTGTTAGAGCCTTTGTTATATTATCTTGAAGATTTTTTTTATCATTATGTAGGACACGATGTCAGGATTAGGCTAACTGCGCAATCAGTTTGTCTCTTGTATTAGTCGCGATTTTTTTATTACCAGACGAAGGACGATTGCACGATTCGGTCACGCTCAATCGGCACGCAGTCACGCTTTGTTTATTTTACATGTAAATAAAGGAATTATTGAGAAAAATAACACATTGAACAACAAAGATAGAGACTATATAAGCTGCTAGCAATGACTATAGTTTGATTGAACCAGCCTATTAAGATTGAATTAAGAAAGAATAAAACGTGCTTTATTTTTTTCTTTTAAAATCTATCAACATTTTTATTTTATCTGTGACATTATAACAATAGATGTGGTAGCTCGTAATAGCTCGTAAACAAGACTCGTAGTATAAAGTGTTCCGGTAACCAAAAATGTTCCCTAGATGGTTTGCCCTGATGGCCATTCGACAATAAAACGTAAATAAAATATTTTGTTAAAAGTTTAAACATTGAAAACAGAGGTGTTGGTAATGAATATTCTTCTAATCGAAGCTTTTGTACCGCACGTACTAAATATTACCCTTTTGTGTATAAAGCATTCGTCATGCATGTATTTGAGACTGCTAATGGTATTGAACAATAACGTAAGAGGCTAAGAGCTAGGCTAGACGGCTTAAGTTCGCTGCCCTCATGCGGCGAGACGGGGTGTGTCTGCACCTTTATATCTCCAGATATAGTTATGCTGGAAGACATTAGAAATATCCATTGTAAATGGTAATAGTAAATGTGAAGTTAAAAAATTAAAAAAAACTTGAAAACCTTTATGTCCACACTGTTAAGTTTTAAACGGTGTAAAGATATGATACTCTTATCAAACTTAAATACCTAGCAGTGTCAGTTCCAAGACACTATCTATGTAATTGTTATAATCTTGTCTTTGTGAAGGGTTTCGTCGTACAATAGTCAATTACCTCACTGCGCGCATAATTATAGCTTTGTGAGCTCACTTCACATTTAATGATAACGATTTGACAGCGCACTTTAATGACTTCTAGCCTTAACTAGGTAATATAACTTAGTACCTAAATATTAAAATTATTAGAATAACAAAACTTCGTAGAGTGACTTCTTTAAAGATGTAATTTGAGATTAAACATATCACTTTAGAGAATAAACCCTTTTAAAAGCTTAAAGGCCTGTCCCACCACTGGCTGATAGAGGCTCAGATAGGTTAAAAAGTCACTGTCAGATAAAGTAACAAAATCCGATATTTCCATCACATATTTTACACGTTGAATTGTTATCAAACAATTTGCAATTTGGCGGGAAAGGCCCTTAATCTTGTTAAATTTAAACTGTAATTATGACCTTAAGTTGATCGTAAAATGACTGTGCAGTTATTAAAGTTAGTACCCTTCCAAAGTGATTGCTTACCTTGAATTGACTCCGGATCTTATAACTGCTTAAAACAACTGCAAGTTCAGACAAAAACGAATTGCAATTGTTTAGATGCGAATCAAATAAATAATTAATTAAGTTTACAGTCATTTTATTCATTTGATGCAAAAAAAAACAGTATTCCTAAAAGCCATTACAGTACAAGAGAGGCCATCCCGATGCCGTATTTGTTAATTGGTCTGCGTTTCAATTTTGATTTTAGTAATATTTATTCAATTCAATCTTACTTCTTACTATCTTACTTCTAACTTCTTACTAATATTATAAATGTACTTGTAGCAATTTTTATAAATGCGAAAGTTTAGATGGATGGATGGATAGATGGATGAATGGATGTTTGTTAGAGTTTGGAGCCTACACGGCTGAACGGAATTTAATGGAATTTAGTATAGATGTGGAGGATAGTCTGGATAACATAGTCTACTGACTTTTGTTTTTTTTTTAATTTCACGCGGACGGTGTCGCGGGCGAAAGCTAGTTTAATAATAATAATTGCTCAAAACAAAAGAATTTTTGCTAACCGCGGACAATCAGAACGAAGTTTACGTGGATCTGATTTGCGCTTGTTTCAACATGACATGAATATTAATGCAGCAGACGCGCTGAATTATGTTGTAACATGAGAAGTACATAAGTGCAGGTAAAATCTTGTAACGTTGTAATAATCTAGCAATGTTATACATATGAAGGTATAGATATTGTATTAGTTATAGACTCAGAATTCTGAACAGTTCAGGATTAAATTTGTAGGGACAGATTACAGTCTGAAGTAGAGCATACTACTTAAACTTTTTAATTTTACGATCGTAGTCATTTGTTGTAAATCATACTTCATACTAATATTATAAATGCGAAAGTTTAGATGGATGGATGAATGTTTGTAACCTAAACGGCTAAACGGATTTTGGTGAAATTTGGCAAAGACCTAAAGGATAGTCTGGAAGAACACATAGACTACTTTCTTTTGTTTTTAATAATACCACGCGGACGGAGTCGCGGGCGGAAGCTTGTAAATAAATATTGTTGCCTATTACTGATAAACACCAACAAAGATATTGCCACTATTATAAGAACAGTAATATTGTAATATCTATTTTTTTAATTCCAAGTTATATTTTAAATGGTATAGTTTTTACCAGCTGTGAAGTACGTGCAATTTTTTTGGACGCATTCCAAACTGTATTGTTACCCGCTTCCTTAATTCATTTAGTATTTCAAGCAAACATAATAATAATAATATTTTTGATCATGACCTCGACAACTGAACTTTAGAATTTAGATTTGTAGTACGTTTTAGCTGACTTTTTCTTTCTTGTAGTGAAAGAGAATTTAGAATTGCAGTTTTGTTTTAGTATCAAAACGTTTTCTATTTTTTTGTGAACAATAAACCTTTGTTTTATGTAGTCTGCAGTACTTTTAGCACAGTATTTTATTTAGAAATGTTGATCAACAAGCCTAACAATTGGATGCAAACAGTTTTAGTATAAGAAACAAAAGGTTCGCAAATCACAAAGACAATTCTTGTAAACTCATAAACCACGAAATGAGGCTAGTTAGTAAAACATAACGCTATTGCCACAGAATAAATACAAACAAATCTAGTTCCTGGGTAGTGTACTATAAATAGAAAGCAGGAAGAAAGACCTCTGATAAAGCGTAAGTCATGGCAAAGCCATGGGAATGCTTTAGAAAAGAAATAAGCATCAATTTCATAGTAGCTTTGAAACTTACGGTCCTTTTATTCAAGCCTATATCATTCCTTTCTTTGTTTATAGGTTCCAAGATGCCCTCGCTCTTGGAAGCACTAGAGCGTAAGTACGGCGCGAAGGGCGAAGTGAACCCATGCATAGACGATATGCCAGTCGCTATCTTCGTGCCTAAGCGGTCACCCCGGCTGAGTGTGCCTACCCTATTGGTGCTGAATGATTGCGACATCGACTGCGCGGGAGACGCCTGCGCACTCGCTGATAAATGTGCTGATGTTGTGGAACTCGACCTGGCGAATAATAAACTCACT
Organism: Papilio polytes; assembly: GCF_000836215.1. Taxonomy (NCBI): domain Eukaryota; kingdom Metazoa; phylum Arthropoda; class Insecta; order Lepidoptera; family Papilionidae; genus Papilio; species Papilio polytes. Next base: position 4,204,425 of record NW_013527804.1, read on the forward strand.
GAATGGCAGGAGGTAAATTGATAAAACATACGTTTATTGCGATCTAAAAAATAAATACGGTAAAGCAAATTTCTAAACAGTAAAAATGCTAACCATCTACAAATTTTCTTTAAACAATTGAATGTACTGTGTAACTTTTCAATAAGAAAAACTGTGCATTGTTTATTATTGGGGATTACGTTCAATATGTTATCATAAAATGTTCACATGCTAGTGTTGCTATACGCATCGTCTTGGCTATAGTTAACATCTGTTCACAAGACTGTTACAACATCTAATCGTGATGTCGACGCTTCCGGAATATTCTCTATCTTATATTATCATCAGTGTCATAATAATTCACTTACACTTTTTAAAGATCTTTTAAATGCCAAGATATTAAAAAAAAAATCGTAAGAGTAGAACGTATTTTTCTTTGTTTGTAGGTCTTCGCAATACTAGAGCAAACGCCACGGGTACGGTTTCTAAATCTAAGCTTCAATCGGCTCTCGGCACAAATTCAAGCAGCTCAGGCACTTCAGCCTAAATGGGACAGCTTAAGTCACTTGGTCTTGAACTCTACGTACGTCGGTTGGCCTAGCATCCTCGGTCTACTCAAGTCTCTGCCAGCTCTCGAAGAGTTGCACTTGAGCCTCAACGAGTATTCTTACGTGGACTTAAGCGGGAAAGAAATAGACGAGAAAGACCGTTGTGAAGCATGCTCCCGGCTCAATGTAGACTTTACTGAATCTATTCATGAGCAATTGAAGAAACTCCATTTCTCTGGTAATCCTGTGAGCAGTTGGCGAGAGATCAGCAAACTGGGATATGCCTTCCCCAATTTGGAAACGCTGTTAGTCAACGAGTGCCCTATAACAACACTAGAACCGGACCCTTGCGAGAAATGTGGAGACGCCAATGGGAATAAAAAGAGTCACGACGCGTTTTCGTGAGTTATTTTTTTAATCTTTCAAAATCTCGGATCCAAAGAACTTTTCTATTAACCTATAAGAAGTAACAATATAATATACTTTGCTTGATCTTATGTGGTTCTTAGTTTTAATCGATTGATAGCCTTTTGACTGTTGCCTTAGTATTAAATCTGAGAAACCATTACTGCCAATAGTTGTTATTGCCCTAATGAACTGTAATTAAGAACATAGATAGCTTGATATTTCTTAGTACTTATTGTGCCGTACAAACGGGTTCGGGTCCCGCGGCACAACCTACCCTTGAACTACGATTGCACCGGAGGGCATAATATTGTAAACGTAATGGGGAAAATGGTACTCACCAGCTCGATGAATTTGCGTCACCTCCTCCAGGTGCCTTGTCTCAGTCAATGTCAATCGAGTCAGTCTGGTTCAGTCAAGTCTATAGGCCCAGCGATGCTGCCTGAAGATGTATCAGCAATTTCGAACGCGAAACCGAATTTAGCGACCCCGTTCGCTATCGAAATCGACACGCCTGTTGTGTCGTCGCGTTATAAAAAGAGCCACTTTTTTCCGCACAAGTTCGCGACCGTTCCGCTTGGCTGCTCGATTCCGACCTTTTTTTCGCATCCCTCTCCGCAGGCCCCGCGCCCGTCCGTCGTGGAGAGGGTTTACTGTTCTACCCGCCCGTGCGAGAAAAATAAAATAAGCGCGCTTACCCGCATTAAGCCCGGGGCGCGAAATACAAAATTATGTTCGCCACCGAATGTGGCGAACCCGTGCTATCTATACCGAACACTTATGATATGAAACATTTGCAGGCATCTTCGATTCCTCAACCTAAACAACACCGGCCTTGCCACGTGGGATGAAGTCGATAGATTGGCTTTGTTTCCGGCATTGAGAAGTTTAAGAGTACAAGTAAGTGATAAAGTTTTATGCATCTACAAAAATTGTATGATTTAGAAGAAATTCGTGTGTTTAGGTGATCTGCAATAGTAAATTTCTTTTCAAAATATTCTGTGTATGATAATAGTCATAATAATAAGCCTCTTTATTTCCATATTTATATAGCGTTTAAAATATCATTTTGTTAGTGTTGTTAGTTTTACACCTTATTACAGTTATTAGTATTGTTAGTCTACTATGTTCAACTATTTTTTAAACATTGGTCCCTTCTTGGGTGAAGGCCTCCACCATGTCCTTCGAGCCTTCCCAGTTTTTTTTTTGGTGTCAGCCAGTCTTTCCTCGTCACTTCCATTATATTATCAGACCAGTCTGTGTGTCATAATCAAATTTATTATGTAGAAATTCACGTAATGAGATGAATCAATTTGAATTGATGATATTAGTATATCTTAAAAACAAAAAGATATGAGATTTATACCGATTGGCTTACATAAGAAACTGTAACGAGAAAACTCCGAGATAAATGTAATCTGTAAGTAATAGCGAATTTATGAAATGAACGCTAACATATTTTACAAGTTACGTATAAATAATTACATCTTAAGCATTTAATATGCGGAAATATTTCAACCTTGCACCAATTGACTTGCGTAAACAATACCTAAATAACGCAATGCTAAAGATGCTATTAACCGACATACGGTTTGAGGCCGAAGTAAAATAATTCTTCAACGGTTTGAAGATTCATTAAAACATAATTAGTATTGTACAAAATATAGTTCTTTAAACTATATTTTGTAACATTTGTTAATGTTTTTCAGTTTTCGTTCCTTCAATAATAAAAGTCTCTGCTAAATTATTGATGTATAAAGCTATTATAACTTTACATGTTTCAATATTCTTGCTAACATTAAGACTCAAATAGTAAACTACATGTAAGTAAGAGTGTTAGTGGCTCAAGAGTTTAACCGCTAGCACTTTTGTTATTTACCAATAAACGGTTGACTGCGAATGCAAAATAAATCGCAAGATATAATGAACATCACGTAACATTGGTAATCTGTATCGTCACACTCGAGTTGCACAGAGGTAATTGATATGCGTTGAAGTACATCTATCATTGAGCGGCTATAAACTGTGTTATTATCCGTTACGTCATCACTCCGGTTTTAATACGGTCCCCCGATGTTTGTGCTGATTGAATCTAATATAGCTATCTGACCCAAACAGGTCAGGAGAAAGTGTTATGCGACTATCCAGTAGATATAATCTATATCTATATGTAATATTAATTTATTAAAACTTTCGTGAGACATTATACTATATAATTTATAACACGGCTAAACTCACGTGGTAACCTTCGGTGTAGGCACCGACCACTTTGAGACCCGTCGATGGTCCTTCTGGTCGGTGCCTACACCGAAGGTTGCCACGTGAGTTTTCCCGTGTTATATATACTAATATTATAAAGAGGAAAGATTTGTATTTATATGTATTCGATTCACGTAAAAACTACTGGGCCAAAATAATAAAATCTTTCACTATTAGAAAGGTAATTTATCTATAAGTAACATAGGCTATTGTTTATTATTTTTTAATAGCACGCGGACGAAATCGCGAGAAAAAGCTTGTCATAGCTAGCATAGCATAGCTGGTCGTAACTATGGTAACTTCATGTCTCAATTGTCTTATAAGAATTCGTATTTGAAATACTCATGTTGCACAAGCTTTATAATTAGTGTATCGGTAACCGTACCCTCGGGAGACCGGGCGCCGGGATTCGGGTGAAGGTCTCCCGAATTTAGACGTCCCACTAACGCCTCGATACTTACGCAATAGACGAATGCAATCCCGAAATGTGACGTCATTCCGACATACGTTTTACTATTGATAAGATAATATTTATTAGAAAAGAGCAAAGAAGTGATTTTATTTCATACATTTTGCTTACAACTCTGAATAATCGCCGATATAGCTTTCCCTTTTATATGTTTGTATGCGAATTATGATAAAAATAGCACCTAAAATCGTGTATAGTAATACTATAAAGGAGTTTTGCATTTTTTTTATTTTTATATGTATTGAAATAACTCTAAAACTACTGAACCGATTTCAAAAATTCTTTCACCATTAAAAAGCTACGTTTTCAGTGAGTAATATAGTTTTTATTTCACGCGGACGAAATCGCGAACAACAGCTAGTAAGAAATAAACTTACACTTCTTCATAGTGGGATACCTGAAGCGAGGGTAATCGATAGTTGGTATTTGCTAACTTAGTATGCCTATTCCCTCTACACTTAGGCACCAACGTCATACTTGTAAGTAAATACTGTTAGCAACTAGAATATATTATATTTATGTACGAGATGTCGCCCGCAAACTTCCTTAGCGCAAATATGGACCACGCGTTACGGCATTTTGACAGCGAGGAATAAAAAAAAGTGGCCTTTAATATGCCCGTCTATGTCAGCTACAATTAAGTGGAAGTACGGTCGAAATTGGCCCAGTCGGCTTGCGGATAGACAGACAGATAGACAGACGAACAAATTTTAATGCGATTTTCGTTATCAGCAACGCAAATACATCATCTTCCCGAAATCTGTGATTTTTCTTTTGATATTACAGACACTCCAATTTTATTATATGTATAGATTTAGCTTACGCACGTCGTATAATTGACATTTTATAGGGTCGTTAGGTCTGTCCTCGACCGGTCTGTCAATGTCGCGTTAATTTGTGACGGCTTGTTTATAGCTCAATAACACAAGGTCCATATTACAATCATAACGATAACGGAACAGATAACAAAATCTCTATTGAAATTGTCTAATAATCTATTTCAGTATTAGTAAATTCAAGGGTATTGTTTGTGTTAATGTACAAAAATACAAATTCTCCTAAAAGAAATGTACCTTTTTTTTTAAACTTACTACAACTAGGAAACGTTTTCACTGTTTCAAAAGATTACGTTAGAAGTGTAAAAAAGAGTATTCTGAGTTCTGAGCTTCCTTTTACTGCACATAGTAACAAAAATGCGGAATACGATGGTTTTGCAAATACTTTTAATGTCCTCGTGCAATACTCGTTAATTGGTTAGAATGGCATTAACATACAAATGAGGTTCTTTATGAATCACTGAACACGGGCAGACCTTTTGTCTATTCTGTAGCATAGGTTGCTATTGTGGAAACGCTAGTATGCAATTGTCCCTTTCATACTCTTTGAGAAAATTGAAACGACAATATGTTTGTCAGTAAGGTTTCATAATCGAAAACTTTTAAGATCAAATTGTCGATATGACTTTATAGGGGTTAACTTCTTTGTTTCTAGAACGTATAGAGGATAAATGTACAAAACTAGGATTTCTCATTTTACAGGCGTCGAATATTATTTGTTATATATTTTATTTTTAATTAAAGAGTTAATAAAATGATTATATCGTAGTAATTACGCAAGTAATTATCTAAAGCGCGATGTATGCGCTATAATGCACATCACACGGATATGTCTGCTTAACCTTGCACGTCGCGTTGGAATAGCCTTAATTGTATCGCTACCACAAGGAAAAACGTTCCTTATTAGAAGTGTTTAAAAGCGAGTTTTCCATATTAGTATTCGGCCGTCACATAGTGAATGTGAAAGCGATGTTTGATTTTAACGCAACTTTATTGTAAAAGGACGTTTGCGGCTTTATAGTGCAGTGACGTCACGCTTTAACGCAATCTTTTTTTATCTTGCCTTCTATTGTACGTAACTAAAACATAGGTGTTTGTTTTATTTGCGCTGTTTGGTGTGGAAAATTGATATACAGGTGGTTGGAATTTAGGTGTAATCTACAATCCGTTATTTTCGAACATCCTGTAACTTTTTTTTTGCTTTTCATCTTCTGGAATGAGGAAAACTTAATTACCAGGATTTAAATGTAAAACTAAGACATTTTAACTATCCCACTTAACATAAAACGAATAATTTATTTTTGAATGTACTCGTATATTCATTTTAAACCGGGTACCATAAATTTTAAATAGATAATTTACAATTTCCCGATGTGTGTAATGCTGACTTAATTTGTTGGACCGAAATACTGGCAAGGTGTTTGCATTGCATGTTGAATAGAACAGCTGTTTTAAACAATATGGCCGCTCAGCCGAGCGTGCTAGTCTGGAACGCGGTGTGCTTTTCGCTACCGTTTTAGTGATTAAATGTGGTAAAAAACGCAGGACTATTGCATAATTTAAGGAATTTCTTGAATTTAGCTCTAAATAAAGTATAAGTAACAAAGAACGTACATACGTGCTTTTTTGTCATCAGAATAAGCATAGAGAAGACTACAAAGGATAAATCTGTAATGCACGTTTGTATATTTTCAAATATTAGTATGTGTATGATTAAGTTTATATAAGTCAAGGATAATTTTCAACGCAGCTTCTTTAATACAACTGATCCCTCGAGCCGGACATATTTCTTATTCATCAGCTACACGCGCCGAGTTTGGTTATGAATGCACCGATAAAAACTTAAACAATGCAGTCCGCGAGCGTGCCTTCGTGTTGGTAAAATAACAAAGCGGG
>NW_013527804.1:4210826-4218291 GCF_000836215.1 Papilio polytes
GTTGCAAAGTTCGTTCACATTATTTGCACTTGACGTCCTTCTGATCTCATCGATCACGAAAGTTTATACTAAAATAGAACTTAACATGATCGGAGAACTTTCTAAAGTTCAATATTGCAGAAATAAGGCTTTAGTTACACATTGTTCAGATTGAACTCTCTGTACCAAATTATATTATTTAATGATGTTAAAATCGAAAGAAATTAGTAAAAATTCAAACTGTAATTGTACCAAATGACGTAAAAGGCTATGTACAAGATGTTCTACTGTAATGTTATGTGTATTCTGCGATGTCTAAGATGCTGGTCTTTGCTATAATAAACATGCACTCAACAAAATCGATATTTTAGTCACGCTGGCAATCACTCGAATAAATTTAGCTTATCGATTATAATTTATCAGAATATTGCATCATACATACAATATATTCTATACCTATAGGTGTGTATGACATAAATTTACTTGATAAATTAATTTTACGTATCTTTATACGTTTCTGAATTCTTTATTTGTAATTTTTATTACGATGTGTTTTACGCATTTCAAAGTGTATTGGATATGCATTCGCTAATCGCTTATTTCTTTGTGTCCTCACTAATCTGATGACGCATAACGTTTGCATCAAATCGAACGTTATGATTTCTCGGGCTTCGGTAAATTGGAAAATAACCTGACGGTTTGCAAGCGAATGAATCATATTTGAATCCAACGGTCGCAGACCGACCCACGCGTCTAACGTTTCGCACGGGTCAAATCTGTTGTTCTCTGAACCTGTGGGACGTAAACCTGTTATTGATATGACCGGCATACAATCCGGAAAATATACATCCTACATAGGAAACTATTCGAAAAAATATTGTTGTCTCTACGCTAGATATTATAATTTAGTTTGTTAACCTACTTACTGCATTTTCTCTTCTTTATACCTAGATGTTCGACGCTTTTCGTCACGCTAACCATAATGAATAAACTTGGATGCTAAGTATTGGTTTATTATGAGAAAGATATGCCTGAGAGTGACAAAATCGTTCATAATTATTCCTTCTACCTCTCTGAACGAGCTGCTATCCCTCATCTGAGTAACAATTGTTTATTAGCAACTCTTGCAAACAAACATTTCAGTAATTGAATGCAGGTATAAAGTATGACAAGTAACACAAAGCGGGTTCAATAGAGCGGTAATTTGTATTGGCGCGGGCGGCGAACGGCGGCGGGTCGCGGCTTGACCCAGAAACCTCCCCTCCGTATGTTTGTTCATTCCCTTGCTCGTGTACTAACGGAAAATGCACTCTATACTAAATTAATAAACCCAGACTGCGATGTGAACATTAAACTAAAAGTAATATCATTCAATATTATTAAGGAAAATATTGTGATGCACTCTGCCCAACTTAAATTAGGCTAGCGTGGTTGACTGAGACATTATCCTAACACGGGACCTACCCTGCGTGTAGATAGTAGAGTAGATAGTAGAGAGTACGATCGGTCAACTGTCTTTTTTAATTATAAAAATTTTGGGCAATACTCGTATGGTTTCTGATTTTTTCATGGCAACGCATACAGATTTCGTCTAGTGAAGTATAAAATATCAAAATTTGTTTGTTAAACAAACTAATATTAGATATTATGGCTGATCAAACAAGCCAATCATTGTATTTTTTTTATCAAAGGAAATGGTTGAATGCGAATAATTAGATTCGATATCATAATTAATGTCTCGGAACGAAGCCGTTACGGCGTGGCACGACTATGTCGTATTCGAATTTATAAACTGACCCCACAATAAAATTTAATATTGACCCACGATGTTATATCCTGCTGCTTAAACGTTAGCTTCACGTTATAACAGTTCATGTTATATTGTTCAGATTGTAACAGTAATATAAATTTAAGGACCTACCACTCTACAGAAAGCTCTATCCTAACCTCTCTTTACAGCGCTACAAATAGTACTTAAATCCAGTTAAAACATTCCGAATAAAATAAGCTTTCGTGCTTAAAAGTCGCAACGATAGTCGTATCGCGGAATCCAATCTATGATCTGTTTTGCAAACCGTATAAAAATACGGTTTGCAAAACAGGCTATCCACTATTTAAGCCTCCAATTGTAATAACAATGAGCAAAAAGTAGATTGAATTAACATATGTAATTTTAAAAGAGAATATAATTTCAATTCAATAAGTGGTGATTACAATACGCAGTGAGCGTCTTCCGCCTTCCAAGTTTAGGCAAAACAACCTATCAAGGCTGTAAACATGCTCGGTCAATACGTTACTAAGTAACAAAGGGAGACGTATAACTACTCGTCTTATTCATTATATTATTTATAAGCAATTTGTTGCTAAAAGCAGTCACGAAAACGTAATACTCCGTCCAGAGTCCAGACGCAAGCAAACCGATAATAAACGAAATTTTGTAGTGAAAACTTTTAAGATCAAAGAAATAAAACAACTTGTATATATTTACATTCTTTCCCTTTACCTTAATGTCAGGGACATTACTTACTTGAAGTTACTTCAATATTAAAAGTATATAAAACCAACATGTTTTAACCTTCAACAGATGACGTGAGTTTTATAGGTATTGATTCACTATTTAAGGATATGTTTTTCTAAACAAAGACTATGTAAATCAGAATGATTAGTGTTTTGGTTTTTGGGTTTTTAATAACTAGTTGGTACGGATAAGTTAGAGGCTTACGATTAAAGAATATTTTGTATTTACCTGATAATTCTGTTGTTGGCAAATGATGGTCAAATACGACATGATGTATCAAAACTAAATAATTTCTACAATTAAAACTAATGAATTTAATTATCAGTATGACAGTCTCCACGTCGTGGTTTAATATGATCATTTTCAATAGATAAAACCACAAGACCGCAACCGCTACAATTAATCGGTGTAAAATTTCTGATCTTTCATCATTCATCAGTTAATTATTAATCAATGTTCAAGATAATATATTTTAAAGCTTCCCTGTATAAACACAGATGATTTACACCTAGAAGTCCTATTGAACTATCCATATTTAATCATAGATTTAAAGTAACTACTATTTTTTTATTACAAGGCAATATTGCGCAGGGCTACACAGTTTATTTTAAAAACAATGTATTTCGTTTTTCAGGGGTGGCCTTTATGGGAGCGTTTCGAATCGACGGAGCACGAGCGTCGCTTGCTGCTGGTGGCGCGGCTGCCGCGCGTGCGTACCCTCAACGGCGGCGGCGCCGTGCCCGCGGAGGAGCGCGACGCGGCCGAGCGCGCCTTTATCAGATACTATATGGAGAAACCGGAGGCTGACCGACCTGACAGGTAGTCTTCTATATGATATTTATATATGAATGAGGTGTCAAACAAGCGACCGCTACTAAGGAAAGGAAAAGCTGGAAAGGTATTTTTTCCTATTAGTCTCTAGTCCTTATTAAAAAATATATGTTAGAACATTTTAATGCTTACATTTGTATATGGAAGTTGGGTGAAGGTTTATCGACGAACGCAGTAGGCGTGGAATTTGCGTAAATATTGCTTTGACCTTAATATCCTAGAAATTATGATCATAAATACAAATAGATGTCGATAACACTATGTGAAAACGTTGGAAATTTGCACATGTTTTTGTAGATCAAGATCTAGTTTTTAGATACTGTTATATTGTTGTTTTAATAAGAACAACCTAAAAAGGAAGACATAACTAATGAGTAAACGACATTTAAATGGGACAGTAAAGGAAGCGCGTGGAATATTCCTTATTGTACTCATCGTGCAGGTACTGGGAGCTGGTGGGCGTGCACGGCAAGCTGGACCCGCTGGTGTCGGTGGACCTGCGGCCGGAGAAGCGCGTGCAGATCACCTTCACGTGCGGCGACACCAGCGAGGTGCGCACCGTCGACGTCTACAGGTGAGCTAATTCCAACTGACGTTCCATTTTCTAATTTTTAGCAAACTGACAGTTGCACAGATACAAGTATCAATTTCAAATTACGTGATGCTGTCTCCTTTTTTGCAAGGGGAATGTGGGACGGCAATATTATACGGCAGTATTTACATGTTTTGCGACATTAATTCGCCGTTATCAGAAGATAAGCTACTTCCAATTTGTGCCCAATTGAGGTAATAATTTCAGTACATTGTTTAAATTTCGAACGTCCTTTTTCAGAACTGTATCAGATTTGAAAACTCGTTTGGAACGACTCGCGGGCTTCCCTGCCTCTAAGATGAGACTATTCTATGTCGACCAGGAGCTGAGAGATACACAGGTGAATATCTTTATTGAACTTGTTGAGATTTTGTAAACTGAAAAATTCAATATTCGTACTACTTTACTCAAAAAAAATTGATTAGTTATGGATTTAGTTTTCACTAACATATTAGTTATTAATCTAAAAATATTCAAACGAAACTAACTCTATTATTTATTTGTGGAGTTTTTCCAGGGTCCTGAAGAAATGAAGTACCCGACGAAGCAGCTGTACTCATACAACATACGTTCCGGTGATGAAATCATCATCGACTCGAAGTTCAAACACTCCATTTCCGTCAACTCCACCGCATGAGAACTTATATACCTTTTTAAAGCCAACAAGTTAGTAGAAATAATAGAATATCTATAAATACCATAGTTACCCATAGATATATCACACAGTATTACTCTAAAACTTGTGTCTAAACGCAAACTTTTACTATCGAAGTTTTCTTATGTTCCCATTTAACTGATTGTAGTTAACATATTTTGATCTACTAACGAAATGAGTTACGTGCAGAATTAATTTAGTTAAGTTTGTATGTTGGTTTTCTGTATTTTTTTTATCACAAACGTAAAAAATAGTTAATATTGAAATGGTTGTCACAAAACAATTTATTTTTAAGTTAAAAGCTGAAAGCTTTGTTTTAAGTACATTTTATTTTATATTCTGACTTCGTTTTATAGATCAGAGAATATTGTATTTTTTTCATTTTACTTTGTTTTTACGTCATGGGGCAGGTGTATTTTATTTTGCTATAAAACTGTGATAATAAATTATAGTGCGATGCCGTGCGGAATGCTGTAACCGAGATCTTACCGTGGCTAATTAATGGAATTATTTTTTTACATGTGCCGTATATTTCTAGTATACATTTAAATTACGCGAACTCTAAATTTTAACCGTTTAGATATTAGTGTTTTTGAATTAAAGAAGTGATACTAACTGCCATTTTTTCAAATATTAAATATACCCTAAGTAAATGCTTCACAATTTTCTAGGAACTGTTACGACTTTTAACTTGTGTCAGCACTTTTCGAATCACAATGTTCATACAAATTTATTTTCTATCTAGAAGGTAGATATAGAAACTGCATTAATCTTTTAACATCTTTACTAGTCGTCATTTTTGCCCTTCATTTTTATATACGCCTCTAATACTGTAAAAACTGAATTCCATCACACATTACCTAGTTTTTAGATATATATAGTGTTCCAGAAGCAATAACACCAATAAAAGCATAATAAATTATAATGTACCTAATTATTATATGTTCATAACTTTAATAGAAACAATTTTGGAATAAATGAGTGAATAAAATTATTATGTCTTTTATTACATTTGTGTCTCTTTTTATTGTCTTTTAGTCTTTTATCCACAGTTTCTTTCCATACACAGCAATCATAGAATTTTGAACATCTTCCAAAACATAATTGTAAACCTCTATCCAAATTTCCTTATCTATTTCATGTGTCCTTCGTTTTAAAAAGTTCATCAGTATATAAACTTTGTCAATATCTTTCTTAGCAACTAATTTACTCAAGTAACTAGCAATCATTTTAGTGTCACACATTTTTGGTGCTTGTCCACTATCCAACCATGCCCTTAACAGTTCTCTTACTTTTTCCCAAGAAAGACTCAATAATCCATCTTGGTTTGAGTCAGAGTTTTTGGGCTTTTCATCTTTTATTTCTGGAATTGTTTTAATTGGTAACTCTTCTTTTACTTGTATTTCTCCAGCGAGAAATTTATCCATAGGACTTTTGGTAGTTGATAAGCTATTTTTTAAAGATTTTTGAGGTCTACCTCTCCTTTTTACAGGTGAGGATTTGAGACCATGTTTCGGAGATTTAATAGTGGAGGATATACTTTTCTTTTTCGGCGTAACAGGATTCTTCATTCTATCCTCAACTTTACTCTTATTTTTTACATCACAGTGTGTCCCCGCATCATTTTCAACTTTTGAAATCCTGTTGTTATGTACATTTTTATTTTTACTCAAAAATTTACTGATACCAGTATTGTTTGGCTTTGTAATTACTTGTTCTAATTTAGATATTTGAATTCCAATACCTCTCATTTCTTTTGGATCTATTTTTTGTTTTTTACACAGAGAAATAATTTCTTTTGTTATTATTTCAACATCATTAGTGGCATTTGTGAGATTGGTGGACTTATTAATGACATTGCAAAATCCATGGCCCATAAATTTTGCAGTCTCTACAGGTGCTTCTTCTGCTCTTACCATTAATTTAAGTGTGATACATTTACCTAAAACTTTAAATTGCTGCATTCTGGAATGTACTTCTGCAGATAACTGTTTTAAAAATTGGAAGCATTGATCATTTGTATCAAATCTTATCCCATAATTTACCTCTGCAGATACAGATTTCCTAACTGTATGGAATGTCAAAGGATTTGGATCAAGTCCGCGACATTGGTCGAAAAGCTGTGCCCCTGTTTTATTACCCAGATGTCTCTGGAGTAGGCCTAATGTAAGAGTTTGCAAGGATCCACAAGTTTGGTGACCTAAAGACTCCAACTTTTGGGATGTCTGCCTACCGACACCAGGCAAGTCTTTCAAGGAAATACCAAACATGAAGTCTTCAATTAAATCTGATGTAAGAAAAAACTGCCCATCCGGTTTAGCGCGTTTTGTAGCAAGTCTCGATTGCAATCGATTGCTGCCAAATCCTGTTGAAGATGGACAACCAGTTTTGTCTTTTATTTCTTTTCTTAATGCTAATGCAAAATCTTGAACACTAACTTTTAAATCTTTTAACAACTCAGTACAGTCTACATACATTTCATCACAAGATACAGCCTCTATATCTAGTGTGTATTGCGCTATTGTGTTGTACAAAGTGTATGCTACTTCCTTGTACCCTTCAAAATCATATGGTATAGTTTTCAGATTAGGGCACAATTTTAAGGCAGGTCCCATAAACATACCATTTTTAATCCCTTTTGCTCTTGCTTCATATGAACATGAGGCTATTTCACTTAAAGATCCATATTCACTATCTTCATCACTAACATTATCCACTTTACTATCAAAAACAATTTCCTCTTCAGGTATACCTGTCACTTTGCCTAATTTCTTAGCTTGTTTTTGCTTATATAAGTTAAATTCAGTATTTCTATCTACCCCTTCTCTTTTGGTTTGAGGCTTTGCTCCTTTAGAATGTGTGACAGCAACAGGTTTCCCTCGTAACTCTG
>NW_013527804.1:4218334-4224878 GCF_000836215.1 Papilio polytes
GTAGTGCTTGAAGAATTAATATTACTTTTTAGAATAGCTCGCGCAGGAAAAGAAAAATCACTTGCTTCTCTTAAATCATTTACATGTTGCTTGAAGAAAGCACCCAACTGAGATATGTGATGAAGTCTTGAATTATTATAAAATTCTGTTATAAAGTTTGGATCGATTGCTGTTTTAGCTAAATCATTTTTATTGACTTTATTTAAAACAGGTTTTGTGTCTGTAGTAGAAGTAGTACAAGCATCCAACATTTTACTGTTTTCTTTAGCACAATTTTCAGTAGTTAAATTCCGTTCTATGTCCTTGTCATCTTTTAAGTGGCTTTCATCAGTTTTAATTTTTGTTGCAATTATTTTGTTGAAGTTTAATTGTGGTTGAGTTCGTGAGTTTTTGTACAATAAATAATTTCTATAGTCTAACAAACTGTTAGCAGCAATACTGTCAGTTATCCATTCAGGTTTAACGACTTTGGAAAGAGACATATTCTTAACTTTAGTATCGGGTAAATTAGAAGCAATTATAAAGTCATTACTTCGTTGATAAGTATGATAAATACCACCATGTTGAGCCATGAGTTCTTTTAATTCATCGGCAGACGGTTTTGTAAAACCATTTACGTAAATTGCTACATCATTAAATATATTAGACAATCGAGTTACTTCTTTCCCAGCGCAATTAGAAAATTGAGCTTCCAGTTTCGCAATTTTAACTTGCATATAACCTCCACCATCTTCAAAGCCATTTTCGGGAAATTTTTCATCCCGACGTCGCATATTGTGGAAACAAGAAACTTGTAATAAATAACTTTTTTACGTAAACTTTTAGGTACAACTCCTATTTTGTTTTGGTTTTTCCCACCAAATAAATTGAAAGTTGAAACGTCAGTGGTGGCAGACTAAAAGTAAACTTTTCTCTTTTTTTCTTTTAGTTATCTTTGTTGTTTTTTTTTGTTTTGATAAGGAAGTAAAGCAAGACGAAGTTAATTCAGTTCTGAATTCATACCTAAGGAAAGTACTTATCACTCTAAAAATCTTAACCCTTATATCTACTCTGTAGCCACAACAACTTTTTTGTTTCGAGTCATGTCAATGTCATTTGTCAATTCCAATTTTTAAGTTCAAAAAGTCGTTGAAGTTATTTTGAAAAATTAGAAACTTCTTGAATTACTTTTAATTGATTGATTGATTAAAATGTCTTCAGATAATGAAGACGCAATAGTTGCACCTTGGGTGGGATCTTTATCAAGTAAAAATGTGTTAACAGTTGTAGTTGTTTCGACGAATGTAGAAATTATAGAGAGAATTGCTGAAGCACTTACAGATGTACATACAAAAGGTACATATAAATGGAAACTTATAACTCTACGTTCCTTCGATTTAGAGAAACTTGTCGAAGTATCAAATTTAACAGGAAAAATGGGAATGGACTTTGTTATTTTAGCTATGGACACAAATATATTGTTTTGCTTGGAATGGACTAAGAATGCATTGAGTCAGGTCGATCCTGACCTTAGAGCTCGTCGAGTTGTGTTAGTAAATGCTGGTGGAGCACCTGTAAATGCAATGGCAGTCAGTGCAAGTGATTTAATAGCATTTTCTACGGAAGAAAATTTGGACATGTTGAGTGCAAATGTGTTTGTGCAACATGAAGCTTTGTCATTAGCTCAAAGACTATTACGATATATGGAAGTGTCTATTGGTGTTGATACAGGGGTTCCTAATTTAAACATTTAAAGCCTTAAGTATATGTAGTGAGTAAAATCATCATTAATATAACATTACTTAGTATTTAATTTTATTTCAATACAATTTCATCTTATGGTTATCGCTTAAATATAATGTGATATAGTGTCAAAAAGTGTCCATCAGAAACTTGTTTCTCTGGCCAACAAACTGAACATTTATAAAAAAATAAATTGTACCTAATCTACTTGAAAAAAAATGACTAATTGGAACATTAATTACATGTCCATTGAATTATAAGGTGAATAAGTGGATAAGTCAATAAAACTAATATAATTAGAATTATCATTTATTATACTTCAATTGTACTACAAAATAATAGGAAGTTTTCTACAGTTACAATTATATATTACATAAATAATGAAACAATTACAGCAGTCCCTCACAAAGCTTTCTCAGGCGCTTCTGATAACAGTTATATTCATGAAAAGAGTTCAACTTTGATTCTTGCAACATAAATCAGTACGGAGAAATAACCTTAAATCTAAATAAAATACTGCTCAGTAATAATTTGTGTAAATATATATAACACAACCCTATGACATCTGATTGAATACAAAATTGAGTAAAAAAAAATCATTCTGTAATCATTATACACTATGAATATTTGCATTTTATTGTTAAAATAATTGAATAAATGCAAATTCACATTTGATAATACAATTTTTATATTTGCGAATTTTGTGAAAACCCAACATAAATGGCTTTCTTTCTTTTTAAGTATCTGCACAAGAGTTTTAAATACAAAAAAGTCTTATTAGGGTAAACATAAATTTTTCTACTAAAAATAAATTCACATTCATAGCATATAATGATTTTTTCATTCAAGTTGCACTACTGTCATATGGTTAGGTACAATTCATTTTAATCTAAAATATAACTATACTCATTGCCAAAATCTTATAATAAACGTCACAATGGTGACTTAGATAAAAAATAAACGTATACGAAAAATGTTTAATATTAGGCAATATCACAACTAAACCGCCCGATAGTGACGGAATTAATAAATTAAACACAATACAATGCATCAGTTATTGCGTGTATAACCCAAAACACATCAGAGTTTGTAAACATACATAATCATTGGAAAATAAAGCCCTTCGCACACAAGACAACGGAAACCAAGACTTTGGTTGCTAAGAGACACAATTCTATGTCACAGACACGTCGCTATAATCAGTTGCTACCTGTTTCACCCTAAGTACCTGAAATTTTAAATTTGATACAGAGGTTATAAATGGCATTAGCATCTACAATCGATTTTATTTCAATATAAGGCTGTATAAAAATTAATTTTAATATTTGACTATTCAAGTTAGAAAACCATTAATTAATTAATGTTAGTTAAAAAAGGATTGGTGCACTTATACATTCAGTAGATTTAAAAAATCAGATTTAAACGAATACAGTTAAATATTGTAAATTCGTAAATACTTCAAAATTGTGTTGCACGGCGATACTCGCGACGAAAGTACTTAGTTTCGAAGATTGTGTACGAAAGGCCTAAATGTATGACCATTCATAATTCAACATTCAATAATAATCATGTGTACATTTACGTAAACGGCTTTTATTAAGATTTTTGTAAATAATTTTTATGAATTTTACAAAAACTAGCTTCTGCACTTAATGCAAATCTTTTTTGGGTTATACAATACATAAAGATTAAAATCAACCTAACACTGCCTACTGCAATTACATTTATAGTCATTATATAAATAAAATAATAATTGTTGAAAACAATTGCAAAGTGTTATTTGTGCATATAGAAAATGTGTTACAGAATCGCAATAATGTTTAATAAAATAATTATTCAATCAAATAAATAATGGAATGTGTTGTTACACATTTATTGAATTATTTTTCTATAAAATTTAAATCACTATACACTTTTTTTCAATTTTTTATAGTATTATTGTATTTTTATTAAACAATATTGCAATAGATTAATTAACAACAGAAATTAAATAAGAAAATCAACAGAAATAAACATTATATGAAATTGTCATGTTTTGTTCTTACCAAACATCTGAATAAAGTCAAGTATAAAATGATATTTATGAAGAAATACACATTTAGGATAGGCCATTACAACTATTTCTATAGATTTACGCTATTTCTTTTAATATGAAAATTACAAGATTGCCTACTCTGATATTAATTACTTTTATATATTGATATAGTGAAAGGGAATGGCGATGAGCAAATTCACTCAAAAGCAACCTTTTATTGGCCCATTAAAGTTAAAAAGTTTAAAATAAAATCTTAATTTAATAACCAATTAAACAATTTGCTTGCGAATTCTTAAATAAAATGAGTGTTACAAAATTTTATTTTACAATATTCAATTTTAATTAATGATTGTATGTATTAATTATACTGTGATTTATATTATTTGCAGGATAGTAAAAATGTATGGAGAATATCTTACTATTTATAAATTTTGTACTTAAACAATCAATACAACAGAATTATGTTGTTAACTAACAAATCAACAAGTTGTATGATTTTCATATATTTAAAACAATATATTAGTGTTAAAAAGGATTAATTAGAAATGTGGGATTTTAGCGAAATTAAAAACCAAGAAAAAAATATTAAAACTAATATTATAAGTCAGTAGGTGCAAAAATTTTAACACATTCAATGCCACCAAGTTCAGTTTTCTACATGATCAAAGTGGCATTAAATGTGTTAAGTCCGAGAGTTGAACAGTTAGACTACCCACATACACATCTTATACTAAGTTCCTGTACTGAAAGATATAGTTAAAAACATTCCCCTATATATAATAGTAGTATTTCACTGTTATGACACTTGTATGTAAAATGTGTCACTGCAATGAAATTCTACACTAACTTTCACAGTCCATATTGGCAAAATATGGTTTAATTTAATGTCAACATAATGTGCCCACCAATCAGCCCAAAGGGATTTTTTCCCTTTAGGTTGATCGATTGTACAGTTTCGATCGACCCAATGGATATTTCCCATCGGATCGGTCCAACAGGAAACATCCCTGTATAAGTTGACTTTTAATTTGAAATTGTACTAGTCATTGACTAAAACCACAAGAACTAAACATTATCAAGTTTTTGTTGGGAGATGTGCGTCTATTGTGGGGGCACGGCTTTTGTTAGATTCTTACAGTGACCCCACATTGGTGTCACTGGACTGTGAAAGTGTTCTTGTTAAGGGACAATAATAGTTTTTTCTCATCGCCATGAAAGTCTACATCTGAGATTCAAAGTGCCGTTATGATTTTTGATATTATACAGTGCTTTTATATAAGTTTTATATAATTTTAAGATCATGCCGTAGGCTTCCGCTGTATGCTAAAAAATTGTAATGGAGATTCTCATATGTGATTATATTATAGTTCATTTAATTATAAACCACTATATCATTTTAAATCTATGCTTAACAAAGTTAAAACTTACAATAACTTTTAAGTATCAGAACCATTTTTTTTCTATACATTTTTTAGTTTTAACTTTATTAAGCGTAGATTCTAAGATTAAGTCCTGTTTGCACTGCGCATAACATAAATCTTATAGGAAAAAACTTAACTTTTGATGCAATATTTATGTAAATAATTTTAAATTTTGTGATTCGAAATATGTTTGCGCAGTGTAAATACTGATAATTTCCAATTCCGGTACATTTGTATTGTTCTCTATTTTAAATAATGAGAGTACAAATGTTTTAAATATTAGTTGTTTTAAATGCAGAGATTCTTGATATGTATGTAGCGTCAGCCGGCACGTCCACACTCACTGTGCTCACACACTGTACATGTCCACTATACACTGACCTGAAAATAAAAGGATATATGTTACTTTTGTTTTTTATTTGCCTAAACTTTGACAATATTGTAAAATATCTAGAATTCATTTCATATTACATGAATATGTTAGAAGCGATCCTATCGCTTGGTTCATTTTCTAAACGTAACTTTTTTAAAATAAAAAAAAAACTGATTTTTAAGAGTTCCTATTTTTCGTATGCGTCTCTAACTCAAACACTACTTTGTAGTTTATAAAGTTGGACCAAATGGTTTTAAGGAACCAAAGTTCCTCATCATCCACTTGCCCTTATCCCTTATGGAGGGTCGGTACAATACGTACTGCTCTTCCATACATCTCTATCAGCCGTCATATCTGAATCCACTCCTTTCTTAAATATATCCTCTTTCACACAATCCATCCATACTTTCTTCGGTTTGCCATCCACATTCAATCTTAACATTTTCTGGTTTATGTCCCCATCGTTTCGTCTCATAACATGTCCATACCACGCTAACCTTTAGGTCCTCAATTTTTCCACCACTGGCGTTACTTTCAAACTTGAACCATAATCCTTATCTATACTATATATTATAAAGCGTAAACACACACTTCTCTGTTGCCCAAGATGTCAACAATTACAGCATAAATTTTGAACAATTATTTATTCAATAAAAAGTCTAACACTTACGTCACGTTCTAGGCTATTTATTTTCACGCCATTAAACTTAGGGGATTTACCCCCTAATTTTGGATAAAAACCCTAATGTGGCAAAGACCATAAGTTGCTGCCAACATCAAGAGAGACTGCTAAGGTCATGTCATGTCATTTTGACATTTGTTGCTAATTTGACAAATGTAAACAATAAAATAAAATTTTGACAATTTTACGCGGATGAAGCCGCCAAGGAACAGCTAGTAAAAAATAAAACTAATCATGTGTAGAGACCTAGTCGGAGTCTGCGAGGTTGACGACGTCTGTGGGGGGCGGGGCGCGCGCGAGCGGCGGGCGGC
>NW_013527804.1:4225246-4236499 GCF_000836215.1 Papilio polytes
AATAAACGTAGAGAAGAAAAGGTATAATTTATATTTTACCTTTTCTTCTCTGTTTCGGCATTCACGAGATTCTCGTCATGGGGGATGGTTATATCGTTATTATTATTAAAGGTTAAGAGGTCAATGTGTAATATGTTGACTACTGACGCCCTGCTGCTGCACCATCTGCTGCAGCCGCATCTGCTGCTGCTTCTGCTGCCGCAGCCACGGCGGCTCGTACTGCAGCCCGCTGGAGCCGCCCAGCGCGCCCGCGCCCGCCCCCGCGCCCGCGCCCGCTCCGCCTGCAACACGCAACAAACATCAATATAACTCTTAATATTCTATACTATTATAATAAAGCGTAAACGCACATTTCTTTGTGGCGTAAGATCTCAGCAATCACAGCATATATTTGAATAATTCTTTTTTTAATAAAAAGCCCTACACTTACATCACGCTTTAGGCTAAATATTTTATCGCCATTAACTTAGGGGGTAAATATTTTGGATAAAAACCTTAATATGGGAAAGAGACCATAAGTTTTTGCCAATATCAAGGAAGCAAGGATGTCATCATGTCATGTCATTTTGACATTTGTAATTGATAATTTGACAAATGTAAACTTTAAAATAATATTTTCATAATTTCATGCGGATGAAGTCGCACGGGAACAGCTAGTTAGATAATAATCATCAGCTCACTATAAGATTCCCACTGTGCCTACGTTGAGTTAGGGGTGATTTTGCCATAATTTTACTAATATAACAAATTCAAAAGCTTAGATGGATGTTTGTTCAGTTTGTAGCCTAAACAGCTGAACAGATCTCGATGAAATTTGGCATAGACGGAAACGAAAGTCTGGAACAAATATGCATAATATGCTCACTTTTTTTTTAATTTTCACGCGGACGGAGTCTCGGACATAAGCTAGCACATTATATTCTTTAGCGTTTAAAGTGAAACACCACTAGACTCTCTGATTGTGTATATGGCGGGATTCTCTCTCTCCACATAGCCCACAGATGACATTTGAAAAAAAAGTGTCCTAGGGTATACTATGTACTATGTACTATGTAAATCGTTTTAAGTTTTTATAAATGCTATAATGGTTCTATCTTTGTTTCTTTCAATAGTACATTTCTATTTACTTATAGTATATGTCGTATTTTTAACTCACCTGGATTCATAACTGGGTTCATCATTCCTGGATTCATCATACCGGGGGGAGCGTACTTGTATAGTTCACTCATTTTCTGCATCAACTGGAATGCACCATTAAAACGTTAATCACGTAAAAAAAAAACAAACAATCCACATTCAGCAAATAAAAATGACTACATTAAAAAAAATCGATAACTTTGTTTTATATTTAATTGGTTCTTGGTTATAACAGACGACAAAATTATAATACAATATTTAACCAGATAAACCGGTTTTGGTAAGAAATAAATAATACTACACTATAGACAAAAACAATATTGGAGTAAAAACTATTAGGACACTACCAGACATGCATAAAAAAATATGTTGGCGCTAAGCAAAGGGACAGCACAAACATCGACTGAAACTTACGCCATAATCATATCCACCGAACATCTGAACAAATAAATATTTTATGAATTTCAGAATAAAATTTACTACATCTAATATTATGTCTAACAAATCAATTATCCACTATAGTAATGATAAAAGTTGGTAAACTTTAGGCCCTTCGTACACGTGTAAATCTATACTATTATAATAAAGTGTAAACACACACTTCTTTGTTGCCTAAGATGTCAGCAATTACAGCATATTTTTGAATAACTCTTCTTTTAATAAAAAGTACTACACTTCCGGTACGCTTTAGGCTATATATTTTCACGCTATTAAACTTAAAGAGTAAATATTTTGGACAAAAACCCTGGGAAAGAGACCATAAGTCGCTGCCAACATCAAGGAAGCAAGGTTGCCATGGTTTGTCATCGTCATGTCATTTCGACATTTGCAATTGATAATTTGACACATGTAAACAATAAAATAAAATATTCATAATTTTATGCGGATGAAGTCGCACGGGAACAGCTATACTATTATAATAAAGCGTAAACACACACTTTGTTGCCTAAGTTGTCAGCTATTACAGCATATTTTTGAATAACTCTTCTTTTAATAAAAAGTCCTTCACTTGCGTTACGCTTTGGACTATATGTTTTCAAGCAATTATTCTTAGAAACCTTAAATTAAAACCCTAATGTGGGAAAGAGACCATAAGTTGCTGTCAACATCAAGGAATCAAGGTTGACATCATGTCATTTGTCATTTGACATTTGCAATTGATATTTTGACAAATGTAAACAATAAAATGATTTTTTTATAATTTTATGCGGATGAAGTCGCATAGGAACAGCGAGTGTTTGAAACTGGCGATTTTTGTTACTAGGCGACTCATACAATATAATCCATAGATTTATTTATCAAGGCGCCGTGACAAGTCAGGTTTCTTCAAAAGTTCAAAATAGAGGAACAAATCCATACAATTTTAATTTTGTAAATACATTTCTGTAATCTGTACATTCATATGAGTTGAGTATAAGTTACGCGATACTCTAACGCATGGATATTAGATTTTTTATATCATAAGATAATAAGGAAGTGGTCACTGACTTCGCTAAAATAGCGAAGCGACTATTGCTAATAGAAAATGCATATGGGCTGGCTACGTTTAATAAACGGAGGCCGTTTAAAAGAGTGCATTTTCCTTTCCTATGCATATTCCATCAAAACCAATTCCCCTTACAAGAAAAGGATGGGAAGAAAAAGGGCAATATAATACGTTTATGTACGAAGGGCCTTAAATAAATTGTTTTAGTGTGTTTCTTATTAATATTTAACTGTATATCTATACTAATATTACAAAGAGTTAAAATTTGTATTTTTGGATTTTTGTATATATTGAAATAACTCAAAAACTACTGACCCGATATTAAAAATTCTTTCAGCGTTAGAAAGGTAATTTATCTGTGAGTAACACAGGCTATATTTTATATATATTTTATTTGACGCAGGTGAAGTCGCGAGCAACATGTAGTGTGATATACTCACGCCGGGGTTTGCGCACATCAGTGAATTTAACTCCTGTATCCGGCTCTCGCTGACGTTGTCCTTGCGTAGCATGGCGTCCAGCGCCGCGTATGCCAGCTGCTGCTGCGCCAGTAAGCCAGGCACTGGAAAACATAGTTATTTAAATATTAACAAATATAACGTTACTTGTTGCTGATCATATAAAATATACAAATACTAAAAAACATTAATTATTCGATTGCAATAAATATAACAAACTTACAAAGCTTTTAATAAAAAATTCTGTCCAGTTTTATTCACAAAAAGCTGGAACGACATTTATCGTATGATTTCTGTATTTCCAGTAATATTAAATAGCAGCTGGCAGAGAATCGAAAAATATAAAAAAAGACATATAAACTACAAAAATTGAATTAACATTTGAAAAAAAAAGGTAATAGTTTGTATGGATGTCCGTTACTGTGTATTGTGTGAACGGGGATATGCTTAAGAAGGATATAGATTCAAAGGTGACGGCTGATAGAGATGTACGGAAGAACAGTACATACTGTACCATGTGTGTGATAAGGACAAGTTTATGAAGATATATTAAAAACTAGCTGTTCCCGTGCGACTTCATTCGCATGAAATTATGAAATTTGTTTTATTGATCACATTTGTCAAATTCAATTGTAAATGTCAAAATTACATGACACGATGTCAACCTTGCTTCCTTGATGTTGGCAGCAACTTATCTCTTTCCCACATTAGGGTTTTCATCCAAAATTTTAACCCTCTAAGTTAAATGGCGTGGAAATATATAGCCTAAAGCGTGACATAAGTGTAGGGTTATTTATTTAAAAAAGAATTATTCAAATAAATGCTGTGATTGCTGAGATCTTACGCCACAAAGTAGTGTGTGTTTACGCTTTATTATATTAGTATAGATAAATCCTAATGATTGTAAAAGGGGTGGTGTACTGACTCATTCCGTTGTGCATGGGCCAGGGCGCGGGGAAGGGCGCGGGCGGCGGGCGGTTCTTCTCGTTCTCGAAGTCCTCCCAGGCCGCCTTGCGCTCCTCCTCGCTCAGCGTCTCCTCCTCCTTGTTCTCCAGCAAAGAGTCGTGCTCGTGGTACTTGTATATCTACAAACATACTATATTATTATATCGACACTTGAACATGTATATTTCTACTTAACAGAGGTGTCATTTGACGCTCATAATCTAATGAAATTGGAATGTCATACGTGTGTCCTAAATTATTTTTTGTGGATTTATTTGCTGTAAAGTTTAGCAAACTTATTAGTCAAAATACCAAATATAAACATTACAATTATTTTTTTTAAAATGAGAATGAAATCTGTTTGTTCAGTTCACTTTTAGTACACTAAACAAGTAGTACACTAAATGGAACTAAACTTCACTCTCATAAACAATCTTCAACGTGAACGATGCTTCGAAAATCAGAGGAAGTCAAACGCTTAGCGAATCACTACAATATACCAATCAGACAAAATTACACAAACTTCGCAAGGAGATCTTGTGAAATGTGAGAGACTACTTGAAGTCAAAAACTCACTTTGGAGGCGCACATAGCAGACCTCTGTTCTAACATAAGCGGTAATGAATATAAGACTTCCTATGTGCATGTTTGTGTGTATGTGCGTTCGTCTGTGCGTGTGTGCGTATGTGTGTGTGTGTGTGTGTGTGAGAAGGGAGAGAGCGTGTGTGAGAGAAAGAGAGCACGCGTGCGCGTGTGTGTGAGACCTGTGCGTCGTGCTCGCGCAGCAGCTCCGCGAACAGTCGATCGCGGGGCAGCGGCGGCAGCGGGCGCGGCGCGGGCGGACGCGGCAGGAACTTGTACAGCTCCGCGAGGTCGTTCTCCGCGTAGTGCCGGTCGATCTGCTGCTCGTCGATCACGCGCTTCGATATCGCCTGCTTCGTCACCTGACGCTCGTAGATCTTCTCCTCCATCGTACCCTGGACCGGCGCATTTCATTATACCACACGTTTAAACTTCAAGTATGGCGGTTAAAAAAATAACACAATCAAAAATGCCAATATCAATATTTGACATATAATGACATAAAATATCATCAACGTCCTTGTCCCTACAACT
The DNA here is from genome assembly GCF_000836215.1 of Papilio polytes. Lineage (NCBI taxonomy): Eukaryota > Metazoa > Arthropoda > Insecta > Lepidoptera > Papilionidae > Papilio > Papilio polytes. The sequence continues at coordinate 4,230,389 of NW_013527804.1, forward strand.
GTCACATCTAAAGTCACTCCCTTATCAACCATACCCTTTTTCGCACAGTCCAACCAACCTTTTCTAATTTATTTAAAAAGTAATATGTTCTAGAACAATAAACTATTCATTATCAAGAATACATATTGTTGAAGACATGAGAAGAGCTTGTTTATTCTTAAATCTAATGAAGTCTCTAGTAGATACGAATGACTTTGGTGTTTATTCACAGTCTCTTTCAATCTTACAGATTTTACTAACACTATAAATGCAAAAATTTAGATGGATATTAGTTATAGTTAGCCTAAACTGAATGGATGTTGATGAAATTTGCTATAGATGTAGAGAATAGTCGGGTATAAGACAGGCTTACTAGGAAGAGGTCGCGGGCGAGAGCTAGTATAACATTAGATATGTTACCATGGCCAGGAACCTGTAGACGTAGCAGGGCTTCTTCTGTCCGAAGCGGTAGACGCGGAAGATGCTCTGCACGTCGTGCGAGGGGTTCCACGACACGTCGAAGATGACGACGCGGTTCGCCGCCACCAGGTTGATGCCCAGCCCGCCCGCGCGCGTCGAGATCAGGAACAATCTGGATTCAAACATATTTTAACTTGCTATATGTGTGTGACATCCGGTTTACACTTGGCCAGTACATTTGGCCAGTAATGTCTATAAAGGTGTATCAATCAATTGACACAATGTGAATATAACTTGATCTTTGTGACCGTCACAACTGTATTGGCTAAGTGTGAACCGGACATTAAAAAAATATTTTGGTAATGTATCATACTAATAGCTTAAAGTTTCATCCGCGTGGTATTAAAAAGTGGCAACTAGCTTATGTGTTCTTCCAGAGTATGTTCTACATTTGTGACAAATTTCATCTAAATCCTTTAAGTCATTTTAAAGATATGTTACTACATACATCCATTAGTATTGTAATAACATTTAGATGGATGGATAGATTTAGGATATCTCCTGAATGGCTAAATTAATCACGATTATTTGGAAAAGATGGTAGAACGTAGTCTGGAAGAATGCCAACTACTGTTTTTTTTTATATTTCTGCGCTGACAAAATTCCAGCAAGTATATTAATAAAATGAAGTTTGCCTTATTCAAACGAACTGTATCAATAACTCACCTAGCTCTAGGGTTGTCTTCCCTGTTAAAGTTCTTGCACCATATAGATCTATTCTCGCAGGATATAGACCCATCCAGTCTAAAATAATCTACGCCTGGTGACCAGGAACCTGAAAATTAAACACAAAACATAAGAACAACATTAAAATTATATAGTAATTTTCTACATTACAAAACAGCAGGTCCTTCGAGCCGGATTAGGAAAGGCTATAATTGAAGGGAAAATAGGCAAAATGCATATGACGCCAAATTGTACCAAACTTTTTAAAATATAATTTCTTACTACAAAAACATACCTGTAAAGATTTTTTTTAATATAATGTGATTTAGTGGCGAAATTTAAGCATTAAAAAGTTTCTTTTTTAAATCCCCTCTCTTAGTTCTAAAACCCACACTATTGGTCAACTCAACTGTCAATAAATACATTTCCCATAAATTTTAATAGTCATAGAGGACCACTACCAGTAGACAACTTTTGCCGGAATAGAGTTTTTCATAAGGTATATGTCAATATATATAATAAAAAGTAGAATTTGTCATTTTACCATAAAAATGATATAAACAGGATAATCTTACCTACATGGCCGCCAAGTTTTTCATCTATACGACCCTCTTGTGTCGCCTCGTCAACTTTTGCTAGGAAATGCTCGATCAAGTCCAACGAATATAGAGATTGTGAGAATACCAACCTATAAACAATAACCAAAGTTTTTTACATAATATAAGAATCGAAATTATCTTAACTGAATAGAACAGTTTGAAAACAGCATCCCTTTAGCAATACTCTGTATAACGCATAAAAATATCGTTAGGCACCGTTAAGTAAAAAATGCACTTACGACACGCTTTAGACTATATATTTTTACGCTAAGGAAGCAATGTTGCCATGGATTGTCATCATGTCGTGTCATTTTGACATTTGCAATTGATAATTTGACAAATGTAAACAATAAAATAAAATTTTCATAATTTTATGTGGATGAAGCCGCACGGGAACAGCTAGTTTTTGATATAACCCATAGTGTATATTTGTTAAAAGTTTCAAACATTCAAATGATTACTCACAGCTTATCCCCGATGGCCTCGCACTGACGCAGTATATCAAAGAGCAGCACCAGCTTGTGCGAGTTGCGCATGTCCTCCAGCTCCTCGTCTACCACCAGCTTCACCCACCACTCCGTCGGGTTCTCGTTCTTCTCCTCCACCAGCTCCACTGACTTCTCTTCTTCTTCTAGATGTTCCGCTGTTAGAAGAAAACATTAATCTCTTGCCAAATTGGCAACAAGCCATTATTTTATGTTATTATGTTAGTCAGTAAAAAAAGTGCATAGTAAAGGTTTCTTTTTCTGTATAAATAAACAAATTTAATTTGATATACATATTTATATTACCATAATTTTTGTAATCAATTCTATTATTCCTGAGTCATTCTGGACCAAGGATTAATTTTTTTCTGTATACCTTTGATATTAGTTAATTTAGTTATGTATTTAGTTGAAAAGCAAGAAATTTTTTATATTTATATGAAAGGATAATATTACTTGGATTAGCTCTGGTGCCGCGTCGCGTGGTCACTTTATTTTTCCCTTTCTTAGCGGCTTTCTTCTTTTTATTCTTCTTATGGCTGTCGTCACTCGCATCTGAATATTCCTCTGAAGATTCTGCCGTTGAACTTTCCTAAGGATACAAGAAAAAAAAATATTTATTTGTAAAATACTATACAAAATTACACCAAAATACCTACTAACAAAGACATTAAAAAAATATATAGACTAGGAGTAGTGAACCAAATTTTTTACCAGTAATTTCTCTGAAAGGTACTACATAATTTATCTAGTCTGTAGCATTTACAATATTAGCAAAATAATTTCGATAGTAGCAAAAAAAACTCACTTCAGGCGTAGATTCATCATCAATGAAGTCAGCGAGAGATCCCTCTGAGTCTTCCTCTTCCTCCCGCTCCCTCTGAAAGTTTTAATATTTATTTTTATATAAATACTAGCTTTCGCCCGCGACTCCGTTCGCGTGGTATTAAAAAAAGAAAAGAGAGTAGCCTATGTGTTCTTCCAGACTATCCTCTACGTCTATGCCAAATTTCATCGAAATTCGTTCAGGCGTTTGGGCTACAAACTCTAACAAACAAACAAACATCCATCCATCTAAACTTTCGCATTTATAATATTAGTATGATTAGTATGAAGTATGAACTATGATAATTATGAAGTAAATTTCATTATAATTTGTATTTATGACTATGTGCGATAACTTGTATTTAGCCTTAAGTTTTTGATTGTTTTATTATTTCTTGTATGTTAGCTGAAAGTTACCCATAAATAAATAAAATATACGAAAAGTTACTCGATTTGATAAATCACAATATTTTCAGATGTTGCAACAGTAAAATTAGTAAAGTCAGAAAAAAAATCTTTACATATAATAAAAATGGAATGTCTGTTTGTAATATCAAAAGAAAAATCCAGATTTCAGGAAGATGATGTATTTGCGTTGCTGATAACGAAAATCGCATTTAAAAATTGTTTGTCTGTCTGAATATTTATCATATAAAACATGTATTTATTCTACTTGAAACTAAAGCATAATAGTAAAAAGTACTTTTGACCACTATTTAAAGTTAGTATAAAAATCATACCTTTTTCTGTTGCATAATTTCATATCTTTCAGAGTTATATTTCAATACTAAAGGATGAGTCCATATCCTTTGCAGCGATTGGAAGTCAGGGAAGAGGAATCCTGAAGACTTCCCCGGTAGAGGTCTGAAGAAAACGAGTTAATACAAATTAAAAGATCATTTAATGTCTTTGTAAATAAAAATCAATCAAGAAATGCTAGGATGCTATAAAAATCTTAAACACCAAAAATACATTTTTTTTTCTAAAGATTCACATGAAAACTTACATTTTATTATTAAGAATTTTGGTGCATTGTAACACTTTTAAGTTTTATAATAATGTCATAGTCCGACAAGGATATCTAAATTATGATAACTAGCACGCCCCTGCCAATGTCCAAAAAGATTCACTTTTCTGTCAAATTATGTTTTTTCCCCTTTTATGATCATTTTCTATGCCCATGTAAATTTTATTAATATTTCCTGATAGAACCTCACCTGCCCCGATATCCTTATTTGACTATACTTTTAAAAAGAATACAATTGTTTACCTTCTGGAGTAGTTATCGAGGTAGTGCTGGTACAATTTGATCTGCACTTCGGACAGCGTGATGAACAACACATACTCGTGCTTCGGCGGCAGAAACGGCGCCAGCACACCGTAGTCCCGCCTCTATAATTACATTCTCATATAGTTATCCAACAGACATGGTGGCTCAGTGGGTTAAGCACTTGACTTGTAATCTACAGGTCTTGGGTTCGAATCCCGCCATGTACCAATGTGATTTTCAAATTTTCATATGTAGTAATTTACTCGACTACGGTGAAGGAAAACATCGTGATGCAATCTGCACATATCGGTGAAGAAATTCAAAGATATGTGTGAAGTCAAACCAACCCGCAGTGGGCCAGCGTGGTTGACTATGTTCTAGTCACCCTAACTTAGGGTAAACCTACCCTAATTTAGGGTGACTAGAACATTACTCTCCTAACCATTAGACTCCTAACCAGGAGCCCCTCAATGGGAACGTATAGCGAGCTGGTGATGATGGTGATGATGGTGATGATCATAGTTATCATACTATATTTATTTAATAACTAGGTTTCGGTCCTGACTTCGACCACGTGGAAATATAAAAAATTAAAGTGAGTAGTTTTTTTTTGTGACTGAATGGCCACTGTTTGCCTTGAAGAGGCATTTACAGATTCACCAGGCTTGAGGTAGCGGAGCGCAGATGGCACTTAGCCTAAACCTCGTTTATGAGTAACTAAGCTCGAGAGCTCCCTCAGGAGCCTGTTACTTCGTTATTATTACCGGATTGGGAGATCACAGTGAGTAGCCTATGACCCTTCTTCCAGACTATTTACATCTCTAACAAACATCCATCATGTTTCGTCATTGTTATTGTGTTACCTGTACAGCGCCATCAAGCATCTTATGTAGAACGTGTGAACGTCGCTTCATAATGCGGATGTCGTGCTCCGTCGAGTCGGTGTACTGTCCGTTGGTGATCGGGTTCACGAAGCGGTTCAAGTACTCGTTGTACTTTCCCAGCAGGTTCGGCTTCACGAACTGCACCATGCAGTAATCTATAAAAACAATTATCGTTACGTCTATACCAATATAAAAAAGCGTAAACACACTACTTTGTGACATAGGATGTCAGCAATCATAGCATATTTATGAATAATTCTTTCTTTAATAAAAAACCCTCCGCTTACGATACGCTTTAGGCTATATATTTCTGCGGTATTAAATTTGGGGGATAAATAAATTGGAAAAATCCTTCATGTGGAAAAGGGACCATAAACTAAATAATTAAGGAAGCAAGATTGCCATGGTTTGTCATCATGTCATGTCATTTTGACATTTGCAATTGATAATTGGACACATGTAAACAATAAAACAATATTTTCATAATTTTATGCAGATGAAGTCGCACGGGAACAGCTAGTTTAAAATATGCTAGTAGCTGGCACACTTGTATGCAAGCTACTGGCACTCTCCAACAACAATATGGAAGTTAAATTAGGCAAGTACACATCATTTTTTTTTGTCTTTTTATTAAAAAAATGAGATACGTTTTATACAAGAGTTCTGTTGAAAAATAAACAAATTTGCTATAGTTCTAAAATCAATTTCCGTGTGTTAATCTGTGTAACTCAATATCTTTGTATTTTTATCTTATTTTATTCTTTCACTATTGTACTGCTTAAAATAAAGGTGTTATTCTTAAATCTATACCGAGTTATTAATTAAAATCTAACATTCATCCACTTGCCCTTATCCCTTATGGAGGGTCGGCACAGTATGTGCTGCTCTTCCATACATCTCTATCAGCCGTCATATCTGAATCC
>NW_013527804.1:4236922-4241367 GCF_000836215.1 Papilio polytes
GCCGGTGAGCACGATGCGGCGCAGCGTCCTCACTCTGTTGATGGACTGCGACAGGCTCGTCTTCTCGTTCTTCAGCAGGTGGCCCTCGTCGCACACCACCAGGTCGGGACCTACACATGGAAACAACAATTTATACATAAAAAGCAAAAAAACATCAATTTGGTATATACTTAATAAAAAAAAAACCATGTTACGTGCATGTGTAATAAGTTTCAAATTATCACTTTTCTAGTTCTCATCGTGATGGCAAAACTGTTTTATTAAGTGATTCTTAGTAATATTATAAATGCGAAAGTTTAAATGGATGGATGGATGTTTGGTAGAGATTTGCCTAAACTGCTGAACGGATCTCGATTAAATTCAGCATAGATTTAGAGTATAGCCTGTAAGAACATATAAGTTACTTAATATTTTTTTTAAATTGCACGTGACGGGAATCGCAGGCGTAAGCTCCCTATCATAATGAAGTCCAATTATCTTTACTTCCTTTACAAATAAAAAAACTGTAGAATAATTAGTCTGTATCCTGTCAACCATACCAGGGTCAACGAGGCTCTCCTGGAAGGTCTTGAGCATCTTCTTCTTGAACTTCTTGGAGTTGTCTGCGGAGAGGTTGCGGAACATCTCGTAGCCGAGCACGCAGACGCCGCCGCTCTCGTACCACTGCTGCAGCTGGTACGCGCGCTCAGAGTTCTGCTTGTGCCTGTAAAAAAAAACAAATTATCTTTATAACGGGGCAAAATGTTTGTTAATTTTTGAACAATTAAAGTAACTGGCAACTAATAATTTTGAGTACTGGCTGAATGTGCATCGCATGATAGATGTCAAGCGGCGATCGAATGACTGATGACGGTTGTCTTTGAGTGGTGGAATGATGCGTTTTGTTATTATAAAACAATTGTAACCAATCTCTGTAAACGTTAAAAATTTCATAAAGATCCGTTTAGCGTTTTAGGCTACAAACTCTAACAAACATCCATCCATCCATCTAAATTTTCTCATCTATACTATTATTATAAAGCGTAAACACACTTCTTTGTTGCCTAAAATGTCAGTAATTACAGCATATTTCTGAATAATTATTTTTTTAATAAAAAGTCCTACACTTACGTCACGCTTTAGGCTATATATTTTCACGCCATTAAACTTAGGGAGTAAATATTTTGCATAAAAGCCCTAATGTGGGAAAGAGACCATAAGTTACTGCCAACATTAAAGAAGCAAGGTTGCCATGGTGTGTCATCATGTCATGTCATTTTGACATTTGCAATTAATAATTTGACAAAAGTCAGTAATAAAATAAAATTTTCATAATTGCACGCGGACGGAGTCGCGGGCGAAAGCTAGTTTATAATAATAGTAAGAAGTAAGATTGAAAATAATTCTTACCTAGATAATTCATAAACATCGACTTCGCTTTCTCTATTAGCGTGTTTCAGCCACATTCGGAACTCATTGACCCAGTTCAGTACTGTAGATAGGGGACACACCACCAACACGCGGTTCACGCCTGTTAGGTCGTTGTGGGTCAGCAGAGTGTGTGTTAGGGATACCACCTGGAAACATATTATTAGCTGCCGCACTCAGAAATGTCAGATAAGCATTGTAGACAGTTTTTATTTCATTAGAAGCAATAGTAATGATGTAATAGTGAATATAAAATCCGAAATTTCTTATTGGGTCAATATTTTTATTAACCGTAATTTAACGATTGGAGTATATTTTTCGTGAACCTTATTAAAATATAAGTATTGTATATATCAATATTTGTGCGTCATACCTGTAACGTCTTCCCGAGACCCATACAATGAGCTAAAATACATCCGGAGCCTTTATTCTTTTTTATACGTTTTACGCTTTCAAAACAAGCATCCCACATGAATTTGATACCATTAGCCTGAAACAAGAAACACGATATGAATGTTCAGATAGATGGATGGATGTATGGATGGATGTTTATAAGTTATTCAGAACAATTTTGATTTAGATTAGATAGAATTTTATAAATTAGATAAATTCAGAATCTATATCTATTATTTAAGTTAAAAGCTGTAATTTTTCTAGACTGTTCTATAATAGTCTAGAAAAATTACTGTTTTTAACTTTTTTTTTCAATTCTGCATAGACGAAATAGGCAAAAGCTAGTAACAAACATAGCTTTTGTAACTGTTAATCTCACTCTTTCTTAGTTTACAGTAATATAAATTTTAGTATTTTATTAACAATTCTGAGTTGAATTTAGTAAAAGTGCTATTTTTATTATTTGTAGTAAACATTTATTAATAAATAATACCTGATGTGGTTTTAACTTCTTAACAAGTCCCCTGTCGACTTCAATAAGTGGCTCCTTAGTTTCGGGATCGAAGTCCAGCACCACCTTCTCTAGTTTTACTTCATCAGGTTTACCAGACTCATCAAATTCCATATTATTATACTGAAAAGTTAAATAAACACTTAAAATGTATTCATTACATAAGTACAAATCTATACTATAATAATAAAGCGTAAACACACACTTCTTTGTTGCCTAAGATGTCAGAAATTACAGCATATTTTTGAATAATTCTTTCTTTAATAAAAAGCCCTACACTTACGTCACGCTTTAGTGTAGATATTTTCACGCCATTAAACTTAGGGGGTAAATATTTTGGATAAAAACCCTAATGTGGGAAAGAGACCATAAGTTGCTGCCAACATCAAGGAAGCAAGGTTGTCATCATGTCATGTCATGTCATTTTGATATTTGTTATTAATAATTTGACAAATGTAAAAAAAAATGTTCTACCTGTTATTTCCCGCATTTGAAATTATAGACAACATAATATAGTCTTTTCACAAATGAGACAACAATATATACTTAACATATTAAAACGTAAACATACACTTTTTTGTTATGTACCATTATCACCAATTACAGCATATTTTTGAGTAAACATTTTTTTCTTCAAAATCCCAAATTTCGATACGCTTTAGTCTATATATCTTCACAGTATTTATCGAGGGGGTAGAAAATTGAAAAATATGCACTGCGAGAACGGGACAAAAACTGCCATGGTTACTTACGTCGTTACAAACCTCCGACAATGGCAATGGCCATTATTGTCATTTGAGTTTCTATCATTTGCAATTGCAAGGTAAATAATAATATGAGCTTTTTTTAATATCATGGTGATGAAATACCTAGTTTTCTTTTTTTTTTATAACATAAGATGGCAAACGAGCAGGCGGCCACCTGAATCCGCCAAAATGGCGAAGCGACTGCTGCCCATAGACATCTGCAATTGCAGATGAGTCGCCTACCCTTATCCGACGGAGGAGGAGACGCACATAAAAAGGATATTTCATCTTCCTATGCATCTCCTCCATCGTCAAATCCACTTCCCCTTCCCAACCTCTCATAAGAAAAGGGTGGTAAAGAGAAAGGGACTAAAATTAGGCCTCCGGCAACACACTCATCAGACGAAACACGGCATTGGTTCCACTTCACGCCTGTCTTCTGTGTGGTCGTGGTATTACTGGGGGCGTGCCGGCCTGTAGTGCTAAGATGTTAAAGCGGGCACTACCACTGTGTAGTGTAGTTTCTAATAAGAAGGTAAACTTACCAGCTTTTGTCGTTCAGCTATTCGAGCGATTCTCTCTTTCTCTTCGCGAGCCGCCTTTTTTGTTGCCTCCTCTAATTGATTTTTACCCATTACCTATATAAAAACATAATAATAACATGTTAAGTGAAAATAATTATTTTCTTTTTAGCAAGAAATTATAGGTAACTTTTTTTTTAAATTTCTCAAATTCAAACTTTTTTGAAATTGCCAAATAATTTAAAATAAAAAGTAATTTTACCTTACGTATATTCTTTCTGCCGTGTTTATTTCTACCCTCATTTTCAGTGTCCGAATCTGAATCGTCTGTATCGTCTATATTTTTAATGCGACGTCGTTTCTTCTTCCTGTACAACACATACCATGTAATAATCTAAACAAACCTCACTAGAAGTCATTTAAGAAATATAGACGAGGCAGTGAACAAACATTTTTCACTGGTACTTTCTCTGAAAGGTACATCTATATTATTATATTATATTGACATGTGGCTTTGTGGCTATCAATAGATATCGTTAGTAATGATTATGTGAGAAATATTAAATGGAGTGTCCACTATGTCTACTCTATATACTTTTTTAACTCTTTGCCCTACCCCAATATATCGAAAGGCAAGTTATTGAATCTATTCAAAGTGGACTACATGGTACCCTTGCTCTGTATGTTTGAAGTTTTTCACTCACCCGCTTTCTACGGAAGAATTATCATCACTATCAGCCGGTTTCTTCTTCCGTTTCTTCTTGCCCTGTGGCTCTGAGGCATCATCATCAGAATCCTCGAAGTCGCTCAGCTTGTCGTGCGCGCGGTCCCGCTCGCGGCGCCGCGACGACCCCGCCTCCGAGTCAG
>NW_013527804.1:4241693-4242823 GCF_000836215.1 Papilio polytes
CGAAAATCACATTGGTACACGGCGGGATTCGAACCCAAGACCTGTAGATTACAAGTCAAGTGTTCAAACCACTGAGCCACCGACGCTCTAATACTAAAACATTTAATTTTTTTTATAATAAAAGGGGGCAAACTATCGACGACAACACCGAGGTGGTCAACGACGCCATAGACATCCGCAACACCAGAGGAACTACAGATGCATTGCCGGCCTCTGAGGAATTAGTAGGTTCGCTTCTTGAAGGACCTTTTTAAACATGTAAAAGCATTTTAATGATAGTGGTCTTATCATCCTTTCTAAATTATATTAAAACTTAGGTAGATTGTAAGCGGCGCAGTGAAGCGTTTGGAATTCGTTTTAGGATTCGACTTAATAAACAAATAGGGCAAATACATTACAAAACAAAAATAATTTATACACAGCAATAAAAAAACCTTAGATTTTATAAAAATGAAATAAAAGTGGCCCTGTTTCTATAATTAAATAAATTACTTACTTTTCATCTTCGTCTTGATCATCATTTGCTTCTAAATTCTTTTCGTCCTGGAACAAAAAAAAATTGAAATCTACCTGCTATGCTAAATTAGAAAATTTAACTTGGGATCTAATTTTTAAATATTCATACATAATTTGGGGAAAGATATATACCTCTTGTGATTTATTATGCGAGCTAGAAGAATCACTGTCTTCTAATAAATCTTCTTTAGCGAGATGCACTCCATCTCCATTGAGAGCAGACATTGATACTGTTGGTAATTCTGTAAAAAAAAAAATTAAACATTTATTATAAAGTACATGAAGTATTTGTTAACAACGGGCTGTTCATACACTAGACAGAAGAGTGTGAGAAACTGTTATCTATACAAATATTATACAAAAGGAAAGATTTTTGTATGTATCGAAATAACTCAAAAACGAATGGGCAGATTTCAAAAATTATTTCCCCATTAAAAAGCTGCGTTATCGATGAGTAACATAGACTATATTTTTAAATTTCACGTGGACGAAGTAGCGAGCAACAACTAGTTATAAACATACCTTCGACCTCCTCTTCCAGCGCCTCCTCGCTGTCAGCGACTGACGCTGCGTCCGAGCTAGTCTCCGCCTTGAGGAGGTTCTCGGTGGCGATA
>NW_013527804.1:4242886-4254468 GCF_000836215.1 Papilio polytes
TCGATGTCTAAACACTTGTATGAACATCTATTCTCAAAACTCATATTGTCGTTGGAAGAAGGGAAATATGAAATATTTCTGCAGTCAAATATGCCGGTAGTATATAAGGTAATGATTTGAATGTTCATCTTAATTGGACAAAAACGTAATGGCAACATGCTTAATGCAGGTATTCTACAAGTAACATAATATATTGTAGGCCCAAAAATGTCTAAAATTAAACAATTTTTGAGTTGGATGATGACTGAGCAGGTTTATTGATTAAAAACCGTACTGAATCAGCTCAAAAGTTCAGGACACTTATATTTCAGACAGTTCATTGATCACCACGATTTACTAGGGGAGCCATGAGCTGATATCTCTATCCAGGTAAAAATTGAGCTAAGCCGTGAGCCAATCACTGATGTGTTATGTGAAAAGCATGAGCTGATCTGCAGTCCACCAACTTGAGTTGAGTTACTGTGATTAATACATAAACTGCGTAGTAAAGCATCAAGCAATAAACATAAAAACTATGATTTATCTAACGGTGAAAAATTAATCACAAACACAAAGCCATACAAATATAAAGAAAAAAGCAGATAGGATAGTTAAAAAATACTAGTAAGAACCCCTTAACTGCCCAGTCATTAGTTTGTTCACCAATCGTGGTACGAAAAGAAAACACTTTGATTCAATTTAGTAAATTTTATTGAAGTTATATTCCTATTATATATAAAGTTGTATTTTACATGAATGTGGAAAAAATAGCACAAAAACACAAATTATGCGTAAATTCATATTTATGATATATCATAACATAGAGTAATTAATAAACTACCTAAAGACGTTTTTATAAAAGTATCTTCTACACTAAGTAGTGTATTGGAAAAAAATAGTGTTTCCTCTAACAGCTAAAGCCAATAATAAATCTTTAGCTTACTTACGATATTTTTAACAATATAATAGAGAATTATAAATTAACTTTTGTCAAAACCATACATCTTCAGATTATTAAAGATTAGTTATTGGATATGACCTTGTATCCATCCATAAACAATATTAATATACGTAAATGGGCACATTCAAAGCATTCATAAGAAATATATAATAATATAACTCCTACAAAATGTACTTTAAATCTTGCACAAATTTTGTTTTCTATTGCACACAGTTTTACAAATATCCTTAAATAAGTTTTATAAAGTAAATAATCAAATGCAGCTTAGCTTGTATTTTACCTTAGTTAATAACAAAAATCATAGTATATCTTGTGCTTCTTAACAGTGTATCAAGAATTAACAATTGGTTCAATTTTGACAATCAAGTATAGATTTTTATCAAATCAAAATATGGAAAACATAACAAAAAAACAGTATTAGAAACTAAAATTTCACTAACATAACAGTCCATTATTTAAATGCAATACTCTTCATATTAAGATGGGCAGTTAACTGGGCTTTATAGTTAATAAGTCAATTTTGTGATATTATTTAATTCAAACAAATACCCCATATTCCCTTAAATAAATTAATATTTACCCATCAATGACTTTGTCATTTATATCTTGAGTGTCTGAACTCTGACTGCTGCTACTGCCCAGTTTAGTTCTAGTCCCGCCCATCTGCAAGCAGGTATATTTTATTTTCATGAAGCTTTTATCAGATCTACATCTGTACTTTATGAAATGATAGGAATAAATGGACTGTCGACGGAAACATCTATTACAGTTGTGATCAATTATCTCTTCTACTATGGATAACTCATACAAAAATCAAGTATAATAATTTGTAAATACATTTATTGTATGATCATACTAATTATGTGTCTCTACTATCATTACTGATATTACAAGATTGTTATCCCATTCAATATCTAAAAAAAAAAGGAGTTAAGAATAGAGCTCTTACAGATGTGCTGACAATTGAAATTAACAGTAAAGTAGCTTTTGTTACATATTGATTAATATTTTTTATTAAATGTAAATCCCTTTACAATGGGAAATATATCTCTAAACTACTATAGCATAAACCGAACCTTGCGGATAGAGGATTTCGAGTTTTCTGCATCACTCATGCCTTGTTTTACTTTTCTTTTCTTTCCTGATTTTGTATCCTCCTTTGAATGTTTCTTTTTTCTAGACTTGTTCGTTTCTCTTCTTGATAATAGATTCAAATCTTTATCAGAACTTGATTCCGAATAATGTCCCGTTCTATGTTTGTTGTTCTTGTCAGACGTCTCTTCAAGTAGGAAGTCTTTTATTTCTTTTAAAGCATTTTTCAATTGCTCATCCTCCGTATCTGAACTAGAAGAATATGTAAGCAACATTTTCTTAGCACGCATATTATCCATGATACGCTTCCGTTTTGACTTTCGTGGTGAAATTGTTTCATTGCGTTTCCCTTCTTGAGATTTCAAAGGAGAATCTGAATCATTAAGCAATGATGATTTTATTAGTTCCTGTTCTTCATCAAGTGGTTTTGGACTTGTTTCATTGTCTTTTTTTGTTTTCTGTGAACTTGATGAAGCATCAGAATCATTTAATAGTGATGTTTTTAATTGCTCTGCATTATATGTATCATTACAACTATCTTTTTTTGGAGATGATTGGTCACTATCTAATGAATCATTTAATAATGACATTTTTATTTTCTCAGGATCATTACTATGATGTGATGATGTTTTTTCATGACTACTCTCCCTTTTTTGTGGGGTTATTGAATTGCATGAGGAATCATCAAGTAATAATGATTTTATCCTCTCTGGATCATTGGGTTTAGGTGATACGTCTTTATCATTTTTATCTCTATTTTGAGAGGCAAATGAATCATTTGAGGAATCATTTAATAAAGATGATTTAATGATTTCCTGGTCAGCTTCTAGGTTTGGTGATATACAGTTTTTTCTATTTGAGGAACTTTGGGACAGAGGTGATTTTATTTTCTCCGAATCCACACTGGACCTCAATGATATTTTATCCTTGTGATACTTATTTTGGGAGGCAGGTAATTTTTTTATGACATTGTCAGTTGGTGATTTTGGATTGGCTACAGAATCTGTTGTTTTCATAATCGTTGGATCATCATCTGAAGAATTGTTTAATAGTAATGATTTTGCTTGTGATGGTGATTCAGAAGTTTCAAAATTTATCAATATATCTGTATCACATTGAGCTTGAGCATTTTCATTATTTGTTTCATTTTCCACTATTTTCTGTTGTTTTTCAAGGCTTTCATTTGTCTTTTTAGTCTTTGTAGCTGTATTTTCTACATTTTTTATTAATTCTCTGTGAGCACTAAAACTTTTCTCTAGAACATTATTTGTATCTGAATCGCTATCATCAAGTAAGGCTTTTTTCACATGTTCAGTCACTTGTAGCAAATCTCTGTTAATGACATTATCCTCATTGGTATCTGAGTCAAAAGGTTCTGTAGAGTTTACTTGATTTTTATCTAAATTTATTTGATTATTGGTGATTTTCTGGGAATTATTGTCAAACTCTTGAAGTAGAGATTTTGCACTATTACATTCTTCTATTGGCCTTTCTGAGCAACTTTCTATTGCAAAAATAACAGACCTACCTTTGACTATTTTGTTTATTTTATAAGATTTCAAAAATTCTGCAGAAAATTTTGGTAATTTCTCTAAACTTATAGAAAATTCTTTAGGTTTAAATGACTTAACTTCCTTTCTTTTCTGTTCCCTGTATCTTTCTTTAGCTAAATCTTGGTTGTTTGTAGATTTTCTCTTAGGTTTGTTTTTAATTTCCCGTTTTATTTTTTCTATATTTTTCTTTGGGATATGTTTTGAACCACTAACTTCATCATCATCATTTATTATAACACATTCATCTTCCTTTGGAACTTCTAGTAACTTGTTTATGTTAATGCATTTTATAAAAAATTTTGAACTCTTTGCAGATTCTGCTGATGTCTCTTTCTTCTCTTTTTCATTTGTCGCACCATCTGAATCTTTATCTAAATTGGCACTTTTCTCTTTTGTGGATTCATTATTATTACAAGTTACCTCTAATGAATTGTCCAAACACAGTTTTGCTGTGTCTCCATTTGTGTTAACACTTTTGTTGTTTTCTTCAAGCTTTTCTTTCCCTTTCTCATTTTCACTTTCTGAATCACTAAAGGTTTTTATATGTGAAAACTTTCTTTTCTTAGCAGTATTACTTTCTTCGTTCCCATTAGCTGATTCTACATCAGTTCTTTTATTAACTATATCACTATGTTCTTTTTCATCACACATATCTGCGCTTAAGTCAACATTAACAGAAATATTGTTAACAGATTTTGGAGTAGTCTTATTCAATTTGTCTGATTGATTATTTGAATTTTCATTAGTGACTTTAATGCTCTTGAGATCATGAACAACTCGACTTTCACAATTTTGTTCCAAGTCTCTTTCAGGTATAACATTACCATCACATACATTACCAGGTTTAATAGATAAGCTCCCTATGTCATCACTTTCAGAGATATTTGCAGTCGCACTTTTACTACTGTTTTCACTTTTAGTGTTTTTTACATCTTTAGACGATTTTGTCTTTTGAATTTTATTTTTATTTCGTCGTAGTAACTTACAATCAATATAAACTGGGTACTTCTCCAACATGGAAGGTGTCATAGCTTTAGCAACAACTTTAACGGACGTATAGTGGGCTAGCGAAATTTTTTTGCGAATTTTGAGTTGTTCTGAAGCATACTCAAAATATTCATATGGTCCTTTTGAGTCACTTAAACGGCGAGATGATTGAGTGCCGGCGCTTTGTGAAGCAGCAACTTGCGATAAAAGGTGCTTTACACCGGTTTCCACATTTTCGAGAGATTTCTTTGATAACTCACAGATCAATAACACTTTATTGGCGGCTTTTTGGACAGCGTGTGTATTTTTTAAGAGGTTTTTTCTTATTTTCTTCTCTCTCAAATTATCAGTGCGAACCTTTAAATTGGAACCAAGTTTGGATAAATATTCCGTCGCTTCACATAATACATCACAAACAGGCAGCGCGTCCGCCATTTCACGATTATTAGATTTTTCATTTAGCAATTTATACTAAACGGGTCAGACACTTTCCAAAAAAAAGAATTTGAATCTTCAACACTGGATTAAAGTTACGTTTAATAAACAAACACGAAAACGAAATATTCGTCAAAAACTATCGAGAAATAAGAACAATGTTCACAGCACAGACATCAAAATCATTTGGCGCAAAAATAGATTTGTGAAAAACCATAGAATAAAAATGTTTCTTACATATTTTCACAAGAAAAGCGGTAATTATTTTTTTAACAAAACTTTTTGATAATTAAGAGCCATGTAATAAAATAATACATTCTTTACATACAAGTGGTTTTATCCCGCGTTTTACTTGCTAAAAAAAGTTAATAACATGGAATGTCTGCGTGATGAGAAACGTCTGTTTCGCAAACCTTTTCAAATTGGTCGCGTAATACAAAATCGCTATATAGAACCTATATAACAAAATAGCGGCAATAGTATGTATATACATACATACACAGTATTATTATGCTATAATTCATGCATAATTTATTAATTTTAAGAATATAAGCAAATACACAGTTCAAAGCATTTTATACGGATGTTATTACAATTTGTGACAAGCACAACGGTACACTGTAAGAAAATAAAAAATATCAAAGTATCAATTTTTTTGTACTTGCCTTTCATGTAAATGGCTGATGTGTGGTTTTACAGGGTTTGGTGTTAAAAACTGATCTTAACTGTTATTGTTATACATCATCGTAATCTATTGTAGAACTTAAACATTAAAGTAAAGTCATATTATACTATAAGACCGAAAAATCGGCGAATTAAGTAAGGCAGGTAAACTATCCAAAACAGTCGTGAAAAAGTACCATAGACTGCTATAGAGAAAAGCACAGTACCTCAAAATGTCAGAAAAGATAGATGATTAGCATTATAATTTTTTTAAAATACTGTGTATGAGCTAATAACAATTAGTTTAAGTTTTTTCTTCATTGGCCCTATTAAATAAATCAAAAGCCTTTCAATGTACAGGTCGCATTCAATATTATTAAGTGGTTCGAAGCGATTAACATTAGAGAACTGAGTTTAAGCAAATAATTACTTTTTCTTATCTAAGTGCATTCAAACGGGAGTATTAATTTAATTTCAGTTCTAAAACAACATAACATAGAGTACCTGCTTAAAATGTATATGCCAAATAACATTCTCTAAACAAACAAAAAAAACAGTTGACATTATTGACATTGACAGCAAGTGACACTATATAATTTTTCGCTAAGAATAAAGTTGTGTAACGTAAAACGCAACATTAGAATAACTTATTAACCATGATAGCTCGGTTATGTTTGAGAAAGAATTTGAATGGTGTGGTTATACGATATTACAACCAGGGTCCGAGTCAAGGTCTTGGTTCGGGACCGCCGTCTGCATCTACAAGTGAAATTATATCAGATGTGCCTGGACTTAGTGCTGCCGTAATTCTCCCTGCTGCAGAACCAGTGGGCCCTGGAGTTGACCCAAGCAAAAGCGGACCATACAAAGTTCCCGAATACTTTTGCTATGACAATACTAGTTTTTTTGAAGCTGAAATTGAAATGGCTAAGTTCAGACTGCCGCAACCCTCTGCAGTGAAGAAATAAACTATCATTGTTATTTTTTAGTCGGTAGTAAAATATTAAATTATTTGTTGTCTTGATTGTTGAGTTCTTTTTTTTTATGATTTTCAAAGTATATTTCCAATGAGAACTCTATATTTTCTAGTCCCTTAATCATGGCAACAGATGGCCAGTTTTATGCATTCTTGAAACATGTTATCCTTGTTTTATATCTTTACTTTTATAGATTGTTTTTAGACAAATTAAGAATTATCTGACATGCAATGACTGCAGGCATTTGTAAAAGACCATCCTAGTCTTCCCATTATTTTCTTATAAGAATAACATTGGAAAGTTTTGACATCTTTTATATATTATAGATACTTTGGAGTATAACAAGGCTATATTTGGGGGGCAGCAAACATTAATATCTTATTTGAGGTGGTTTTGGGTTTTGGTTATAGTTTTCAGCTATACTTGAACCAAATTTTTAAAACATCATCCATACTTGTGTATGTGTACTGTATACACTGATAATTTGAGATATTTTCTCATGAAAATGACAATTAAGATTAATATTTTAACAATCAAGGTGATAAAGAAAAGACTAATAGCTTTTACTGTTTTATTTGAATAATTTCATCCACATAATGACTAAAAGCCTACAACTAAATAACATAAAATGCAATATCCACCATCTAAATATCTAGTGTTTTCACAATTTAAAAATATTCAAATGCAAATGTTCCATTTCAAATTGCCACTGAAGCCGCACCACTTAGTATAACCACAGTTTCATCATCGGAAAGAGTGGTCACTGGCTTCAGACATCCAGAACCCTCTTCCTCAGCCTCATGTTACTTCTTTTTAGTCAATTTTTCCGATAAGTCATCAAAGGTAGGATCTTGTAAGTTAATCATAAGGCTGTTGCCAGGAAGGAATACACGGTTTTGTGATTGAGCTATCATTCTAGAAATGCTTTGGGCTGCACGGATTTTGCGCAACTTGAGATAACCTGGATTCATGCCCATGGCTTTACCCAACATTTCTGCAGCTTCGGCTTCACCCTCTGCCTGCACAATTTTCTGTTGACGCTCCTGCTTAGCTCTTTCAACCACGAAAGCAGCACGCTGAGCTTCTTGTTGCGCTACTTGTTTAGCTTCAACTGCAGCTGTGTACTCCTTACCAAAACTCAATTCAGTTAATGAAACATCATCCAATATGATGTTGAAGTCAGCTGCACGCTCCACCAACTCGCGCCTTATCAACAAAGAAACTTGTTGACGTTGAGTGATTAGCTGAGATGCATTAAATTTGGCAACAACAGATTTTAGAACTTCATTGCAAATTGAAGGCAGCACTTTCTCGTCGTAGTCAGTTCCTAGTTGGCGGTACATAATAGGCAAGTGACGTGCATCTGGTCGTGATAACACCCTAAGAGAGATGTTCACCATTTGCAAATCCTTCGAACCAGTAGGAGACGATATTTTTCTAGGACGTGATCTAATATCGTAAATTATAGGATACTGGAACCACGGTACACGGAAATGCAGCCCTTCAGTCATAACGTGTTGTTGTACACCACCGATTCTATTGAACATTATGGCTCGGTGTCCACCTTCCACGGTAAATACTGATTGAGAAATACCGTATGCTGCGGCGCCGACTACTGCTACGACTTTCAGCCCAATACCAAGTCCGGGAGGTCCACCTTTAGCAAATTTGCCTGCCATATCGTTAAGTTTACTTTGAGCCATTTTCAGAGTCCTTGATATCCTGTTGAATAGATATGAATTCACAATTTCAATGATATAACCTAATACTATTACAGAATTGTGCAACAAGGTTGGTTCGGCAACAAGATGGCAGAGCAAAATGAAGCACAGATCACGAAGATAAAACTAGAAAATATTATTTATGGTCATTAGATTAAGCACAGATTAAATATACAAAGCTGTATTCAGCAATATAGGACTGGCTTGAGACTGGCAATATTACCGCAAGTGATTCCAAACATATTAACATAATTCACGAATAGCTTGATTAATCTGTAATTAACTGTAGTCAACAAAAAACGTAGGGTTATTGGTTAGGACTCCATGATAAGTGGCACGTACTCAGTATTATTTAAAATAAAGTTTTCTCATTGAGTATCGATATTTCCTTGATTTTAAAATCGTACATTACTGTGGTTTTAATGATTACCACAGATAACAAACAGCTGAATTCCTGAGTTGACAATTTGAGTTTGACATATTAAAATTCAGCGAAGAAAGAAGAAAGCATAATGTCTGTTTTCATTAAATAAAAACATTCATTAAAAATCTAGATGATTTCTGATTACAATCAATATCTTCATCAAATACAGATATAATTTGTTACAATCATATTGGGTGTAATATAAAAAAGAAGGATGGATTCGTGCATGGGTGTAGAACAGGATTTAGACAAAGCCACATCAAAATTTAATACTTTAAATGAGCATACTAATAAGGTATTAGAAGACATCATCAGCCAAGTTGAAGATTTAAAAAACGAAATATCTAAACGTAAGTATTTCTACTATAAGTGGAATACACTAATGAAAATAATATTTGTGACTAAAGTAACCAATACAACATACTGGATGTTTTAATTAACTTATCTTTTGTATTCAATAGTATTGCTATATTGTAAAGTTTTAACAGTTACATGCAGTTGTGCATAGTATGTTAACTTTTTATAAATTAGTAAGAAATAATAAAATGACAGTTTAAAATGGTCAAACCAATTTTACTACAAGAGGGCCCAACTTGTAATAGACGTTTTACATAGCTTTCAAAAAATCATTTTTTAAAGTTAGACAAACTAAGATAGTTCATGATCTGTGGCATACATTAATTATAATTTAATATCATTCAGGAAGATAATTCTTTGATTCTTATCACACTAATGCAGGGTTAGCGCTTAAAGATTTATAAACCTTAATGTTGTATCTTAATTTTTACTGTCGGCTGCCTTCTTGTTGCCAACCCTACATTACTGTTTGAATGGACTGTATTTTCTTGGCTGAAGTGAAATAAGACTGTATTGCTGCCAAACTGTTTCTTGTACAACAAAATGAAAAAAGTATGTAAAGGTATGTGTCGCTGAGATGTCGTTCTCAGCGCAACTAATTGCAGCGCGGTGTGAGGGTGCGCGGGGGACGGACGAGGTGCGAAGGGTTCCCCTCCACGTGGCTTCCCCGTTGCAGTGCAGTAGCACTGAACAATTACACAACCCGTTTTACACCTATTATATTTCAATAATAATTTCCCTTTATTAAAACAATACCACTGGATTTGTTTATCAAGTTTTGTTATGTTATATAAATATTTATTATCTCTCTGTACAATAAACTTATAAATGAACAATATTGATTGTTAAATGTAGTTGAAAATACAAGCCATTTATATAGTTCATTGACTGAAAAGTTATTGTAAATATGTTTTGTAATTATTATCTATACTTCGTCCTGCTTGTTTCAGTAGGTTCCAAACATATTTCTGATATACATAGTGATGTGATATAGTACTAGCTTATGTCCATGACTTTGCATGGAATATAAAAAAAATATCGATTCCAGATATTATTGTTTGTATCAGGTTTTATCAACACAATAAATGTCCATTAAGCCATAAGAGAAACATTGGAGTTTAGGAATTTACCTTCTAATAAACAGGCATCCATCTACACTCTTTCATTTATAAAATTATAAGTAAGATTAGTACTAAATAAAAAAAACATAATTTCAGAGCCTCCAGACAGTCCCCTGACGCAAGCACAGACAAAGATCCTAAGTGATTTGGCAGCTAATGTGAAACAAACTGTATTTCAGATGTCAACAGGTAAGGTTTAGCAGTTAAGTACTCTTTTTTTACTTCTTTATTTAATGTAATATTACTAGCTGTCACTTGCGATTTCGTTCATTTGAAATCAAAAAAGTAGTACAAAATACAGCCTATGTTATACAGCAATAACATAGATTTCTAATGGTGAAAGAATTTTTGGAATTTGGCCCAGTTATTTTTGAGTTATTTCAATACATACAAGAATCCATATCTTTCCTCTTTATCTATATGTACTACTGTTGTAAAGAGGAAAGATTTGGTTTTTGTATGTATTGAAATAACTAAACTATTGGGCAAGTTTCAATTTTTTTTCATATTTAAAAAGCTATGTTATCACTGAGCAACATAGGCTATATTTGTATTATTTTTTTTAATTTCTGGTGGACGAAGTCGCTACCAAATGCTAGTAGTTAATAAAGAAAGATTAAATCAAGTTTGATTCACAATAACTAGCTTTCCATCGCGACTCTGTCCGCGCGGAATTAAAAAAAAACAAATGCAAGTAGCCTATGTGTTCTTACAGACTATCTTCTACATTTATGCCAAATTTTAACACAATCCGTTCAGCCGTTTAGGCTACAAACTCTAACATCTATCCATCCATCCATCTAAGCTTTCGTATTTATAATATTAGTGTTTATTTACAGAACACCGTGAATTGCATGCAACAGTTTCTCGTGTGGGCAAGTCAATTGACCGACACTTTATTGTGGACTATGCCTCCGTTGCTCCGAAAGCGGAGTCATTCTCCTCTGAAACAAACAAGCCCATAATGGAGCAAGCAATCGCTCAGCATTTGTATAGACAGGTAAGATTTATAAATGTACATTCTATATGCAGAATGAAAGAAATCATAAATAATGTTATAAAAATGTTGCATAAATTGTAATCTCCAAATAAGTGTATTTTATATAAATGATTGTAAGATACGGGTTTCTTACCACGATTAGCTTGTTTTAGCTCCCGATATTCCGGTTTCTTGTGGCCGCGTTTGCTACTGTATAACATAAAAAAAAATCTCGAGGGCTTACTCAGGAGCCTCGGTTCGGGCCGTTACTTCGTTTTTATAACTGGATTGGTACAAAATCAAATGATTTAATAATATGACGCTAGTGTGTGC
>NW_013527804.1:4256044-4261351 GCF_000836215.1 Papilio polytes
AGTCAGTAGTAGTCTAGTCTCACATGATTTTTCGTTATTTTTATTACCTATCGCATGCAAATTAAAAAAATAAACATATGTTTAATGTGTGACGCCATAAAAGATGTCAAATTAAACTTAGATCTTATGACTGTTTCTGTTTTCTCTGTAAACTCCTTCCTTCGTTTGTTACAACTCTGTGTAATGATTTTTTTTTTATTGCAGGTTGAAGTGTCCATACTGCCCCATGGAGCAGTCGCCTTCCGAAGCGCGACAAATATACTTCTCTTAATCGCTTCAACATTAACTGTAGGACATGAACCACTTCAATGACACTAACATAGCTGACACATAGCGAAGTGATGGCAATACATATTGCCGTCCTTTTCACTCTCTTTGACAAAACAGACACAATATGTATTGGTACCATCACTGATTTTTCTTACATATAGAATGTTTTAGACTATGTAACATAGGGCAGACGTGTAATCACATATTTTGTAAGTCTATCGCACTCGGAGACTTTAAATGGCCACTAAAAGTTTTAGTGACCATTTACCGGCTCTATACGGTAGTATATTAGTGAACTCTATGTGGCAATTAAATTAGACAGTAATGTATTATGTTAAATTTTGTTTTATCTTATGTAGATCGACTAGCGTTGTAAAATTATTCTGAAATAAATAATTATGTAAGTTTTAATTGCCTTGTTATTATAACCAAGAACATTTTCAGAAACCATGATAAAAACTAGAGCACTACGGATGTGTAATCGTCTTCTTTGTTTTTATTGGTAGAGTCTACAAAATAAATCAAGATTTTTTAAGCATCATATAAAAACTATGGAAACAGCCCAAAGCGTCGCATCTTCCACAAGGGTATTTAAAAGAAAACACATGATGATTCTCGGTACATAATTTATTTAATGGATATGTACATAGACAAAAGATTTTTAGGACAAATAAAAATTTGGCAATAACTTTCAACAATAGCAATAATATTAAAAAAAAGTCGAGTAAGCCGGCGAACATACCAACCTTATAACAATCATAATTTATTTACTTAAAATACAGCCCGGATTTGCTCACAGCTAAGCTTAACCACAGATTATACACATTGTAAAATCAACGGCTTTTGTTTATCGAAAACTGATACATCAAAAGTCGTTTCACAAACTGACCACGTAACTAAAACAAACTTTTACTAAACCTAAAAAATAAATTAATAATTTATGAAATTGTTTTTTCACCTTGTAAATAATGAGCCGCAACAATTTTAATATCAAATCGATATAACTTTTTAAATGAAAGACTTCTTTTGAAGAATAAAAATACATTTTGCAAAAACCCATACCGCACGTCATACAAAACATTCACACATTGCA
Organism: Papilio polytes; assembly: GCF_000836215.1. Taxonomy (NCBI): domain Eukaryota; kingdom Metazoa; phylum Arthropoda; class Insecta; order Lepidoptera; family Papilionidae; genus Papilio; species Papilio polytes. The sequence goes on from NW_013527804.1 coordinate 4,257,408, forward strand.
AATGTAAATAAAAAAATGTCCAAATTTATTGAAATCTGTCATCTTGACCGTAAGTATTCATTGACGAAACATCGATAAATATAGTTGTCTCCCTCACTATTATTGAAAAAGAAGAGATAGCAATGATTTTGTCGGTTTTTTAAAAACGAGTTACTAAAATTCAAGAAGTAATTGAACAATGTGTGAAAGTTCCGATAGCTTACAAACACTTCAACCATCTTAAGCCAGTACAAGAAATAAATAGTAATAGTTTAGTAAATGTCATACATACATACATACGCAGCATCAACAGCCAAGTACACTACAATTAGGTACTAATTATTGCTGTAAATTTTATCTACATATATATTTTATTAACACCGAAAGAAAGGCTAGTGAGATCGTGGTCGCGGGAAAAAGGACATTTCTTAAATAATATTAATATCAATCTGAATTAAAATACTATTAACTTTTTACAACAAAAAAATCACATAGTCTTGGTTTATTAAGATTTGAAGATTATTATTCTTTATGCTAGAAAAATAAATATTCATCGAACACTTTTCCCCGGACCCGAAGCTATCTAAGAGAAACAAATTCACAATACTATTAAGATGGAAGACGCTCCTAAATACAGCACAAGATGTATTTAAATATTTAGCAATAATTAGATTGACAATATCGCTTATTAACTAATAAATCTAAGAGTTACATTTTTAATACATATATTATATTAATAATAATTGTATTTATTTATTTGGATTCACATTTCACGGTACATTAAGTTTTTTAAACATTTGGCACAGTTCTGTCTAGATAAGAATTTTTATACATTTGATGGACACCTTGTGATTATGGCTGATTATATTAGTTTGTTTATATTATTCCAGTCCAGTGATTGAAGCCATCTACATTATGCCAGTTGCGGCCTGGCCTTAAGAGATCGCTACGCTAATTGGACTGGTATGCTAAGTGGCACCAGTTAGTGTTTTGGCGCTGGATTACAAGTAATAAAAACAAGTGCATTAGTGATTTAACATTTTCCTACCCAGCGCCGATTTCAACTGGACTGGAATAATGTAAACCGAACATTATATAAGGTAATAAAATAAATAGGATAATGCGTTTTTATTAGAAGTTTGTTAATTATTTTACTTCTAATATTGCTTCTTCTGCAATCAGTCGTAGAATTCAGTCTGAATTACATACTTTTATAGTATGTTACTTTTTGTACATTTTATGAACATTTCAAATTGTTAACAGAATAAAATAAATAAATGAAAACGTTGCCTTGTTCAAAGAATTGAAACCAATGACATTTTGTATTAAATCTAATTGGTGTACTTTACAAAGGCAAGGATATTAATTTATATTTTTTTTTTACACAATTTTAACACTTCCTAAATGACCAGACAATATATTCTTCATCAAAAAGTCAAACAAATAAATACCTTTACGACATCTGCTTCGAGAAAGTTCAATATTTAATTATGTTTCCATACAAATTATTAAGAATCTACGAAAATCCAATTGAAAATTACGATAAATACGAGAAAATATTACCATTAACATATAAAAAAGGAATACATATTATAATTTGTAACTATATAAGAAAAGCGACAAATTAACACTTAAAATTATAAGCTGTAAGAATTCACAAGGTTTATGAACACAAAATACCTTTTGCTTATAGCTAGTGCATTACAGTCTTACAAATAAACGCGGTATAAAATTAAACTTAGGAATAAACTCAGTATAAGCAAAATTTGTACCAATATTTCTCGCGGGTTTACCAAGGGTTCTCGCGGAAGATCAGCGCTGGTACTTCAATAGGAGCATCCAGCATTTATAGCTGAGCGAGGACCTAATCCGATCAGCATTGCAACGCTAATTTTAAATATTTTTTTAAAATTTCATTAGTTACATTTCTCATTATTGTGTTTAATTACTTTTTTTTTCATAATTGTAATATTGACAAGGATTAAACATTATTTTATTTTTATTTGCTTATAATCAGTTTATTCCTAATTTTAACTTTATTCCGCGTTTATTTGTAATGCTGTTAAAGTTTAAATATATAATTACATTACATATCACCATTTAAACACGAACAAGTGGTAAGATATATTTTGAACGCCCTGTATACATTTATATGTGACATCACACAAAGGAAATGTTTACAACAATATTGCTTTATTTATATAATTTCCACCATTCCCATTATATTATAATATACGAAAGCGAAATTTAAATAACTATAAATAGCTTAATCCCTATATTCCCGCCGTTAAATCCAATTTAAAACTTCACAGGAATAAGACTGGCAATAATCGGCATTAAAAATCAATTACACGGAAAACGATGGAAATCAACACCGGTTTATACTTATTATAATGTATTCTTAAACGAATGTTTGACTAATAGTAAAACGGGGAATCCTAAATGCTGTATCTAATCGACTATATTCCATTCTTTTTACAACTATGAAGTTATGTACTATCGAATAAGTCCTCAATGTAATAGTATTTTTGAAATTGTAATATTCACTAATCAGGACTACAGCGAAAGAAAACGAATGGAAACAGTTGTCTAGAGAAATCTCATAACATACAGGATGTTTCAAATTATTTAAATATAATAATTTATTTAAACATCATATTGTTTACACGCTACCGTAATTGTCTTTACTGGACTAGAGTATGGTAAACGTTTTCCCTAAACATATTTCGAACTATTTTACTGTTTGAAGCGATGAACGTTTTGAGTATTCGTTCTAAGAACGACTAAACTCGAGCTATGCCCAAGATTTTTAAAGATATTTCTCAAAGAAAATCATCGTAAAAGGTAACTAAATAATTCTCCTAAATAAACATTGAGCATAATAAAGTTCAAACGCAAATGACATGTGATGTTTAGGTAGACTTCTACATTATGTAGATTATCGAAATTATCTTAATTAAAAAAAAACAAGGTAAAATAGCCTAGAAGTAAATTAAGTTTTATATAGGTAAATTGTTTTAAATAATAACACCTTCCACAATCTTTAACACAATAAAGTTACCGCTAATAACATAATTTATTATTGATGTCACATTAACTAAGTCAAATAATGTTTTGTATAATTTTCAATATTTTTTGTCTTAAGATACAATGTAAACGTACCTTTAACACATTTACGTCAAACGTGGAAATAGAATACATCTAGGTCACTGACCTGTATAAATGGACAGGCTAAAAATTTCTACCTTTCGTGTATTTGACAAACATCAGCGTTTACGGTAACTAATAGTGATATGCTGTCATCTTCGCTATTGTAAAACAGTAATTTCCAAAATATCGCCTATTTTTTAATACAGACCAGTGATCTGGGCATATCCACTCTTGAACCTAAGATAAATGAAATAAAACAATAAAAAAAATAAAGAAGTCCGCTTTGGTTGAATATTATGCGCAATAACTGTTTTCAATTTTTAGCGGTATCATATCGCACATTTTGAATCAAATAAGAAAACGGAACAGAAATTAATTTTCGATTATTAAAAGGTTCTTTAAAAGCGGTCTGTATTTCAAATACCAAAATAAATAATTATTGCATATCAGCATTTAAAGGACCCGATATCAATTTTGTATAGCGTTATCTCTGTCGCTCAGTAACTGTGCTGAAGAAACAGCACTGTTTGTTTCGATTCTACAGAAAAAGATAGACTGGAGGTCACGTTTTGTGCCTACTTCTTCACCATTTTGGCTGTCGGCGAAGATTCACAAAACTAGAGATTTGACGATGTAATATCGATAAGTCATTCTACATAAAATGTAGAACAACCCTATTTTCGCTTCTTAAGTGTCAAAATTTAGTTCTCGAGATCAAGTCACTTCAAATCGGCACAAAATGGGATTTTTTGTAGTAGTAAAAGTGGGAGTTCGAGTACGTGATTGTGGAAGGTTGTCAGAGCCGGGAGTGTGGG
>NW_013527804.1:4261893-4263520 GCF_000836215.1 Papilio polytes
CGGTCACTTTTCATTTCGGTGAATTCAGTTGGCCGCTTGCTCGTTTGCCAAATTATATTACATAAAAAATCTATACGTTATATCTTATAGAGGTAAGATTCGTATTTTTGGATTATTGTATGTATTGAAATAACTCAACATCTTCTGGAACTATAGTAAAAATTCTTAAATAGTAAATAATAATAGACTAGCTGTTCCCGTGCGGCTTCACCAGCATGAATTTATAATAACTTTATTTCATTGTTTACATTTCTGAAATTATCGATTACAAATGTCAAAATGACATGACTTGATGACAACCTTGCTTCCTTGATGTTGGCAGCAACTTATGGTCTCTTTCCCACATTAGGGTTTTTATTCAAAATATTTACCCCCTAAGTTTAATGGCGTTAAAATATATAGCCTAAAGCGTGACGCAAGTGTAGGGCTTTTTATTAAAAAAAGAAACATTCAAAAATATGTTGTAATTGCTGGCATCTTAGGCAACAAAGAAGTGTGTGATTACGCTTTATCATAATAGTATAGATAGACAGATAAAGCTTTTATTTGCTGACATTTCAAAATATTTACAACTTGTATAATAACAAAAATAGTAAAACACACTTTAAAGTTAATAATATTATGTTACCTGTAGTAAAGTAGAGCGGTGCTGCGGATCCACTGTCCATAGTGACCCTTTGCCCAGCCCCGGCGCGGCCGCCACCTGCAATTGAACATAGTGTATTAAAGTAAACTAAACTGTATCCATCAATTATTACTTTTTATTTATAGTTAACTAAGGTGTTTAATACCTATTGTTACGTGTAAATATTCTTTGATAATTAGCTATTTAATTTGTGACATGTTTTATAATTTTGATACTCTTTGGATATAAAAATGTAAGCGGTTACCATGGTAATGTTTTGTTATAGTCAGAGAGATGAATAAAAAGATAACTAACATGGAATAAATCGTTTAATTCTCAACAGTATTATAAGACTGTTCTAATAAAGTCTGTACTTTATTTATATCGAAGAACGAGGCCCAGAAAGAAGATAGCACTTCTATGCGTTTACCTCAAATATCCTTTCCTCGTAAGAAAAGTATATTGTATATAAAATACAAATTCTACTAATTTAATTCCTTCTAACCACAATAATAGATCGAAGGAAAACTGTTTACATTTTTTTTTAAATACCACATTTATTTATTTGTAAACAACCATATACTCTTAAAATGATTTTGTTAGTAAATACTTAGAACTAAACGTTACTCACTCGTCGGCGTGAACGTCAATTTTTATATAATACTAGCTTTCGCCCGCGACTTCACCCGCGTGGCATTTGAAAAAACAAGAGTATGTGTTGTTCCAGACTATCTAAATCTATATAAAATTTCACCGAAATCCGTTCAGCTGTTTAGGAGCTACAAACATTAATGCATCTAAACTTTTGCATTTATAATATTAATATATTTATTATGCGTCGGACGCGCAGTTATCGAATATAAGTAGAAATAGCGTCTATTCGAGGCGTGTTTTTGTGTAAAAACTAACCTTATGGAAGCATTTGTTGAGGGAGAGGTTGTGCCGCACGCTGTTCTTCCAGCCCTGCGGCGCGTGCTTGAAGTACGGGAAGTGTCGTATGAT
>NW_013527804.1:4263678-4281821 GCF_000836215.1 Papilio polytes
AAAAGTAGCCTATGTGTTCTTCCAGACTATCCTATACGTCTATGCCAAATTTCATCGAGATCTTTTGAGTAGTTTAGACTACAAACTGTAAAAAACATCCATCTAAACTTTTGTATTTATAATATTTGAAAGATTGATAGATTGTAATTGTTTATATTGTTTTTTGTTAGTAATATGATATTAAGAACATTACTTAACAAGTCAAAATGAATCAGTCAATAGACTATGATTGTAATCTTAATTTAAACTACAAGTTAGTTAAAAATTACACGAAAAACAACAGAATTATTTCTTACGGGGATTTAGTATTGTTCAGTTGTGGTCTAAGAATTCACTGTGACATTGAACTAAGTACATTTCTCACTTGAATAAACAAAACCATATTAGACTACAGCAAATAGAGCACAGCCTTTTTATTAAACTTTTTGTTTTCAATAAACTTATACGTATTTGTGTTGTATATTTACACATTTGTATGAGAACTGTCTTGAATTACATTGAAAAAATAGTATTTATCGAACTAAATGTATTCTCATTTATATTAAATTGAACATATTAAAATCTAACAGCCTTACAAATAAACGCGGTATATAGTTAAACTTAGGAATAAACTGAGTATATATACTAGCTTTCGCCCGCGACTCCCTCCGCGTGGAATTAAAAAAACAAAAGTGAATAGCCTATGCGTTCTTACAGACTATCCTCTACATCTATACCAAATGACATCGAAATCCGTATAGTTTAGACTACAAACTCTAACAAACATCCATCCATCCAAACTTTCGCATTTATAATAGTAGTATGAAGCATGATAATAACCTTTACTTGACTTGTCATATTCGGATCCTCCAAGTCATTTTTGCTGAGGTTGATTCCTGAAACAGAAATAGTTTATCCACTATTATCGAACATAATATTAACGAGTAAAGTCTGAAATAATTTCTAGTATTCGATTATGCTGAGTACAAAAACTATCGTAGAACATGGTACATTAAGGGGGAGTCATATACAGGATGATTCTTATATTTTGAATGGCAGAAAGCCTTAATAACAGTAATTTAAGACAAAAGTATATTTTGCGATTTTCTACAAATCTAAAGTTATTACGTTTTTTAATTATTTTTTTTTCACTTAAGTGATAACCAAAGGCAACACCAACATTGATTAGGCTTTTCCTAGTATGGTTAATGAAGGACTTTTTATATCAAATCAATATTGATAACTGACCTCTGAGTAGATTCCTGTCCTGTAGCCAGCTAAGACTGGTGAGGTCGTCATCATGGTCCGCGGGTGGCAGATTTCCAGCGTTGCCGCATGCCACTCTGCTAGATATACCATCACTTTAATATAGCTAAATGGTATAATATCAAGATAATGGCATGGTAAAAAGTGTTTTTTCTTACTGAATATTAACACTACATTAACAAAATCATACTAACATTGTAAATGCGAAAGTTTAGATGGGTATATGCATGTATCTTAAATGCCTAAACGGATCTCGATGAAATTTGACAAAGACGTACATCATAATCTTAACATAGGATACTTTCTTTTGTTTTTTAATTCCACGCGAACAAAGTCGTGAATAATTTTAAGATTTTATGGTTGTTTACAAACAATAATGTGATATTAAATAAATTATATGTAAACAGTTTTCCTTCGATCTATTATTGTGGGTAAAAGGAATTAAATCAGTAGAATTTGTATTTTACATATAACTAGAATTAGCTCGCGACTCCATCCGCTTAGAATATAATAATACAAAAGCAAGTAGCTTATGTGTTCTTCTAGACTGTTCTCTACATCTATGTCAAATTTAAACGAGATCCGTTCAGCAGTTTAGGATACAAACTCTAACAAACATCCATCCATCCAAACTTTCACATTTATAATATTAGTAAGAAGTAAGACATCGTTTTTATTTTTTTTATTGTTTCAAACGAGTACAACTAATAATACTTTATTAGATAACAATTATTAGAAAATCCGATCATATAAAGGCGAGACGCACAATGAAATATTTCAACAGACAGTTTTTTTTATTTTTATCCAAAAGTATGCGAACATCGATCACGTGTGGAAAGCCACAAGGTCAGTCGTCTTACCCGGTAACCTAAAAAATTGATAAAGCCCCTATCAGACGTACGACTATCATCCATCATAAACTTAAATCGCGACAAGTCGACTTTAGGTAATTGAGTTAGATTAGAACAAAATATCGCACATTTCATGAAAGATATCAACATGCAATTCCTAACATGATAAACGTATGGCGCCTTAATCTTATAAAAATAGATATATTTTTTTAATATACATTAGCTCCTACAATAAACAATTTTAAACAAATTTCGTATTTTTCAATTTCACTTTGTTAATAACATAAAGTCAAAAAAGCTAATATAAATAATAGCAAATTATTAGTTTCGTCACATTGCAGTACCAATAATTTAATTTAATTTTTTTTTTATTTACAGTCTGGACAAAGTAATAAAATTTCTGTAACATTACGGTATATTACTATGAGAGATTACATTAAATATAGCAGACCTAATATAGGTCAAGGTAATAAATTGAAATCAAATCAAATAACTAAACAGACCACACACAAACTGTGAAAACCTATTCAAATATTTCACGTCAATTCGTTTCAGTGACAAACTCGTGTAAACATATTAGCGATTTGAGCGTGAAGTCGTGTTTAGCTTTTGTATTATGAAACGTAAACGTAGGCTCTCACGCCTGAACAAAAACATACTTGATATCTCTGTATTTTTAAGGAAAATGAGAGGGACAGCATGTGATTGCAATGTTTCTGTATTGTAAGCCTTTGGTAAACATATTCATCTATGAAGGTGCATGGTTACAGATTTTACACGTGACTCATTCGATTGAAATTCAAAATAATATCTCTACATCTATACCAAGTTTCGTCAAAATCCGTTTAGCTGTTTTGGCTACAAACTCTAACAACCATCCATCCATCCTTCTAAACTTTCACATTTATAATATTAGTATGACATAAGGGTCTGTCCCACAATTCTTGTAAATTGTCAGATAACAATCCAACGTATAAAATATGTGATGGAAGTATCGGATTTTGGTACTCTATCTTGTGATGAACAGTGACGTCACTTTTAAGCTACTCGAACCTCTATCAGTCAGTGGTGGGACAGGCCCTTAGTAAGATATATTTTCTTATTGGTAACCATTAACAAATACTGCGTCTCGATCATATCAATTATGCCTTTGCGACTTGATGTGTTCATGTGATCTATGAAGGAATTGAAAATTGACATCTCTTTTATAGATACTAACGCTGGCTGCGGGGTTTCCATATCGGAGTCATCCGAGTGTCCGTCGATGTCGTCGAAGTTGTCTATGACCTTGCCGGAGACCTCAAGGCGGCGCAACGAGCGGCCGCTGGATGCAACATGGCGCGCTATCTGCCGGATCAGCCGGCGCGGCAGGGGCAGGGAGGCGCGCGCGGCTCGAGCCGGCGACCCGCCGCGCTCGCCACGCATTGGCGCCATCTGCCGAAAAACACTTGTTACAACTGGACGTTATATCGTGAAGACATTAACAAATGCTGATGAGAAGTTATTTACAAGATTTACGGGATATTAACTGTTCAATATCTGCAGTGCAATGAGTGAGGTATTGTAGATCATATCCATTATGCATCCGCGTCTATTTCTATATGAGAATAAGGTAGCAACGCGTCTAAAATTCCTCTGGTTTTCGCAGACATTATTGCGTTATCAAATAAAATAATTCGCTTACGCTACTATAAAATCGAATCTACACGTGAAACCGCGTTCGATAATCTAAATACATGCATATCACGATGAATTCACGTTCAAATAATGCTATTATCAAATAGCAACTTTCTTTTAATAGAATAAACTATAGTGAAGATCTAATCATTACAGAAATATTTTAAAGTCCCCTAAATTCCTTTAACAACGTAGATAATATTACTGCATTCTTGATGTAATCAACTACATGTCACATCTATTTTAAATCATAAACATTAAAGCATATGAACTATGCTTCATTTATAATTGCTGCAAACATTAAAATGCGTTCCAATTCAACAAACTTTGGAACAATAAAGTCAACTATGTATTAGACCTACTGGAGTATCTTTTCCGTGTTTACAATAATACAAGACTAAAAAAATTCGTTCGATGATTATAACTTTCTTTATTTAATTACTATCAGATTTTAAAGTATAGACCTTATATAAAGCTAATCTGCCACACTTACAATAATAAGATATATTTGTAAATAATTTACTCGTTCAAATTCTTTACAATAAACTACTTTCACCGTTCGCATTTCTCAGTTCTAATCATTAGCACCTTGTTATATGCGTGGAATTAAACAAAAACAAGTGAGAAGCCTATGTGTTCATCCAGACTATCCTCTACATCTATACAAAATTTTATTAAAATCCGTTCAACAGTTTAGGCTACAAAAAAACATCCATCTAAACATTCGCAATTATAATATTAGTATGAAACATGATAATTTTTACTATTTTCTTCAACTTAAGTTTTCTATTTACGTAAAACCTGACGTCTTAACAGTTTCCGCCACGACGTTTGCAGATAAAATTTACGTATCAATTGATAAGTTTTCTACCGTAACATACCACATTTTTAAACGGTAAACCATCACGAGATATATCGTTATCTCAGTCATTTCAAAGGGAATGATAGAGATGACAAGTTTCGGTAGACTTAAATATTTACGTAACATGTTTCACATTCGAGTTTGAGATGAACGTTATCTTCATGTATTATCGCAAGAAGTAACAATCAAATAACTAACGTCCTTGTGGGAACAACGTAATAAATATCGAGATTTCAGTTATTTTCTTTGTTTTATTCTATACTAGCTTTCGCACGCGACTCCGTCTGCATGAAATTAAAAACAAAAACAAAAGTGAGTAGCCTATGTGTTCTTCCAGACTATCCTCTACATCTATACCAAATTTCATTGGGATCCGATCACTCGTTTAGGCTACGACACTAACAAAGATCCATCCATCCATCATAACTTTCGCATTTATAATTTCGCATTTGTAATACAAAAGGGTCGTTGAATATTGCTACCTTGAGTGAAAGGTGAACGGCAAGTGCAGAATGACTTACAAAATTACAGCAAGAGTGAAGAGGTATTTAGTAAGGAAGTACTATGAATCATACAAAACATAATTTAATACTAGGTTTCGCGTTCTCTGGTCATTGTAACAGGAGAAATATGACACGGTAGGGAAGATGGAGTAGATATGGTTTAAGAATCTTTATTTATCGTAATAGTAACCCACTTTTCTTAAGTAAAAACACTATACAGTTTGATAATACATTCCTAATAGTGAAAACTTACTTATTACAGTTTGTTTATATTGGAATTTAGTGCGAAATATTTAGCTTTATTGCGTTAGACATAGTTTCAGTTAGGTTAGGTCAATAATTTCGCCTGGCTACAGTCGGCCTTGATTTTCATCCGCAGTATAGTATGTCTTATTGCTTGGAATACTATTAGTTAAAAAAACATAGTTTTTTTGAATAGTTACATCATGCCCGGGAACATTAAACATTTACAATGTTACATTTTCCCAATAATTGTTTAAAAAAAAACAGAAATAACATTTAAAAATTCATTTGAAGACATAATTTTATACGCAAACAAACGTAATTTTTATTTATCAAATTCTGCGGTCACCCCGCGCCGAACGAGGTTAGGTATCATCCGTTTTAAAAGGAAATAACACCCCACAAACAAAGAATATAACGTTTTTAATTTAATAACAAGAACAGTTAGCAACAAAGTACAGATTATAGAAAGCAATGACTGTAAATATAACTTCAAAACCGACTACCACATATACACTTATTTCCGACGACAGAGAATACTGACATTCCACACGAAGTCAGGGAGAAGTAAAGGTAGAGTAGTAGTAGAACATCTATTGATATGGATGGTTGTTTGTTAGAGTTTGTAGCTCATACGGGTTAACGGTTCCCGATGAAATTTGGTATAGATGTAGAGGATAGTCTGGAACAATAGATAGGTTAACCACTTTTGTTTTTTTTTTATTTCACGAGATTAAACTCGCGAGCAACTGCTAGTTAGCTTTAAAAAAGGACGTTAGTGACCGCCTTATTTCCACCATATAAACCATCAATTCATTCACCAATCACTTCATTCTGGCGCAGAATTCATCATCAACTTTTCACTGAATTTGCCGTACGCCTTTGCTCGGAGATGAATTGGAAATAAGTTACTTTGGTACCGTGATTTAACCGTTTCTAGCTCATAGTGCTGCATACATTGCGCGTCACTTGACGCCGGGTGGAGTCGCGTCGTAGATACCGCGCGTAGGATGCACTCACTAATAGAATATTCAAACGAGATTCTATCCTCACTATAGTTGGAAAATCCAATATAAAACCAATTTCAACTTGTAAACATTGTACTATTATAGCTACTTACTACACTGTAAACTGAACATTACGACCATAAACCTATTTAGTTTTTATTTCTTTGTATTAGGGTTCTTTAAGAAGTTGGGTTAATGGGTTTTGGCTTGCGACCACCCCCTATACAAAACATGATTGATGATATAATAGGTACTAAATCGGATTATTTCGCGACAAGTATAGGACTAATTTGATTACGTCGATCAAGAATAATGGGCGATACATTTTACTTCATTAAAATCAATATATCAGAACGCGGTGACATTTGGAAGCTAGAAAGGGCACCTGTGACGTCACGCGGACCGGATGCAGCGCTCTGCTTCCGGAATCGATGACGGTCAACATACGAACGTATATGTAATACGTAGAACTTATACTTTCACATTTACGACAGTGAGAATTTCATTCATACAGACATCATGGATGGAGGAAATCAATAACAAAGTTAACAAAGGTAAATGTTATTCGAGAAAAGTCTCTTTAGAGTAATGGAGATTATGTGGGTGTCGTTATTAAAACCGTAGGTGAGCTTCCTCTCGAGCAAAGAAAGATAAAAGATTATTTTCAATCTGAATTGATTTGATTCAACGCGTGCCATTCAATATTACTTTCTTTATATATTTTTATATATTTATAATATAACCTTTGATTGAACCGCACTATTCTCGTGAGGAATCAAAGGGAAAAACTCTATTGACCTTTACTGGACGTAATAAATAAAGAGCAAGCAAATTCACGATTGAACAAAGAAAATATTCAAAACAATTTAATTACATTTTCATTCTCAGACCTAGCTTTAAAAAATCTTACATTACAATAATACAAAAGCTATTACAAAAAAAAGACTTCTACAACAATATATCACGACCGTAACCCAGAGGGGTAGGCAGAGACCGCGGCCTTTCATTCTTTTACGTATCATGCACGTGGGTTTCGTTTGCACTAAATGCCGTTCTTCTTGAGTATTTCCTACTAATTTTACAATTAATGACATCTTAAACGACTTGACGACATTTCAACTCTATCATGTTTACGTGTGACAAAAATAACCAGTTAAAACTAGTTTTTAATCCATGATCATAAAACTAAGTTGAATTCCTACATATACGTCAATACACGTGTTCATAATAATTAAAACAGGTTCAAATAACTTCATCGTAAATTGAAACAAACATCGTTACGTTTATTATAATAAAATAGTGACACTAACAGATTTAAGAATTATGTAAGTTATGATATAAGAGGTCCGAATTTATCACATTTTTTATATCAATATAGATTAGAGTTAAATAGTCGAATACCAATAAACCTTGTTCACTTGTTCTAATTGTTCGAACTTGTTCAAATAACAAGACAAAGTACACTTGTTAAAAATAATTACATTTTTTTTATATCATAACGTGGCAAACAAACAATCGGCCACTGAATCCGTCAATTTAGCGAACCGACCGCTGCCTATAGACATTCGCAATAGCGAATGGGTTGCCTACCCTTAAATGATGGAGGTGGAAACGCACATAAGAGGATGTTTCGCCTTCCTAAGCGTCTCCTCCACCGTCAAATCCACGATCCCTTCCCATCCTTTTCTTATAAGAAAAAGATACTAAAATTGTGCCTCAGACACCACACTCATTAAACGAAACGCGCAATTGCTCCCACTTCACGCCTGTCGCCCCATTCGTGCGAAGTCAAAATTTGCATAGTAGCAAAAACTTTCAGTTTTTAAATAGGAAAGTATATCAAGACAATACCTAACTATAGATATGTAGTATCACAAAAAATGTGATCTATCATGAGGAATACCTTGGCAGCACAGATTATCAACATAATGCAGAAAATACTAAAGAGTTGCCATTGTTCCATCCTCTATATTATGCCAATGGAATAGGCTATTTTGTGTTATCCAACTCAAAAAAGAAAAGAGGTTCTACATTCAATTGATTTTAACTCAACGTCATATTTCCTATTTTATTAGTACTAAAATGACTGTATAGTTAGTTTATATGTGTTTCTTCTAAACAAAAAAAAATGTTAAAGCATTCCTACATGCAATTAAAAGTAATTACAAACAATTATGGACTTAAAAGGGCACATAACAATGAAAGTTTGCAACTTGTTTTTTTATTCTAATAATAATTAACACACTCAGTGCCAGTAACATTAATCTCTGAATTGTTTAAAAACTCATATCAACAAATGCTTTGAATATCAAAAGCTTATACTTCAAGTACATATAATCCAGAAAAGTCAACAAAAAGCAATACATACATTGGGAGGATGGATAATATCCGCAAAGTAAGAGATTTATAATCAGACACGATTTTTCTAAACAATTGAAACTAAGATGGCCTTTTGATATTGGTATAAATTGTCTACCAACAGTATTATTTACTCCTTAACTTTAGGCTCTATCCTATTCTCTACTACTCTATCTAATTAAAAAATATAAAATTTTTGTGATGTAATAAAATTATAAAGAAAATAAATTAGGATATAAATTTATCATATATCATACAGCTGAAGATTATGTGGCCTTGATATGATTGATATAATTTTAGATATAGATATATAGCTTGCAGGTGATATACATAATTCTGATATATGGAACCAAAATTAAATAAATAATAACATTAAAAAAGTGAATTAAACATTACATTTAAAACTCCACTTTAGACACGGTTTTCTTGAAAAATCCTTCAACTCTTTCCAGTTTACATAAATTATTCTTCAATGTAGCTTTGTTAGTAGTTAAGAAATTTGTTAAAGTATTGAGTAACTAGCATATTGTTTTTCAGAGACAGTATATTTTTAGCATCCAAATAGGAAGTGTGAAGTGAAAACTGGGCCACGCTAAGGTCTAGATTCTATTTATAACTGCTTACTCTGATTACCCATTAAAAACCAGAGATAGCAATGAACAAATTGAAAAATATAATTATTTCAGCTATCAACATAAATGTTAAAGAAACTTAACAAAATACTTACAAGAACAAACAGATCCAAACAGTCAATAATTCACTCAACACAATTACATGTTCAAAAATATTCACTCTATAAATTGTTTATTTGATATTAATACATCTAGAAAACGGCGTAACTCTCGAAAATAACTACGCGTATCAGGTGATGTGATGTAACAATAATTACCATGTGTTTTTGTATTCATTAGGTCAGCAGTGGCGTCAACAACGTGTTGCTAGGAAACTGGGGTTCAGAGTGCGACCGCGTGCGCGTCGACGTGCGCCGACCTTCCTACGTGGAACTACGACGTGCAATTTGGTGCACGTGCTGACGCGGACCTCAAAGGGACATTACATAACTGCAGGGACGGCGGACAAACGACACGGAGGACATCACTGACACGACCGTCAACCATCCGTTCCATATTTAGATGGGCCGCTAACGTCTGCGTCTTAGCTAACATCAGGCGACTCAGTAACATTTTTAGATCCGCATGTAAACGATACCTAACGTTACATGTTGTAAGCTGGGATAGACGCAACGCAATATTATTCCGTTGAGATTCAAGGAAGAATTTACAGAAAATACGCATATAGACTTAAAATGCGTAATGCTTACTCTTTTATTTATGACGAAAAATTAATCAAATATCTAGCGGACTATGATGGTAATGTGTACATATAATATAAATCTCACCTTATTGATGTCACGTTGGATTTAAACACAAATTAGAAATTAATAATAATAAACAGCATTCCGCGGCCACCGTTCTTGAAATCAACACTCAACAAACACTTCAACACCCAATCAAACCATAAACTAAAGAGTAACCTACATAAATAAAACATATGACAATTTGAAGTCTATGACTCACACTGATCTCTAAAGAATGGATAGGTCATTCCTCGAAAATGACAGATTGGCTTTGTTGCGACCGTGGAACTAGAAACTAACTAGAACAGGAATGAGCTCTTGTCGCAAAATCGAAGCCAAGCGAGACTCAATAACTGTCCCTTTTATTCCTTTCTGGCGATGGTGACTATGTTGTGACCCACAATCAGCATAATACTCGCTTCCGCAAGCCTCCACGACACAATTTCTTCCCTTTTTACCTAAAATTCTTCAAAAATATCACGAAATCAAAAAAGACACCGCCATTAAGGCCCGAGTCGGGATGTCATACGGGGTTGTCAGTTCAGGTGTCCGAATTTTAAACAAATAAAATAAAACATGTACGCTAATCGCAAAATTTTTGTGTTAATAAAGTTTTACACGTAGCAACAATAGTACTTCTTTACCGTGTCGGTAAACATTCACAAACATTTTAGAAGTAAATGTTTATACTTCATTACATTACATCAATCGCCTATTTTTCTACAAGCAACGAAAGGATTGATGTCTGGCAACTCTAGTTCACTGTTAGAAAGGGACACATCGGACAATTGTTGCCCTCTCACTCATGATCAATTTTATTTTGCGTGCAACAAGTTTCTTATGCCCTTACTGTAAGGTTTTATTTTCTTTATTTTACCTGTGAGATGTACAGATAGAACTCATTCCTGTTGTAAGTAATATTACCTCCATGGGAACTTATTACTTTCATGTTTTCTTCATATACTAACCGCTTGCGACGAAAGAAAGATATCACTCCATTTACAACCAACCGTACCTATCAGCGCTAAAATGGCGAAAATCAAAAAGGCACAAATAATCCAGATGGTAGCATATCCGTGTACAGAGACTACAAGGACTGGTCTCTGGATGAAACTGCCACGTAAAATTATATGTAAAGAATTATTTTGTGTTCAATTTCAATGATTCGTTCACCGCTTTTTTTATTTTATCAAGTCTGTATTGTAATTTTAGACGCTTAGGTGGTAGTCATAGTAAGTTGCTTTTAAATTGATAGTTCATATAAAAATACTATTTAAAATACTTTTCAACCTTAACATAAATTGTTAATTATTGTTCTATAAATTGTTAAAAAAAGCATAAAGTATAATCTATATACAAAATTAAATTCTTGAAGATGGCAACAAAACTCTTATCCAGAAAGAAGAAAACACGTTAAACTTGACGTGGACTTAACTAGCTGGCCCACTTTATTAAACAATAATGTGCTAGAATTTCTAACTATTGCATTATTATAAGACAAGTGATTTATTTCATTAATCAGATACATGTTATTTCTTGTATTAAGATGGCCTTAAATATCGTAAGTACATTTAAATTTCTGTTTAAAAGAAACCATTTGACAGACATTTTCCGGAATCGGTAAAGTGTATCGGTGTAATTTTTATGCGATAAATTATATTTATTTCACAGAAAATGTACACTGTTTTGTGTTCAATATTGCTACCATTACTTCTAAGTCATAATGCGGATGCTGCAGCAGTAATATCTATTGATTTGGGTTCGGAATGGATGAAAATAGGCATCGTGTCACCTGGTGTACCAATGGAGATAGTTTTAAATAAGGAATCTAAACGCAAGACACCAGCTGTGGTTGCGTTCCGAGATGGTGTGAGAACATTTGGGGAAGACGCTGTTAATGTGGGTGTAAGATTCCCGAAGAACACATATAAATTCTTCTTAGATTTACTGGGGAAGTCATTCGATCATCCATTGGTGAAAGCATACAGGTAAAACTATCAATATTGTATAAAATAACATTATTGACTAATTACTAAATGCATTTTATAGCAGTAGAGAGGGTTCTGATGACTTTTTTTCTACTTTTTTTGTTGAATTTTCTTACTGTATAATTAATGTTTTAGAGAAAGGTTCCCATACTATGACTTGGTGGCATCTGACCGTGGTACCCCAATTTTTGTACATGATGAGAACACTAAGTTTACACCGGAAGAACTAGTTGCTCAACTTTTAGCCAAGGCAAAGGAGTTTGCAGAAATCAGCCATGGTAAGGAGTTGAATTATTTTATTAATAATGTTAATTTAGAAATTATGTCTTGTCTTTATTTTGTTTATTTTGTACTGGTAACTTTGAAATGTGCAATTTTCTGTCATTCAGTCTCATGGAGATATTCTGCCTGTATATTTGATCATACAGAGTTATTATTTATATTCATGTACATAAAGCTTTGCCCAATATTTCTGTTGTCATAAAATTATATGGTTTTAGGCCAACCTATAAGTGAATGTGTAATCACCGTGCCTGGTTACTTCAACCAAGCTGAAAGGAGAGCTCTAAAAGATGCAGCTGCTTTAGCAGGACTTAATGTACTGCAACTTATTAATGATTATACTGCTATTGGTATTAACTATGGCATATTTAGACGGAAGGTGGGTATTTTCAAATGTCTGTTTATTATTACCTCTTTAACTCTCATTGAGAAGAGTGATTTTTTTTCCTTATGTATTTTTGCACAAATAAAAATCTTAATCTGGATTTATATATCTATTTCATACTGGCACTCTTTACTAGCTTTGCCTTGCTGGTAAAGAATGTATGTCTCTTTTCTGTCTTATCAATATCCTTCCTGTTGATGTAAAATATATTCTATGTTACTCAGTGATAAGTTAGATTTTTAATGTTTAAAATTTGTTCCAGTAGTTTTAGAACCTAATCAATGCAAACAAACAATTGAATCTTTCCTCTTTGCAATATTGTTATAGAATGCACAGGTTTCTATCTTCCAAGAATTTGTTAGTGTTTTTAAATTCACCATACTTTTTTTTCAGGAAATCAATGAGACAGCTTGGTACACCCTATTCTATGATATGGGAGCTGTTTCAACCAAAGCAGCTTTGGTCGAGTACAAAACTGTCAAGATAAAGGAGAAGGGTTATGTGGAGACTGTACCGCAGCTGCAAGTTATTGGTGTTGGATATGACAGGTAATGTTATTAGGGCATATGTTTTAATACTTTCAAATACTCTTGTCTCTTTTTTTAGCAATATTGGCTCTTACTTTGTATATTTATCTTCTACTGGCTTTAGCCTGCAATTTTCGGAGTGGAATTGAAATCCAAACTTAGTAGTCTTCCAAACAATATTTTAGGTCCATGCCATAATTAAGTTCTAATTTTTTTCTACTTTCTTTTATTAGAACCTTCTGAAAATAACAAACAAAACAATAATTAGTGGACTTGGTAAAGATTTCGAATTATTCACAAATTAAATAATACAAAATTCGTTTTATAGGACTTTAGGTGGTTTTGAAATGACATTGCGCCTTCGCGAGCACTTAATCAAGGCGTGGCTGGCCAATGGCGGAGGAGACGTGAGAGCATCTCCCCGGGCGATGGAAAAATTACTCCGAGAAGCGGAGAGATTGAAAATTGTGCTATCGGCCAACACAGAACATTATGCACAGATTGAGAATCTTCTAGACGATAAAGATTTTAAGGTTTTGGTAAGTAGTTTAAAATACGTATTTGTAATTATTCTGTTTCCTATTTAATACTGTTTTTGTTAGCACATATTAGAGAAAGAACATTCTTCATGCTAAAAGAATGACAATTTTATTTCATACTAATATTATATATGCGAAATGGATGGATGGATGTTTGTGACTATGCATATCTAAAATGTCTGAATGGATCTGGATGACATTTAAATAGGTGTAGAATGTAGTCAATGGTCTGGAATAAAAAATGGCTTTGTTTTTTAAATTTTTGGCTTTTATAGGTGACCAGAGCGGAGTTTGAAGAGCTTTGTTCAGATTTGTGGAGCAGAGTGTCGGGGGTGATCCAGCGAGCGGTGGCGTCCGCCGCGGGCTCGGGCGAGGGCGCCAAGCTGGTGCTGGCGGGCGGCGCAGCCCGAGCGCCGGCTGTGCACGAAGCCCTCCGCAAAGTCGTGGGACATGAACCAGCTCGGTCTATCAATGCTGATGAAGCCGCTACTATGGGAGCTGTCTATAGGTAACAGAAAATAGATTTTGTGTACATCCATATCTATACTAATAAAATAAAACGTAAACACACACTACATAGTTATGTAGGATGTCCGAATTCACAGTAAATTTTTGAATAGTTATTTTCTTTATTTAAAAGCCCTACATTTACCACATACTTTAAGCTATTTTTCACACTATTAAACTCAGGGAGCAAATCATTTGGAAAAATCTATCATGTGAGAAACGGACAAAATCTACTAGTTGACAATATCAAGGAAGCAAGGTTGCCATAGTAACGATAATTGTTATCCATTGTCAAAGGCCTGGTCTTTTGTGCATTTTGATTGTGACATTTGCATTTGATTATTTCACAAATGTAAACAGTAAAATAAAGTTATTATAATTCCATGCGGATGAAGCCGCACGGGAACAGCTCGTTATAAATGTACACAATAATTGATTGTTTTACTACAAGTTTGTTAAACTGACTTTAAAGTTTTAATTATTATTACAGAGCTGCATCTCTAGCTACTGGGTACAAAGTCGCTCCATTGAACGTTCGTGATGCGGTGCTACTGCCCATACAGGTCGTTTTCACTAGAAATGTTGATGGAAATGAAAAACTGGTACGTATTCTTCACACCTCAAAAAATTGTAATGATAGTCAAACTAACAGTTCTTTGAAAATACCAAGAGTTGATTTTTTTTAAATTTCAGATCAAGAGAACTTTGTTCGGTCCAATGAATCCTTATCCACAAAAGAAGGTAATTACTTTCAATAAACACACTGATGATTTCTCTTTCAATGTCAACTATGCTGAGCTGGATCATGTACCCTCTACTGAATTAAAATACATTGGTTCACTAAACCTTAGTCAGGTTACCTTGTCTGGGGTCAGTGAGGCTCTCGGAATGCATATTGGAGATAATGTTGAACATAAAGGTATTAAAGCCCATTTCAACATGGACGATTCTGGTATTCTCAATTTGATAAATGTGGAATTTGTAGCTGAAAAAACTGTGACAGATGATGATGACGATAAAGATAGTACTCTGTCTAAGATAGGAAGCACCATTAGTAAATTATTCGGTTCTGATGCTGAAACTCCAGAGAAAACGGAAGAAAAAACAGAAGATGTACCAAAAGAAGCGGAAAAGAACGAAACTAAAGCAAATGAAACAACTTCAGATAAACAAAACGCAACAGAAACTGAAACTAAACCTAAACCGAAAGTGGTTGTGCTTAAAGAACCGATTAAAAATAAAGAACAGATCTTAAACTTGCAACCATTGTCACAGGAACAATTTAAGGAATCGAAAAACAAAATTAAAGAATTGAATATCATTGATAAGAAACGCGTTGAAAGGGAATCCGCTTTGAATAATCTAGAAGCTTTTGTTGTTGATGCTCAGTTAAAGATAGATATGGAAGAATATTCTGAATGTGGAACTCAGGAACAAATCGAGGAAATTAAAAAGATATGCAGTGAAACATCGGAATGGTTGTACGATGAGGGTTATGAGGCTGATACAGAAACTTATGAAGCGAAATTAGCTTTGTTAAAAGAAAAAACTAACCCCATTTTCTATAAACATTGGGAACACAGAGAAAGGCCTGACGCCGTAGCTGCTATGCGAAATATGCTTAATTCTTCACAAGAATTCCTTAAAATGGCTAAAAATTTAACAAAGGACACAAATTCAGAACGCGATGTGTTTACAGATGTTGAAATTGATGTATTGGAGAAGAAAATCACGGAGACTCAATCTTGGCTGACCAAGTCAATTGAAGATCAGAATCAGTTAAAGAAGAATGAAGATATAAAATTGACTGTTGACAGCATTCGAGAGAAGATGTCTAATTTAGACAGAGAAGTGAAATATCTCGTGAATAAAATGAAGATATGGCGGCCGAAGAAACCAGTAAAGAAAGAATCGGATAATAAAACTGAAACGGTTATAGAGAACGAAAAAACCGATGGAGCGGAGAAGACGGAGAACCAAGAAGAGAAACCAGAGGTTCCTGAACAGAAAGAAGATACCGGCGGTGACGAAACACTGCAGATATCAGATGATAATCCAGAACATTCCGAATTATAATAGGTTTTCAAATTTAATTTATTAGTCTAATTTATTTTTTACATTGACAAACAATTGGAATTTGTTCACTTTTCGTATATTCAGTCTCGCACAAAAGTATGTTAAGTTATAGATGTCCTTTTGTTAATAATGTTTGAATATCCTTATTCCTCTTAAAAATTAAGCTTAAAGTGACATTACAATAAATGTTTTTTCTTAAGTGAGGTTAACTGCAGGTATGTATATGAAGAGAGAACAAGTTCTATGCAAGATGAAAATCTCAACTCTATGCGCCGCCTCTTTCATTTACTATCGCCGTATATAGACATAATATAGACGTTGAGTGTGATAAACAGTGCTATTATTTAACTATACTATTTAAAGTAAATTACCTTATAGCTCTTTTTTAAATATACCAGTACAAATTTATAATCTATGGTCGTAAATAGAACCACTCCGCGTCTATGGTCTGTCATAGAATAGTTAATTTGTCTATGGTTTTTTATATTTATTTGATTATCGAGCGGCGTCCAGAATGTTCCATATTTTTATGCAATGAACCCCAATATAATGATAACGCGAGTATGTATTCAATATGTGATATAGGATGATTGTAATTTTGCGAGTTTGGGACTGTTTTTCTGTTACCAATAAAGTTTTTTTTTCTTAAATTGGGTTGTTTTTATCTATTCGTTGATAAATTTAGTAAATGTATATTTTGTTTGTCAGTATTGTTAAGAATAATAGGTTTGTGAATGCGAAATGGCGGTTATTTGTTTTAACAAAACTTAATTTGTATATCTATGTATTTGTGCATTTATACTAACTTTCACTGTAACTTATTATTATAAATGTTTAGATTATTCTAAGATTTTGTGGATCTCTCTAAATGATGCGTACTCTGTAAATCAATTACGATATTTCAACATAAATTTAATACAAAATTTGCATTCATTTCTAACATTTATTTTCGTGAATATTCTTGTTTTATAAATAAATGTTGCTTTAGGTGATTTTCGGTATCAGAAAACAGTTCACGTAGTCTTACGTATTTGAGATTTGTCAACTGTACCCAGTCGCAAATGAAAATAAATTATTGAAAGAACATTATAATGTTGTTTTTATTTGTACATATTAAAATTAGCGATATTTTTAATATCAAACAAAACCTTACTTTTTTAATTATCACTAATATAAATGCGAAAGTTTAGATGAATTGATGGATTTTTGTTAGAGTTTGTAGCCTAAACTACTGAACGGAACTCGATAAGGCATAGATGTAGAGCATAGTCTGATAGAATCCATAGGCTTACTTACGTTGTTTTTTAATTCCACGGGGACGGAGTCGCGGGTGATAGCTATTCATTGAATAAACTAAATTAATCCTGCGAAAGAATTGTTTACGTTTTTTACGGGATACGATAGTAAACAAGCAAGTTAACAGTAGTAGTGCCCGCTATTACATCTTAGCACGAATGGGCCGGTACGCCCGGTGTAATACCACGACCACACAGAAGACAGGCGTGAAATGGAAGCAATTCCGTGTTTCGCCTGATGAGTGTGGTGCCGGAGGCCTAATTTAAGTCCTTTTCTCTTTACCACCCTTTTCTTATAAGGAGAGGATGGGAACGGGAAGTGGATTTGACGGTAGAGGAGGATACATAGAGAAATATCCTCTTTATGTGCATCTCCTCCTCTGTCGGATAAGGGTAGGCAACGCATCTGCAATTGCGGATGTCTATGGGCAGCGGTCGTTT
>NW_013527804.1:4281849-4365841 GCF_000836215.1 Papilio polytes
AAAAAAAAAATTCAATCTAAACGTATTCAAAACTACTAAAACATCAATTTCAAATTACAAATAGATTGTTCGCTTTACTTACTTAATTATAAGTAAGAATGGAAATAGATAAAACGTTAGAATTTAAAAGTCACCACTGATAAAGTATAATAGAAATCTTTCTTAATAAAATGCGAATTTCCTTTCGTACAAATTAGTTCTGTAGTTTTGATTAAAAGGCCCAACATCAATAGAAGGGCCAATTCGGAGCTTAGCTGAAAAGGACAATTGGTTTTACAAAGGCTCTTTGTGAGATATTTCTTGCTGATGTTTAATTAGTTTAAGATTGCAATATAACGGAGCGAATAATCAAACGACAAGATGAACAAAACTGGTTTATTGTGCCTTGTTTCCGGTGAAATGCTCACGATTTCATAATGTTATTATTTTATCTGAATAACGTTAATATTGGAGTTGTAGACTAGAGTTGGAAAGTGACTTAATTATAGCAAAAAAGCCAAGATCAAAAGAATATTATAAATGCGAAAGTGTAGGTTGATGAATGTCTATTTGTTAGAATTTACCGTCTTAACGGCTGTACGGATCTTGATAAAATTTGGCATAGACGTAGAGCGAAGTCTGGAAGAACACAGGCTACTTACTTTTAATTCCACACGGACGGAGTCGCGGGTGAAAGCTAGTAAATAATATTTTTTCAGACTCAAAAGGCTGTGGAATTCATTTAATTATTGCCACATGGTGAATCGCATGTAAGAAATTGCACGTGGGCTATGCGGATACATGTCTCGAAATATTTTCCATTGTAGGCAAAAAATACCATAAGTTTTTTTACCGCTAAATGTTCACATAATCTATGTTTGAGCGCGAAAACTGCAACAAGCTTTCCCGCTCAAACACAGATTATACTACTTTGTTAATAACTCAAGTGATATAAAAATACTTCAAATAAAAGTAAGGTAGCTTGATGTAGTTAAACTGGGTCCTAAAGCCATCACACAAATTTTATCTTTACTAAGAGTTTAATCCAGAGAGCTTTATTCTTTGTAACGGGTAAAGGGTCGTGTTAAAATTTATTGCTAGTGTATACGACAAATGGGTAAAATATAAATTTCTGGCTTCCCACTATTGTACTTTACTAAATACTAGAATTAAAAAATAAAACAAAAATATGTAATTAGTAAGCTATCAATCAATTATTAAATAAATATAGAAAATATACATATAACCATACCGTTATTAGTAAGCAGTTCAGAAGGTCGATTAATTAAATTCATCCTGAGCCTAAGTTAATTGTCCCATCCATCATAATACAAAGTGGAATTCCACTGAGCTGACAAAATGAAAATTAATGATTTCCGTACAACGGCATGAATTTTTGTATTTTTTAGACGAAATGACGGTCAAATTTTTTTATGTTGACGAAAAATATTTAACTCTTTTTACTACAATAATATCCGTTTAATCCAAACATTTAAAAAACCTCGGAAGTGTATAAACTTATTCTGTCAGATCCAGTATATTGGAACACAACAGTACGCTCACAATTTAAAGTTTGGTACCACTTCGTTCCAACTGTATGTTCCATTACTTTTCTTTATTGATTGTTGTGTGTTTTTAATCGTCCTTGAGTTCAGATATACTTTGTTTCGTAATTTACTCTCTGAATTAGAAACATACGATACTTTATAAACTATTGTATTTATTTGTATTGAATTGCAATGACGTGTGATTTAGTTGTTAAGATTTGTGTAAGGTAACATACGGCCATGGTAAATAATTTTAAAAACGTTTCAACAAATTGGAATAAATAGTGTTGCCCACAACTAGACGTGCCACAGGAGAGGTCAATCCTCTTACCATTATACAAATGCATCAGAGCGTACATTACCATGCCACTGCATCAAGAGTTACGGAGAGTAGAGTAGCCCTGGTCTTTATTCTCTGTTATTATGAATTTATTTTGGATGAAATAATATGTACAATTTATTACATATTGAAATTTAGACTTGTAAATCAATTTCAGCTTCCATAAAATACAGTATTTACTATTTGTCTTAATATCGATATGCTGATTTCGTTGCATCAAATTGTATAATGATGTACGCACGATGTAGTCCGGCATCATCCAGGCTATTTATTTTTTTCATCGGGGCTTTTGTTTTGTCGAAACCCATCCCGAAGGAAACAGTCGGCGCTCGCGCCGTCCATTGGCGCCTTTCTCCATTAGAGCGAGACCGATGTAATTTCATACCGCGACAGAAAGAGTTAGAGCTATAGCATTCCTCGCGACCGACCGGCAAGCGAACGACGAGCCAAAAGAATCCAGTTTGGTTGTTGTGTATCGGTGAGTTAGTTGTGTATGTTTTTTACAGTGTCAGTTTTATTTCCGCCGAGTTGTTAAATAAATACAGTAATTTGTGTGTGAAAAAAATCTTCATTGACTTAGTGGATGATGAGATTGTGTTTTTGAATATTTGTGTGTTGTCAACAAAGACCTGGAAACGGTAAGAATGCAAGCTAACCCTCACCCGTCCCTCTTGCAGTGTACCTCAGTTATTTGACTCCTGCGCACCTTGCGTGTTATTCAAGAATGGAGCCAAGTTAGAAAAAAATGCCTTACCCTTATTAAGAAGCGATAGTTACGTTGTTTTTATTCAAAAATACAAATTATCACAGAACAATGAATTGTTTGTCATGTATCATTAATGAGACAATAATAAATGCATACTGTTTTACATGTCGTGTTATATACCAAAATAGATACAAGATATGGAATAATTGTAACACTGAGAAGATATTTTTTTTAGTAAATTTATAATTTATGAAATAGTACAATCGCTGAATAAATGTATAAAAACTTCGTCTTGTTTCAAAAAGATAGCAAAAAGATGACTTTGACAATGTTATGTTTATCAACAAATATGACGTGTTTTCCGCTTAAGACAATATTTGTGCCTAAAACTTTCAGAAATGTATAACAATAAACAACATAAGTGGGTACTGAGAAATATCTAAATCAAAGAAAATTCGCGTCAAGAATTTCGTTCCTTAATAAGTTAGTGAACGTATAATATGGCAACCTTTGTAAACTTTTAGCAAGCTCTTTCGATTTTAAAACACAAAATCTACAATATAACGTGTGAAAGACTAGTTCGATGAACACAATAACTTCGGTTCAAGGTTATCCTAAGCCGCGAGGATATTTTTTTCTTTTACACAAGAGGTCTAAACTTTAATCGGATTTTTGACGACCATAAAGTGACTCATGGTTGTCAGTTGCTTAGTTAACTAATTCTAGGAGCTGTGTCGGTATGCTTTGGTTCCCAGATTTTATTGACATGATTTTGTCTGATAACTAAATACTAGGAACAGTTTCCTTAGTAACAGTAATTTGGAACATTTGAATAGATCTCATTATAATAGCTCGGTTATCACTCGTATTTAACGACTTCTTAGAAAATCCGTTCTCAAAAATGTCTCCGTAAAATACCAAAGACATAATACTTGCTTTAAAAAAATCATCAATCTTACTTCTTACTAATCTTACTAATATTATAAATGCGAAAGTTTAGATGGATGGATGGATGTTTGTTAGAGTTTGTACGGATTTTGTGTTTGAACGGAGTTCGATAAAATTTGGTACAGATGTAGAGGATAATCTGGAAGAACACATAGGCTACTATTTTTTTTTATTCCATGCGGACGGAGTCGCGGGCGAAAGCTAGTTATAAAAACTGACAAAATTAATACTATAGTAACCTTAAACTTCTATCTTCATTAAAATGTGTTAAGTAAGTTTATCCTCTCTTTAGCTAGTAATTCAGTTCTAGGGTTCATTTATAATTAAACTAACTTTGGCCCGCGACTCCGTTCGCGTGGAATTAAAAAAAATGTGATGTCTTTGTGTGCCTATGTGCTCTTTCAGACTATCTTCTACATCTGTACCAAATTTTATCAAAATCTGTTTAGCCGTTTAATCTACAAATTCTAAAAAACATCCATCCATCTAAACTTTCTCATTTATAATATTGGATTTATTGATATTTGATTTTTAACTAGATTTTCCTTATTTTTTCTTTTCATTTAATTCTATTTATGTTTATATTCCATGCACTTAATGGATCAAAACAGCGGGCAAAAGAGTTTCTTTGCAAAGCGAATTAATCTGTCAGTCGACTAAAAGTTAAACGAGTCTCGATTTATTTTGGCAAATAAACTTTATGCGATTAACATGTTGGAAAGTATATTTATACGTATGAGGTTTAAATATAATTCACCAAAGAACATAGGTTGTATATTTAAACTTCACGTAGACGAAGTCGCGAGCAACAGCTAGTTAGCTATAAAACTACTTCAAATAAGTCCATATTAATGTTAGCATCTTTTGTCGATGCTAATGCTTTCTAGAAATAGCCTTTATAGTTATTTCACAATTTGAGACACAAAGGAATTCTATTGAATACCGCAACGCTTCTGAACATCAGTTATACTAACTTTTCGGGCATATTATAAGCTATATGTTATGTATGTGACAGCTTGTGACTGGTCGACCGCTTGTATGCACTCGATAGCACGCTCGGCTGTACCGAAATAATTGCTATACATTTTGTTGTAACATTCCGTTTTAACATTACCTTATCTAATGTATGCTAGATTATTATGTAAGACTAGCTGTTGCTCGCGACTCCGGCCGCGTGAAATTAAAGAAAATAGTAAAAATATTGCTTTCTATTAATAACATAAGGAATTATTTTTATTTTTGTATGTATTGACTGGACAACAAAAATTCTTGCACTATTAAAAAGCTTTGTTATTACTAACATAGACTGTTATAATAAAGCGTAAACACACACTTCTTTGTTGCCTAAGATGTCAGCAACTACAGCATATTTTTGAATGATTCCTTTTTATATAAAAAGGCCTACACTTACTTCACGCTTTAGGCTATACATTTTAAAAATGTATAGCCTAAAGCGTGAAGTAAGTTTTTATCTAAAACATAAATGTTTTAGATAAAAACCCTAATATGGAAAGAGACCATAAGTTGCTGCCAACATCAAGGAAGCAAGATTGTCAAGTTTTGTCATGTCATGTCTTTTTGTCATTTTCAATTGACAATTTGACACATGTAAACAATAAAATAATTTTATGCTGATGAAATCGCACGGGAACAGCTAGTCGTTACTATTTTATTTTAATTTCACGCGTGCGCAGTCGCAAGCAACAGCTAGTTAGTAATTAATAAAAAATAAAATAAATAAAATAGCCTTTAATTCAGATCATTTTACAAAGTTTTTGTACATTTTTCTTATTACTAATACACTACTATACATTTATTATTACTCTAGGATTTGATTCTTTTTTATTTGTTGTAGATCTGTTTGCCAATCGACATAGGCCTCCTCCAACCTTTTCCACTCGCTTCTTTCTCTTGCCACTCTACTCCATGTTACTCCTGCAACTTGTCTAATGTCGTCATCCCATCTTTTTGTTTGCCGGCCTTTTCTCCTTTTACCCATTCTAGGATACCATTGTGTCACAGTCTTGCTCCATTTATTGTGTCCTCGTATCAGTTAGTAATTAAATTGTTTTAATTTAAATACTTATTAGCCTTCGATCTAGTTCTTTGTTCGTAATAATTTAAAAGGACCCACAGTTCGAATGCAAATTCAACTCAATCAAAACTATTCATAGTAAGATTTAATTTATAACTAAAGTTCTGTCTTATGATTCAAAGTATATTTAAAGTCTAGCTTTGGTTATTTACATAAAGTTATTCATTTCGTGTAAATTTAACTTAGTTGATCATAAGTTATGAAACAATAATGTCGAACATGAATAGTGAGGTGTTAAAATATTATTTTATTTTAGAATCGTAAACATAATTTACTATTTATACTAATGTTATAAAGAGGAAAGATTTGAATTTTTGTATGTATTAATATAATTCAAAAACAACTGTGACGATTTTTAAAATTCTTACACCCACCGTTAGAAAGGTAATTTATCTGTGAGTAGCATAGGCTATATATTTTAATTTCACGCGGGCGAAGTGGCAAGCAACATATAGTATTCTATATACTTCATGTATTTTATAACAATTGTCTAGTTTTTTACTCTATTGCACAGATGTAGATAGTCTGGGAGAACATAGGCCAAATACTTCTTTTTTTAAATCCTCGCGGGCGAAAACTCGGTCATTAAAATTACATGAACATCGATTCTCATTACAACACACACAATTCAATGCGATGAAGATATTACGAAATAAGTACACATAAATGCAATACGTGACTTCGAAAGAATCATAAAAACATCAAATGTGTTCGTCATGACCGGCCATTATAAGCTTTGAAAGCAGTTGATAAAAAGTCTATCGAGACATTTAACGAAGTTCCATTTCGGTTGCCAATAAACGATTTGTAAATGCTTCGCTTCATGCTTTTAAAACTTGCTCACATAAAAACAAATCTAGTCTAATTAGGGCCGCATTTCATTTGGAATGCAATTCGATTTTATTTGTTTCTTTAAGTTATTTAGTGTTTTTTTAACTTAATTAAACTAATTATTATTATTTGTAGTTATTCAGGTACTAAATTTAGGTAAAGTTAGGGACTAAAATGCGGCGTAAAAATTATTCTTTGTTATTGGATTTGTTTTTAATTTCATGTATGTAATCATGAGCTTTCGCCCGCGACTCCGTCAGCGTCGAATTAAAAAAAATAAAACAAAATTGAGTAGCCTATGTGTTCTTCCAGACTATCGTCTGCGTCTATGCCAAATTACATTGAAATCAGTTTAGCCGTTTAGGCTACAAACTCTAACAAACATCCATCCATGTAAACTTTCGTATTTATAAAATTAGTATGATAGTTAACATTAGTTATGAAAATCCTAGGTAACTTAAGTAGATTTTTAAGTTTTTAACCTTAAAATGAGTGAAGTATTTTTTTTATGTTAAGAAAATATAAAAAAAATAACAGCATACGTAAGCGTTCAAATATTTTTGGTAGAAACTCAAATGTACTTCTGACAACTCAATTACGATGTTTCTGGTAATCATTCGTTTCTCGTCTAACCTGTTGGCGTGGAACGAGAATTGCAACGGTTTTTCTTTGAATGCCTTCTGAACATGGCAGCTTGTATCCCAGCGGACGGGGTTTAGGAAAAAAATAAATAGAAACATTGATGGACTGAAAACTAAACTAGTAATTAATTTGATTGGCTGGGAACCTTACATTAGTTGTTATGTGATAGCTTTGTAATAACGAAAGTTTAATAAAGCTGTATAAGAACTATTTTATTAAACAAATTCTGCAAGAATGTCAGAAAAATCATAGGCACCATCACTATCTGCATTCAAGCTGATTTTTTTTTATTAATATAAAGTGGCAAATTAACAAGCGGCCACCTGAAAACCCCGAAATAGTAAAGCAACCGCTGGCCATAGACATCCGCAATTACTGATGCGTTGCCTACCCTTAATCGACAGAAGCGACGCACATAACCAGGATATTTCCATTTCTTATGTAGATACATAGTGAATTTGACGGCGGAGTAGATACTTCGCCGACAAATCCACTTCCCATCCTCAACTCTTAAGAAAAGGGTGAAAAGGAAAAGGGACTAAAATCAGCCCTCCACACTCATCAGACGAAACGCGGAATTGCTTCCACTTCACGCCTGTCTTCTGTGTGGTCGTGGTATTTACCCGGGCAAACCGGCCCATGCAAAGATGTTAAAGCGGGCTCTACCACTGTTCGCTGATGTTCTCACGATCAAGCACAATCAATTAATTGGAATTGCCAAGTTTACTATCGTCCATATTGTTGTGAGTAATACAACGGTATTCCCGTACAAATTGTTACTTGCTCGGGGTCTCCGGGGTCAATATAACACTGTGAGAACGTTCACTCAAACGATAGTTTGTGTTAATAACCGTTACAGCGATATGTTTTATAGTTTTTGTGAACTTAAATAATTATAGTTCAAAACTTTTAGTTATCTGTAGCCAAAAATTACGCAAGAAAAGCCGATTCTAAGAATACTAATTGAATTGAAAAGGAACCGATTCATCAACTTGAAATTTGAGTTTGCGATTTCTAGACTAAACCCCAATTATGCTGAAATAGCGAAAATCGTATTTTTGTGATAGACTAAATCTTACAAAATGTCAAGTTTAATACCTGTAGTAAATTTAATTAAACTAAAGGTATTGTTAATATAAATGAAGTAATTGTCCGGGCCAAGCTTCCCAACGGAACTACTGAGATTAGTTACTCTGAAATAGGTCTATGCTGCGCTATCGAACATTTCAAAAGTAAATGTAGAGGCCTTTACAAAGCAAGAGGCTTAGAAATTCTATGGACTGCTCCATTGATTGGTTTCTTGCAGCCATCTTCTGTAATCTGCGTAGGTTAATCTTACAGGAGGCTTGAATTTATACGGAATCACTATTTGCATCCTTAATATAATTTCCTTCCATGCCTTATAAATATTTTAAATGGGAAAGTTTGGATGGATGTTTGTTAAGAGTTTTTAAATATTGCACGGATGCATTCGAGGGCGAAAGCTAGTTCATCTATATCTATACTCTATACTATTATAATAAAGCGTAAGCACACATTTCTTTGTTGCCTAAGATGTCAGCAATTACAGCATATTTTTGATTTTTTTTTGAATAAAAATCCCTACACTTACGTCATACTTTAGCCTACATGTTTTCACGCCATTAAACTTAGGGGGTAAATGTTTTGGATAAAAACCCTAATGTGTATGAAAGAGACTATAAGTTGCTGCCAACATCAAAAAAGAAATATTGCTAAGGTTTGTCATGTCATGTCATGTCATTTTGACATTTGCTATTGATAATTTGACAAATGTAAACAATAACATAAAATTTTCATAATTTCATGCGGATGAAGCCGCATGGGAACAACTAGTATATAAATATTACAAATAGTAAGTTGACAATATACATGGTGATATGATATATTTGTACAAATATGCGTGAGTACTGCGGTTTTCAATATTTACATATGATTTTTTAGAGTTAATTTAGTACGCATATAAACAAATGACTGCGTTGATAATGAATTACTTTTATATTGCGGACTTGCCTCGTGTTTCTTACGCACGCTGCGACTGTTTACGATCGTATGACACCACGATAAGGAGATGTGTACGTGATTTGAGAGGCATACCAGTGGTAAGAATTATAAACATATGCGTGTTTTCTGTCCGCAATCAACAGATATATGGTCATAATCGTCAAGTTTACGTGAATTTACGACTTGGCGGTTAAATATTCTTAAATCGAATAACTACAATATTCCACTAACTAAATTTTCTTTGCGAATCAATTGTTTTATTCCTAAAAGAAGTTAGATTGACTTCAATTCAACAATTTTACTATAATATAATGCAGTATTTTTTGTACAGAAAGTTATAACTATATTTACTATAAAAATTCGTGAGAACAATATAAAAACTCCGATTTATGATCGTAATCAATTTAATATACAAAACTGCGTTATCTATCGGTGTTTTTGAAATACGTAACAAATCAAACGACTCGTAATCGCTTCCGAGTCGCACGAGCATCGTGTAGCCCGATATATTTCACAATATATCTCCGACAATGGCTAGATGTACAACGCTAAATAACACATATAAATCTACCTTAACGCCATCGCGCCGCGAAAGCAGTTGCTAACCCACCGACTAAGCGACTTGGGAAAAATTGTAACTTCACCGTAGACAGCTATATTTTATAAGAATTTTATGTTTTATAACTTTTCTAAGAACGTAATGTTTATTTTTTCTTTTACCTAATATCTACGAGTACTAAAGTTGATAATTATTACGATCTGAGTACGAACGTAAAAGCAATGTTTAAACTTTTTGGTTTGCGGAAAAAGAAAGGTGAAAGGAAATTTTAAAAATTCGATTTTTTACTCATTTCATTTTCAAATTTATTCAAATCCTCTACGAAAGTTAATTCAGTAAATATTAGTGAGTTTCGAAAACATCATACATATTTCAGACTTGATTAATGAGGCTAAGTTTGGGGAAAAGTAGGCGTTTGCTTATCCGGCTGAGTGGCTACTTAATGACTAATCGATTCGTCAACTTTGAACCGAATTATAATTGCCGATTCCTCGGAACAAACTTCACAAACATCTGTGTATTATATTAATCTGAAATCTACTTATAATGTTTTAGAAGTTATTTATATCAAAGCTATATATATTCTTATATAATAAAGAGAAAAGATTTGTATTTTTTTACGTAACGGAAAATTTAAGAAACCACTGGGGAGATTTTAAAAAATTCTTTTGCCATTACAAAGCGTTAAGAATGAGTAACATTGGCTAGATTTATTACTAGTTTTTCGTAATTTCGCAGATGAAGTCGCGGACAAAAGGTAGTGTTAAATAATTAAGATTATTTGACGACTAAAGGTGATGTTACAGTAGTTTATTAAATAAGTCATGACAAAATGACAAGGAAAGAGTAATTTAAGAAGCGCTATTGTCAGCCCGAGCGGACATTTTTCTCTGAACAATGGAACAAAAATTGGTCGTAAATTTTTCCATTTTCGGACGTCTCGTTTGCTTTTCTCTGGTTTTTGTTCTGAACAGATTAAGAGAAGTGTCTCCGATAAAAACTACCACATATTTGCACAATAAAAATGACGAAGTCTTATACTTTGTTATATTTATAGAACTCCCTAACTTCTCTTAAATAAAAAAAAAGCAATACAATGTAAAACGACTATTTTAAGCGCTAACTAGCCATAAACTGAATTTTTTTGCATATATGTATGAATTATTTTATAAATATATATTTGCATTATTCAATGGAAAATGTACTTAGTGCTTATCCTTCGTATCCCTTTATGGAGTAATATTCTCTGCGTGGGATCTTAAGTAAAATCACAAAAGATCTATCTCAAAGAGCTTGATCCGAGAACACATTTGAAAATGTGTCAGGATTGCAGCTGTTGTCTTTTTATAGAATACTTTACTTGCTTTATAAAACGCAGCAAAGTTTTCATACTTTACTAAGAAAGCTTTATGCATGGGTACATCGGAATGCTCTTACAATTTGTTAACCAAACACTTTCGTAGTCACTTGACACTAATCAAGAATTTATATGAGACTAGCTGTCGCCCGCGACACCTTGCGTAGTATCCTTGCGTAATAGAAAAATTAAGTGTGTTCTTCCAAAATATGCTTTACATCTATACCAGGTTTTAACGAAATCCGTTGTTCTGGAGATATGTAGTAATACTCATCCATCCATCTAAACGATTGCATTTTTAGTAAAATATGATTTTGCGCACTTATTATTACAACATTTTTCACGAAAGAAATCTATACTTTTGTCCATTTTTATAAAATTTTGCAAGAAGATTTAATTTCCTTTAATCTCTTTTCTGAGATATTTTAATTAAAATATCAATTGGAAATAAGTTAATCTCATCGGCTAATAGATGAATGGGTACGGCAGCGATCTGCAGGATAAGAGGCAATCAAATTACAATAGATCCCGAGGGACTCGCAGATACGATTATGTAACTACAACCGACCCAATTAATACTTTTAGATTTAACAAGCTTGTCCCCGTATACTATGTTTAAGATGTAAAATTTGGTACTGGTTAGTAAAATATTTTTTTACGCTATAATGCTGGTTTACATTTATTTTATCACTAGCATTTGCCCGCGACTCCGTCCGCGTGGAATTAAAAAAAAACAAAAGTAAGTAGCTTATGTGTTCTTCCAGACTATCGTTTACATTTATGCCAAATTTCATCGAGATCCGTTCTGTAGTTTAGGCTTTAAACTCTAACAAACATCCATCCGTCCATCTAAACTTTCGCATTTATAATATTAGTATGATTTCCAAGTGACTGTGGTAGGTTGAACTAAATTTCAACCTTTTGAAACTCTAGTTACGTAGTTCGGAAACGCATTTTATGAAGTTAACGAATCAAAAATATTAACGAATGGTTAAATGTAGCTGGGAAACTGGCCATAAAAGAAACAGAGAAAACTCATATTATATTTCATTAATTAAATAAATGTAATTTTTATTAACGGCGATCTATATAAAAGACTTCTAAAAAGTTGTTACAAATGTGGAACCATATTGGTATACGTGATTATATCATTGCCATTTTCTACGAGAACTGGTTTGTGAATAGACAGCTTGTAATTAATTCCGATTGCTTCGCGGGTGTTCTGTTTTGTATCTCGTGTGCAATTATACCGAAATTACATTTGATGCTATAACCGGTTCTGCCAAATTTATATTATTTCTATTCTTAAAAGGGAACGATATAAAAAATTCTTTACCATTAGATAGCTACATTATTACTGAGTAACAAATGTTACTTTTTTTTTATTCCGCGCGGGCGTAGTCGCGTGTAAAAACTAGTATTTACATTCTAACAAACCTCAATTAGTAATGAAGGTAGACTGACGACGATAACCAAAATAGGTAGAAAAATGTATCTTGGCTTGACAATTGACAAGTCCTAGCTTGTTTTGGTTATTTAAACTGAACTAAATAAATATTTAACATTAAAATATTCATCGTGGCTTAACGTGTATCAAAGTGTTACAAGATTTAGCGTTGCTTTAGCGCGGCTGTAGTCTTTAAAAAAAATTCATGCGCATATTGAGAGCTCTCAGCACGGGCGACGTTGGACTAAAGTGGCCAGTTATAAAATGTCTAACGCAATATTCACCTCTATTGCCTTAACATACATGCAAAAACGGTTTTGAATAGGATTTAACCCCCTAAAGGGGGTCTACCAGCAAGGGGTTTTGAACCGAAGTCGCATGGCACGTGGGTGCTATGAATAACACCGAGTGCTATTCAGTTGTAGTGCTCTAGAATCAACGAGGAGGTGTCACGGTGGTCCGAATATATGAGTTTCCGCAAAGCTTTTATGTGAAACCCTCGTATCCTTCTTACTCATAATTTTGTATAGTTGTATCCTGTTTAAAATTTGGATTAAACTTTAAATCTTTATACAAAATGTGTTTTTGTATTCATGTCGTTTGATCATAAAGATAGAGATTGTTTGGAAGAATAAAGTAATAGTTCACTGAATTATTTCTGATTAAGTAAAAGTTTCGGTTTACTATTAACCAACAATTATATCGTAATTTGCGGATTACTCTCAAAGCTATTACGCCAAATCCTTAATTCAAAGACTAGTAAAGTTTGTTTGTAAAATCCAAAAGCGAAACTTGATTCCCTCAATCGATCCCTAATCCGTAGTCCCAGTCGAAGTTTGTCCTTGTGTTGTTTACCTCGAATTATTGGTTCGAGTCTTCCCTCCCCCTTTGAGGTTGATGAAGTGGAACAGGCGATATAATTACGTTCTAACGTCGTATGTAGTTGATTTACTACGAAGTTGATTTCGTTCAGTACACGAAATACTTACTTCGATCAACAATTATAGTTATTTTTGATCGAAGACTGTTAAAGAGCCTTTTTGTCACAGTTAAGAGCTTCACTACCGCATTCACATACCGCGTTAATGGTGAATCTATTAGTCGCTTAAAGTCTGTGTGCAAGTTAGATTGATTTATTCGGAAATTAGTTGTCACAACATTATGTCAACAACATTATGTCACAACATTATTGCGAGACATAATATGTACATAAGTACTAGAGCATTGTATCTAAAGTATATGCTAGTACAGTTATTTGTCCTAATTCCTCAATCTCATTAGACTCAGTTAAACAGAACATAAAATAAACACGTAGAGATATTTAGTGCACTCATGTAACATGTTCTAGACTTTCAGAATGGCGATGCTACGTCGCAGCCTTTTCCTTTATAAGACTAGTCTCCTTTGTAGCGTTCCGTGTATTAGACTTGACGAAATCGCATTAGCCGTCTTGTTTGTACCGAGCCAAAGCCCCGTGAGCGTATCGTATAGCAGAAGACCGTACTGTCTATGCAAATGTATTCTCTCCCTCTAAATACATTGTGGGTCCATAATTTTATCATTTATCTTTGTTCGCACGATTAAATCCTTCATTATATAGATTATACAACTATAATATACTGTAATAAGATAGAATAGAATGTAGGATTTATATTTTTCATATTGATTTTTATTTGTATATAATGTAAGAATTTGGATGATCAACGACCTTCTTAATAATAATTGACTATTCTTCGATGCCCTTTAATTTGAAAGGCAATAATATTAGTAAAATAGTCCTATCTCTTGACCCTGTCTCAATGAGCTTGGTATCAGAGCATTTATTTCTATCAAAATCTACCTTATATTTATTACAAATTTCACGAAACGAAACATAATTTTATTTTCAATTTTCTTGATAAAATATTTAATTTAATAAGTTCTCTTTAGTTTGATTACTCATTGGTTATTATATAAACTAAAGTAATTAGACCTTTACAGTAATTTCCAAGAAGTACGCTTTTCTGGAAATTGCTTAGAGACGTTAGAAGGAAAGAGGAAATAGAAAGCGTCAATATGGGGCAAAACAGCATAGAGCGGGCACATGATAAAATAGTGACATTTTAAATTTCGCTTATTAAAATATTTTTTTTTCACCCATTTCATTTCATCTTGACCAATCTCACGTTCTATTACATTTTTTTTATATTAGAGTAACTAAGTACAATATCAAATTCTATTCGGCGTAGTTCGTGACTTATTTCGGTGGTCGGTAAATCACACAAAAGCAAGAAGTTGTGTACAGGATACATTACATCACGACAGGCTGCACTCTACCACCTCCGACCTATGCGTTCCTGGTATTTCAGTTTCTGTTTGAGCACATAATTCATACCACAAACCACAAATAGACATTCGTGCTTTGCAGAGCGTTGCTTGTAACGACCAAGTTATTTATAATGTTGTTCGAAACAATAGAAACACGTTAAAAATAGCAAGGGACTTATCATGAATATTCGTGAGATCGATTTTGTAACTTCATAGACAAAATTTGTATTGCCAATGAACCTCATAAAAAATTGTCGATAACGTTACGAATACACTCTTGCAACTGTCACGCAAATGTTCCTGATAGACCCTCTGGTTTGAGAAGGAAAATGTCGTTTGTGAGTTTTACAGTGTCATTAGTGGTGTAACTACTACAAGGCAAGTTTCTAGGTAATTTATTTTAGATATTACTATTTTTTGTAATAATTTTCTTTAACAAAAGCACATAGACATGTTGGGCAGAATATGTTTAAGTTATGATTTTTTCCTTCGCCATTGGATTGTAGTTCGTTTTTTTCAATTTTTGTATAATTTTTTGCATTCTGTAGTTGATTACATCATTAAAACCAAACAAAATTGTTAAAGTAATCTTTCATACTGTGCTATAATAATTATATCTTTTGTTTTAAAATTACTGGTCTGATAATTTTTTTAGGTCAGGTCGTATCGAGTTCAAGAGCACTTGTTTGTATTAATAATTTCAAGAAAATATTTATTTATAAAGTAATGGTTGTTTTTTTCTTAATCGTGACATTAAAATTCAATTAATAAAATGGCCCTGTATTCTTTGATGTTAACTTAATTATATTTGTACACAACAATAATTTTGTTTTTTAAATATAAGTAAGAGGTATTTTACTTGATAGTAGCTATTTAATATTCCTGGGAAGCTTTTTAGGCTTTTAAGTAGTTGTCAGGAGTAGCTTCTAGACGCTAAAAATAATAAACAAAGATTGACCTACCTCAATACTTAGAGTTTTTGTAATTCCTTTATTAAAAAGATTCATTTTTCTAAATCCTAATTGTATACCATAATTTAAAATAATAATCCTTGGTAATGAACAATCAATATGTTTTGAAATTGTAGCTGTGACTGGTGTCGATGTCACTGAGCCTCCCCTCTGCCATCCCCCCTCGGACCACACGTACAGTTCCGGGTAGCAGCTCGAGTTACCCATCAGTGTGCCATTGATCACTGCTAGCCAATGAAAGTTCCAGTATCCTAACGTAAACTGATATAAGTACAATTTTAATTACTTTAATCATGATCTACGGTATAGCTTTCTAATCTATAATTTATTGCATATTTTTTTTCTAAAAACTAAATTACTATGGTTATTATTTCATGACTAGCTTTCGCCCGCGACTGCTTCCGTGTGGATTAAAAAAAAGGAAAGTGAATAGCCTATGTGTTCTTCCAGACTATCCTCTACATCTATACTAAATTTCATCGAAATCCGTTCAGCCGTTTAAGCTACAAATTCTAACAAACATCCATTCATCCATCTAAACTTTCGCATTTATAATATTGTGGTGGAATATGTGTGGTGGAATCTTACATAACATTGTTAGTTTTTTAACTATTTTGATGTATTCTGTATTCTTGAAGATTATTACTCTGTGCTATATTTGTCATAATTTGAAATAACGATATAAGCTTTGTAATTGTGATCCAAAACATTATATCAAATATTTATGTGGTTTTAAAATGTCGTAATTGTGCTTGTTATGTTAATAATCGGATAGTCGGATGTCAAAAATAAGGGTGTTGCATTAGCTCGACGACACGACGGCCATATTGGTAAGGTTATTCTGTGCAAATTGGAAGAAAACATAAGAGGTAATGAAGACTATATTTTATTAAAGTATAACATGGCTGTGACGCCCATAATATAATGTTCGATTGCATTACAAAAATATTATAGCTCAACCTACTGATAATATTTCCCTGTTTCTAAAGCAGTATTAATAAAAGCTGTAGATAAGTATAGAATTGCAAAACTAAAGCACTCG
This sequence comes from Papilio polytes, assembly GCF_000836215.1. Classification (NCBI taxonomy): domain Eukaryota; kingdom Metazoa; phylum Arthropoda; class Insecta; order Lepidoptera; family Papilionidae; genus Papilio; species Papilio polytes. Next base: position 4,298,643 of record NW_013527804.1, read on the forward strand.
TCAGCGATCAAAGGGTTAATAAAGCAAGCGGAACAATAGGATTTTCTATTCAGCGCCATTTCCCGAATGCGGGTGGCGCGGTATAAATTCGGGAGCGTAACGAGCCTTCATTTGACAGTTTTAGTGAATTTTCCACATCGCGAGCCTTGGACAACCGGCGTGTTAAATGTTTGCGCAAATTGATTCCGGGAAAGCCAACGAACGAGTGTGTATCGGCCACATAATTTTACGAAGCGCTTTTACGTCGGAACGAAATCGATATGCCATTTTTTAATGCGACCACATTTCGCTAAATGCAATGTAACAGTTATTTAATAGGGAACTAACGCAGCTGTGTTTTTAAATAAACGATTCATGTTAATTTATGTTAATACGCTATTTACAATATTTACGAGACAGCTTCGAGTATCGGTTTTCATTTAGAAAATTACATTTATTTATAAGCATTAAGTTGATTTTATATGATTTCAAATCGCTCATTAAAATGATAATTAAATGTTTTATTTAAATAACAAATTATTACATTTTTCAGTATTAATAATTTATATGGTTTTATAGTGCAAGATATACAAACATACCAGAGAGAAGTATGAATGTAAAAAAAGTATTGTGGCAAGAAATATTACGTATGAAAACCCAGGAAGACTAATTTATAGACAACAATCTATCCAATACTTATGGACTGCACATCTCAATGAAATAAGGTGAAATATATCATAACAGCGTTTCAAAATTTCGTTTGTCGAGATATTAAACAAACTTTAAAGAACTGTTTCTACTTCATGTGTGGTCCTAGAGAATTGAGGTCAACGCGGACGAGTATTCGATCTAATTAATGACACTATATCTTTAATAACTAGCACTCTGTCGAAATAAAAGAAAACATTTTCATTCCTACGCTTAAAAATTCGTGTGTTTGTAAACTTTGATGTTTTGCTTTTAATTTAAATTAATGATGTTGAAATATTTGCATCTCAATGTTTGGGTGGTCTTGGAATATTTATCATGTTAATACATTGTTCTTAATTAAAATACGTTTTACCACGACATTTTACAATTGTTTTTATAATTATAGCATTTTTAGTGTCACAGCTGGAATCAGAGTTAACAGTAGACAAAAAACACAGGTTTAAAATCAATTTTAATGAAGAATAAATTAGAAGACTGTGTCCTGAAATACTTTTTTCTAGACACCAACATTCTGGTCTGCCAATCTCAAAGCTGGCAACTCTTACCCGTGAAAGTAAAAAAATGTTTATTTTTTATACATGTTTTAAAAATGTTAGCATACAGAAAAATAACGGTTATTCTTTTTAATGTTTTTAGTAGCCTTTTAATTAAATAAAAAGAAATGTGCAAAGTTTTCAGTTATAACGAGAAATATAGCACCCATATGGTTGTATAATTAGTTTATAAAGCTGTACTCTTTCACACTGGCGCTTCGCCAACTGAATTTAAAACCTCGAGAAGTAAACGAAGTTTATATAAAAGTTTTTTATTATAATGCGGGTCCACTATTGTTGTGCTGAGAATCGTAAAAATATCAAACGGTTAATGAAAGCTTTTTATTATCTTTTTAATTGCTTCGACTCTACAATTTTATACAAATGCTTGATGCTTGAACACTGTCTTTGTGGGTGACGTTCTGACCGAATTAAACATATTGCCACGCTAAACAACGGTCACTAAGAGAACTATAATGTTGATGGTACATTTGTAAATGTACCACTATGGGACTGCTAAGTCATTATTAATTATTGTTTCTTAGAGCAGGCGCACACCTTGGACTTATCTATCGCCACAACTATTGTGGAATTGTCTGTCTTCCACAACTAAAAACCGAGTACCTAGGGTGCGCACCTCCACTCCACTCCACTCCACTCCACATAAGCTCATAGGAATCAAAGCGTGACTAAACAGTTCCGCTATAGTTTAGTCAAAGGTGTGCAAGCGCATAGTATGACAGTAAAATTGAAAAAATGTTGGAAACAAACTCAGTACAGAATTCTACCATTTAACGATAACTAAATAATCAATTTACGATTTGAATTGTTAATACCGGCTTGTATTAAACACGTACTGCTTGTGTATTTGAAGTTGTATATTCTAAGCAAACCGTAACATCAACAACTTTCCCCGACACGTTCCCGGACCCCGCCCTAAACAAGTCTCGCCGAGTATTACTTACAGCTCGGGTGCAACGCCAAGTTTCGCAATACTGCATCTTTTGAATTTGCATATTCTTAGCTTATAATCATTTCTTCGTGAGTTTTAATTAAGTTATGTACGTCAGTTTTGTATAAAGGTTAATGCCTGTCTTGTTACATTTTAGTATATTTTTTAAATGTAATATTATTTTTTATTTTTTAAACTGATTATGACGTCATTTGTTTGTGAATGTGACTTCATGATAGTCTGCTATCCATATAAGCATGACAGACGTCCCTGATTCACGACAGAGGATGTATTAAATTAAGCTCGCCCAAAGCGGTTGGAGATTAGCAAGGAAATGTCAATATGTTAGTGTGAAATATGTCGTAGAGCGTCCGACTCGTGAATTGAATAGTTAATAGGTCCGTTTTATTGATGCGATGTTTATTGAATAATAAAATTTATAATCTGTTCCACTTAACGGTCAGTCTGCGAAATTTTTAGCAATCAAATCAATCTGCTACTCTATGATTATATGATATAGTTAGTAGTACTCTGTACTGTAGTACTCTGTACTGTAGTACTCTATGATATAGTTATAGTAACACTGGCAGCGGAAATAAAAAATACAAGTCCCAAGTAACGAGAACTCTGGCAACTCTTGTAGTTCTAGTAGTAAACAGATAATCAAATAAAAACGTGTTTATTTATAGTTTTGTAATCGACTTGTATTCTTGTACGTGATTTAAATATATAATTTTGCTTTGAACTTCAATGGATACAATTTTAATATAAATTTATATTTAGGGCACAAATTCTAGAAATAAATTAATTAATTAGCTTTGAATTTGTTTATAGCTTTTGAGACGTTCTTAGAATAGAAGGGTTATATTAATAACTTATTGTTCTAAGAGATTTTAGCATTACAAAGAGTGCTAGTAACATTTAAAGTGTTTGAGCTTTCTGCACGTGCTTTCAAGTTTGCGGTCAACATCTAAATATAAATATACAAACATTGTTTACATTTTGGACATTAATTATGTAAAGACTATGGTGTTTGTTATTAAATCATAATAGAAATAATTATTAAAACAATAATACCGAAGATGTTATAGATATTATGATAGAAATTCTGATAACATTTCTGATTTTCAAGTTTTAAAGATATCAAAGTAAAGTAATCAAATTGAATCGTTAAGTTAACTTTAACAGTGGTAGTGCCCGCTTTAACATCTTCGCACGAATGGGCCGGCTCGCCCGATGTAATACCACGACCACACAGAAAACAGGCGTGAAGTGCAAGCAATTCCGCATTTCGTCTGATGAGTGTGGTGCTGGAGGCCTAACTTTAGTCCCTTTTCCTTTCCACCCTTTTCTTAAGGGGAAAGGATGGGAGGGAAAAGTGGATTTGACGGTGGAGGAGACGCATAGGAAGGGGAATGTCCTCTTTATGTGCGTCTCATCCTCCGTCAATTAGGGTAGGCAACGAATCTGCAATTGCGGATGTTTATGGGCAGCGGTCGCTTTCCTTTTCGGTGGATTTAGGTGGCCGCTTGCTCGTTTGTCACCTCGTATTATAAAAAAAAAAAAGTTTTCACGTCATTCAAATAATAATCTTCACTTAAATATCTACCTGACTAGCATTTGACAAATCATCTAACCATTTCTAACTTAACAATAACTGTTGGGAAAAAACTGGACACGTTCTGATAACATCTTATTCTGAAAGCTGTTTGACGAAGGACAACAATAACTCAAATGTGAAAACGGCGTTATTAAAAATGTTATTGTGAATAACTCGAGATTTTGTCCACATTTTGCTTTTGCACTTTACGTTGGTACATTCTTACAACATCTTCATTATTGAGAAGACATTATTTTACGCAGTGAAAAATGAAAATGAAAATGATTTATTGATGTAGCAATAGATTATACAAGATAATCAGATGTAGAGACTTCCTTTTAAGTAACCAATAGGCACTTGTGTTAGGAAGTCCCGCTCTTCCGTGTAACAACTTAAACTAGTGCTTAAATTAATACACATTATAGGTTACAAATTAAATCAGTCACACACAATCTGTAATATTACTGTACAGTACAGAAAAAAAAGTAATCGTGCGTTTTCACTACCTAAACCAATTTGTTATATCTGTTCAATTACAATACCTATTAAATAACCATGATGCACTTTAAATAGGATGCCGTTGACTAATCTTGTGCTTTTTTCCGCGATTTGTGGTTCCTGAATGTATAAAATAGGTCCAAATGAGTTGCGTATTTTAAAATGCACATTAGAGGGGCCGGCGGCGGTCGAAGTCAGGAAGTTGAGTCTCAATTTAACTCGACGCAGTCCTTCATAAATATTAGTTGACTGGAACGGGTAGCTTTTTTTTTCTGGTTTCACATTGATTAATATGAAACCGTGATCGCAATATGATCCCTGGTCATGTAGCTATTATATCCTTATGGTGTAGCACGAAAATTTGCTTAAGAGTATTTGACATAGACAAAATTTGTATACGATTTGTCAGTGTACGTCTATAGTGGTGTTGCACAAATTAGATTCCCAAGTGTCTTTTAATTGTGAGTTTACCTTTAAAAATAGTACAGTAAATCCTCTTATCAAGTATTATACGTTAGTACATGTAGGACAATTGGTAAATCTTTAAATAGAATAAGAAATCTTTCGTTGGACAGTATCAGTTGATCCGAACATAATAGGCCTTTATCCCTATTATGGCGAACACGAGAGCAAAAGGGTTGAGCTCTGAAAGGGTTAATATCGAATTTTCCGTATCCTATTACTGATGTGATTAAAGACTGAGTAAGTATTCTTATGATTTTGTTCAAGTAACACAAACAAAAAAACGAGCATAACTATGTATAAATAAGAAGATTAAGGGCTTGTCCCACCAAATTGTAAATTGTCTGATAACAATCCAGCGTGTAAAATATGTGATAGAACAATCTGTTTTTGTAACCTTATCTCACAGTGACGCCATTTTTAAGCTATCTGAGGCTCTATCAGTCAGTGGTGGGACAGGCCCTAAATTCTTATTGTTATAGTATAAAGTGTAAAGATTAAGTGACCGTCGGATTTCTCAAAAATAGCAATGTGATCACTGCCCATATATCATACATTTGGAGTTTGCCTACTTTTAATCAATATAGGACTAGACAGATAACAGGCGACTAGATCTTTCTATGAAAAGCTCCCTACCTATGCGTCCTTACCCCTGCATATTCCACGTCATTCTATCCTGTTCAAATTAATTGTAAACACCTTAATGATTTTATAGCGTTAGTTATTTCGTTTATTGTAAAAAATCAATAGGTTTTTCGTTACAGTACAGAACCCATATTTCGTAACCGCTATTAAATATTATTTTCTCTAACTTTGTTTTTTAATTTCAGGTACAATGGGTCCTGTTTTAATACTTCAAGTATTTCTGGGAGTCGTTGCACCGGCTGTTGCTAGTAAGTATATTTATTACATAATCATTTGATTTTAAAACAAGTGCATGACAAAAAAAGTCAAATTTAAATAACAAAAAAATCTAATCTTAACTGGTATTCATTTAACGAAGTATTTAAAAGTCAATTCATTTAACATTTTTTTTATTGTTTGTTACGGTACTAACTTCTATATAAAAAATACAACTTCGAGTTATAATTACAAATCTTATCAATAATTCCAACATCATTATGATACTTTTAAAGCCCAGTCATTAAATTTAATTGCTGTCTCTATACATAATTATCAACATTTTTAATCCGAACAAAATTGAAAATGTCCATCTCTTTCTTTTGGACTGTAAACCAGTATTATAAAAATCTATTCCTATCAACATTTCCATGAAATTCTTTATCCAATACGGGTTATGTATCAGGTTAGCCGGAAAGCTTCCCTGTATATGCAGTGATGTATTAAGTGTGAATTAGTAAGTACGTGATTTGTTTGTTGTTGTGTCCCGACTTGCAGCGGATACGACAGGTAGCCCACTCACACATTGACAAGGGCTTTTATTGTTGGTCAACAAAAAAAGCGTTCTAATACGGTAGCGTGAGTTCGGAGATGGACTTCGGATAAGGTTCCGGGGATTTGAAATGGAATTTTGTAATACTGATTTAAATTTTGTTAGATAATTTTTATCTTTTAAATTCAGACTTTGGAGTTCATTATCTAGTTTATAATAAATACGTGTTGCAAATGGCAATGTTTTTTTAACTCCGTTAAGTACAAAATACCATTATTAATATTAAGGACCTTAAGAAGGTTTTGCTTTAGAATATAAATCTATTAAACTAAAGTTTCAACTTAAGTGATTTAATACAAACAAATATTATGACATTTCATTACACACATTTATGTATCATATATCGTGATTTCTGCTAACGAATTTGTGTAAGCAAAATTTTTAGTATACAAAAAGTGGTGACACGGAACCCTTTTGGTAAATGTGTACCGAGGCAATTTGTCAGACGGCCAGCGGTGATTATCCGGCCGTCTGTTTGTCGAGGAACTGGACTAGCTCGTTCTCAAGCAGTCGTTATATTTGATGAAGCTACTGTATCAAGGCGAGGAACTTTTAAAGATTGGAATTTATAATATGAATTCATTTTATACATATCTCATTGCGCTTAATTCAAATATGGATTGACACAGTGACTATTTCACCCGCGACTCCCTCCGCGTGGTATTAAAAAATAAACAAACGTAAGCCTATGTGTTCTTCCAGACTATGCTCTATATCTATCTTCCATGGAGATCTGTTCAGCAGTTTAGGGTACAAACTAACAAACATCCATCTAAACTTTCGCATTTATAATATTAATATGATTTAATTACACAAACATATAGGTGTGAAGTTCTATACGTGAATAAAATGATCTAATGTATTGCTTTGTGATGCGAGCATTGGTTCTAATTTCACAGGCAATTAGTTGGCCTTAGAACATCACAAACATTCATACTTTGTATTTATACGAGATTCGTACAAATGAGCTTTCAACTCAGCGATAAAAGATTTTTTTATGTGTTAGTACGGAATTTATATTTCTTTGTGTATTGTACCAAGTTAGAAGGTGACTTATTTAACTTACTTCGTTACGTTAACGTTATTAAAAGTGAAAAACACAGATGGTAAAATATCTTTGTTCCAGAATAATCGTAGTTTGTAAATTGTAGGTAGAACTACAGCTAAAGAGCCGAGAAAAAAAAGAGAGTATTGCGTTTTAATGTCTCGTAGACTTTAACTGTTAATTGTGGAAGTGAACTTATAAAATTAAAATGTTATGTTACATTCTATTTCTTGATATGTTTCTATTCCTATATTCCATCACAGCAATAGAAAGTTGTATAGGTCAATGCAACATTTTCATCGGTGTAATAAAATTTAACCGGGCATGAACTAGTATGCAACATCGTTGAGGTACGATTTCACCACATTTAGCTGTACTATAATTTAACGTACGATTCCACTGCGGATCCAATAATCCACCGTGGAGAATTATAACACTTTAGCTTTACTGCAGGCGGCAATTACTGAGTAATGAATTACGTCGAAACGTGACGGCTGACTCGAAACGAGCCCGACCATTCAGCTCGGCTCGTTGGGCTTCATTACGGGTTATACCAGACGATGCGATACAATCGAATTCCAATCGATTCCTATACCTTGCTCCGTCAACTTGTGGATGCGAGACATCGATGCGTGAGATTCGTCTGTGGAGATTATCGGATCAAGGGTTTGCGATTGTCTATCATTATTTATGATTCTAAGATATATCTTTCTCGTTTAGTTCGTACTCTAGGTCAAGTACTGTTGTTTAAAATGTTATAGTAATAAATGTTGGCTTTTATTGTGTGTAAGTAAATGAAACTAAGCTAATTTTTATTGTTAAACAAATATCATATTCACTGAACTAACGAAATGAAAATATTATACAAGAACTCTCAAATTCAACGACCTGTTGCTTTCCGGTATTCGAGTTTCGGTTGAGTCATATTTCATACATAACTTTGAACAGTATAAAAACTTGTGTTAAACCTGCGATGCCCATTAATAACACTAACTGTTAAAACCCTACGAATATATTAAAGTATCAAAAAGACATTATATCATGTATTTTAAAATGCATAATGAAATTTGATACTATAAGCAGTACTAAGTCGTTTATCTATGAATCTTTCTAGATGTAATTTAATAAAATTTATTATACACTGGCTTTCGCCCGCGACTTCGCCCGCGTGGAATCAAAAAAACTACGTAGCATATGTGATCCTCCAGCCTATCTACATATACATATGATAAGTTTCATCGAGATCCGTTCAGCAGTTTAGACTACAAAATCTAACAAACATTGATCCATCTTAACATTCATTTTAATAATATTAGTATGTTAAGTGTAATAATGTAATTTATACAAGTTATCGATCAAGTCATAGTACAGTGCTTTAGAGCATACTTACGGTAAAACTGGATACAAGCGAAGTGAAACAGACCAAGTCGAGTTTGCCCCTTGGGGACCCTTGGCCAGTTTGCTTTGTAATGTAGCGCCCGGCTAACAAAGCTCGCACTCTAAAAGTGTAAACTAAAACCAAGTGAAAGCTTGAGAAAGAGTTCAAGCTTAGTTACTTTACTTTTATAAATTACAGTTAGCTTTTGTGGTAAACAATGCTAAGATGAAAGAAACTCAGTAAGTACTTAGTTGCAACAATAACTAGTGATTTTACTTTGTTTAAGCATGCTTCTTCAATTGAAATTGTAGTTTTCTTTGTTCATTGCTAATTTTATTAAATTGTATTCGAATGCTTGCCATAATAAAAACAGCCTTCGTTATTCACTGATAAAGTTGCTTTTTAATGGTGAAAAAATTTTTGGAACAGGCCCAGTAGTTTTTAATTTATTACATACAAAAATACAAATCATTCCTTTTTAGAATATCAGTATAGATAAATAGATTATTATGCATTTTCAAATATTATATGTATATGAATAACTAGCTGTTCCCATGCGGCTTCATCCGAAGGTAATTATAAAAACTTTATTTTATCGTTTATATTTGTCAAGTTATCAATTGTAAATGTCAAAATGACATGACAAACCATGGCAACCTTGCTTTCTTGAGCAGCAACTTATGGTCTCTTTCCCACATTAGGGTTTTTATCCAAATTTTTACCCCCTAAGTTTAATGGCATGAAATATGTAACCTAAAGTGTGACGTAAGTGTGGGGCTTTTTATTAAGAAAAGAATTATTCTTAAATATGCTGTAATTGCTGACATCTTAGGAAACAAAGAAGTGTGTGTTTACGCTTTATTATAATAGTATAGATATAGATTTATGTCTATAAAGTATGCTGTAACTACATATTAAAGTAGATACTTATAAGTTCTCAGAAATTCCGCTTAGCAAAGTTCATTTTTATTCGTTTTCTAGTCTCGTGGAATGAATCCCCGCCCGCATGTCGATTCCTTTTTTTAATCCCCTCCTCAAGCTTTACACTGATGAGTAGAAAATTGCTTTAGACCCGGCGTAAGAGAAAAGTGCTAAGAATATGAAATTTTGCATTGTATTCTATTTCCTTTTATTTAAAACTCAGCGTAGACCTATTGAATTAATAAAATTGGACTCTTAAAGCAAATTTGATTATTCATTACATTTTATTAGAAATTCAAAATAAAAATAAATCAATAAAGAAACGGCAACGAGATGAAGACGTTTTAAATTCCTGAGTGTGTCCGTTGCCTTCTAAAAAAATAATAAATCATTCTCGATATATCCCCAATCGACACGATTGAATATGAACTGTATCAACCAGGCTTTAAGTTTATATTCGTCTGATGTAATTGTAGTTAATATTCCGATATAGGATGCGTCATTCGAGATGAGAATGTACTGTAATAACGCATCAAGGACATCGGGAATTGTTTTCGTTTGATTCGCGGCCGCGTTATTGTTAAAGGCAACCTTTTTGTATGCAAACAAAAAGCAAACATCGATGATTTATGAATTCGATAGAGGATTTATCGCTCAATTAAAATGCTACAAAGAATTTCGAATCGATTTTAAAGTTGAATGAATGTTGCGATGCGATTCATAAAGAATTTACACACGTTTTCTTTTTAAAGACGAAAGTGAACGAGGATTCTTTTATAGCAATTATTGATTACATTTATCGATACTTATAAATTCATTAGTTATTTGGTTAAACGACATATCATAAAAGAAACATTGCTATCTTAAGCTTAGCTAGAATCTATAATACTATTATTTATGTATTGAAGTAACGCAAAAACTACTAAGCTGATTTTAAAATTCTATCATCGTTTATAAAGGTAATTTATCTATCAGAATATGGGCTACACTTTTTATTATTTATTAATTTCACGCGGATGAAGTCGCGAGCAACAGCTGGTTATTAAAAATAAAAGAATAAGTGAAATTGGTCCACAAGGCCGGAGATGTGCGGTAACATACATCAAAAACAAACGAATTGATAACCTCATTCTTTTTAGAAGTCGGTTAAAGAGAAAATTTAAATGAACCCGATTCAATTTAATTAAATATTCACGATAGATTAGATTTACACACACACACACACACACACACACACACACACATACACATATATTATCTTTTATCACATTAGATTTTTCAATAGTTGGAGTGAACAAAAACTGAATTCAAAAGTATCAATCTGAATATTGAATTAATTCCAATCCTAAATACATATCATTCGTCTTCAGTATTACAATACGTTATTTAGTATTCAAACATAACAGTTTCTTGTTGTCTTTGAATACTAAATAATGTTATTACAGGCCAACGTGATTACTAATACAGACGATAATATGGAGTGTCGATGTATTTGATACACAGTCTATTAATATGTTAACTATACAATCACTGTTAACTGTCAGTAATTTATTGTCATCCGAATCGACTACATAACATTTTAACATACTAGGATTCTTTATTACTAGATGTAAACAATCATACTAATATTATAAATGCGAAAGTTTAGATGGATGAATGTTTGTTTGAATTTGTAGCCTAAACTGCTGAACGGATTTCGATCAAATTTGGTATAGATGTAGAGGATACTCGTAATCTCGAAGAACACATAGGGTACCTCCTTTTTTTTTAATTCCATGGACAGAGTCGCGTGCCAAGGCTCGTCTTTCATTAATTGTTGCATGTATGACTGTTACTAAGTCATTTCACATAGAAATCTTTATTCAACTAACTATAATCTAAAGGAATCTCAAAGGTTTAGGTTTTTAGGTTCTATAATAACTATACCAATTTTTTTATTCTTATAAAAAGCTTTAATAGTTATTAAAGAATAATTGTACAGTTTTTCATTGGTTAAAGGCATTTTTAAATAAGACATATTTGTAAACTTTTCGCAATTTGCAAAGATGGATTACTTAAATATTAAACATTTCTTACAGAGATCGGTATGGGCTTCACGAAATACCCAGAATCAGTGACTGCACCTGTCGGGGATGAGGTCGTCTTCGAGTGCGCGGTGGAGGTACCCTGTGAGAGACTCACGTGGAGGTGGAAACCTGAACACGAGGAAAGCTGGAGAGATGTGGAGGGTACTAGTGACAATGACAACCTCTCTACACGACTGGTGGTCGATGTTAAAGAAGATACCCCTAATGCGTTATATCAGGTATTTATGTGACAAACTTTATGCTTTCTGGGAGCATGTTTCCTGGGTTGTAGAATAGTGAGTAGTGTCAACTCTGTTATATCTAGTACATTTTTAACACGCGTAATTATTGTGAAATTTAAAAGATAACATTACGAATAATTGCGCGCAAATTTTTGACTAAACTATCGGACAACTGATTAGACTCGCATTGATTCCTATGATCTTACATGAAGGTGTGCACACTACACGATTTTTAGTTGAGCAATTAGAATTGGCTGTGAAACAATCGACAATCGCACAACTGTATTGCGATAGTTTAGTCTAAGGTGTTCGTACGCTCTAAACTTGTCGTTTCTCAACCGAATTAGATTCCATTTTCTGCGTATCTTAGCATACCCAAAAAATATGTTAGCGTTAGTTTCTACTGTGGAAATACTTGTATTGTTATCTCTTTTTAATACAATGAGAGAAGAGGGATGACTATATGTATTTGTTGTGTCACGGCAGTGAAAACTGGCGCTTATAGCTGCAGGGGATTAGATGAAACAAGTTAAGGTAGAAGGTCAGACGATGTGAATCATGTTCGACTCGCAGGTAGAGAAACCTGTATTCGTGATCTCTGGAATTTTATAAGCGGATCCTTGTTACATTTATATTTAGATTATGTAACTATCTTTTGCTCGCGTCTTAGTCCGCGTGAAATTAAAAAAATAGTAAAAGTCAGCCTATGCTACTCACTGATAACGTAGCTTTTTAATGGTGAAAGAATCTTTGAAATCGGGCCAATAGTTTTTGAGGTATTTCATTATATACAAAAATACAAATTATTTCTCTTTAAAACTAGAGAGACTTTGAGGATTTTTTTTTTATAATATGAACATTTTACTAAATTGCATTCGCTTACAAACTATGATTATAATAACATTGATATGGCGTTGAAATTGGATTACATAATTAAAAAAATGCATTATCTATCGACAAAAACAAAAATAAATACAGCCAGCAACCTCCGACTTCCAGGAATTTAATATGTTGCAGTAGTAGTAATAAATACGTCACTATCGGATATAATATTAATGCTTCTAAGCATACATTTCGCTACACTACAGTGAGAGTGAGAACAGAATAGTTCATTTACCAGAATTCAAATACTCCTATTTTAGTTTACGACAATACACTAATTGACATACCGATATTGGTTTTGTTACACAATCTAATAAAAGGCAATTCGAAATTGGTAACCTAACAATTGAGTGACAGGAGGATATTTATTTAGAAGGGTAATATGTATGCCAGTTCCATTATCTCTTGTAGTTTAAACTGCTTAATTATTTTTATGGAATTAAAAGTCAAACGAGTTTATAATTTGATGCGATGTATGTCATTTGATAAATGGGCAATACCAAAACAGATGTGATCGGAATTTATAGAGGAGGTGAAGATTGACGTGTAATTCGATTGATTTTAGTACAGTAAGTCGGGATTGGTTCTTTAAATCACATTTTATACTAATGTTAATTGTAATTGCAGTGTGTAGCGTGGTACGGAGCTATTAGCGTAGCATCCATCCCGGCTCGGCTGGCGATCGCGAAGCTTGATTTGAGCAGGAACATAGCAGAGAAGCGAGTGATAGCCGCTCCTTTGCACAATACAGTGGTGCTGCATTGCAAGGAGCCGTTCTCTGAACCACCTGCTGTGTTAAACTGGTGGAAGGAAGACGGAAAGGTGAATAAGATTTTTATTAGTATGATGTCAAAGTCTTTAAGTCTCTTTTAGTATTTTTTTGAATGCATCTAACAAGTATCTGGTGCGGCGGCGGGCCAAAATGCGCCCCCAATGATATGCCAGTGCGTGGCAGGTCTTTCTAGACCCACCAGCTCCAGGATACATTAAATTGCTATAATAATGTGTACAGTTTATGTAATGTAATGTATACACTTGAAATAATCCTTTCGCACTAGCGAGAGGGTCATAGTATTCTTCGTCAGCACTAGGTTAAGTACCGCGTCAGGCCGATATCGGCCTGTTATGCAGTGAACCTATTAATCCGTTATTAACTAAGTGTGAATGATCATATCTTTATTAATAGCATTACTTGTAAATTGGCGAATATGATAATGTTTAATGTATGTACTACAATATCGGTCGAAATACTTAACATATGATGTCATCTTTTATCGATCGGGTCATTCGTTGGAGCACTCAGAGGTGAACGTGTGGGTCGTTACTTTTCGCAATGACATAAAACGCAATTTCGTTTACATTTATTGGTGGAAACGATTATTGGATTAACAATTATGGATTAAAAGAATGAACGCTTTGATAAAAGAGCACCTTGTTTTAAAAGAATAGGATATGTGAGATTCTAGTATATTATACAATACACTAAAAGCGCTCTTACTACTTAGTAAGAGTGATGCCACAATTTATACCAAATTTTATATTCCAGACAAAAAAGCAACTAGACACACCACACGGTGTATTAGTACTGCACAACGTGTCTACAGCCGACAGCGGTGAGTACGGCTGTACTGCAACCAATGAACTGAGCGTGCAGACTGTAGACCTGCCGGAAAGGACCTACTTGAAGGTCCAGCACGAAGGGAACGGCCAAGAGAGGTACGTCTTTTCGTTTTCTAGAATCTTAGATGTCTATGGCAAGTACTTTCGTTTTTTTCCCTTATCTTAAATCGATATCAGAGACTAATTCTAGTCACTTTTACGTATTCAAAGAATGGAAGGATAAAGTCGATGCCGTGGGAGGCGGGTGAATACGGGTAATTCTTTTTTCTGTACATCCCCCTTTGTTCTTTAAAGACTTCTTATTGCAGTTTCTTATGGGCATCGACGGTTTCGTTATTTTCGTTAGAATAATAAGAATTAACCATAATGTCTTAACAGATTTATAGAGACCGAAGACTATGTGGGTACTAAGGATTCTGAAGGCACTCTAACAGTGTCTGTGAAGATAGACGGCGCCTTACGCTTGTGGTGCGGCTCAGTGGGCACTCCGCCGCCGCGTGTCACTTGGACCAGAGATGGACTCAAACTGTCTAACAGAGATGCGTTATTTATACAGCCGTTTACTGTACGAGACGAGGTACATACGATCTTTTGATTAACTATTTTTTTTAATTGTTAAGTGTTATTGTTTTGTTAACGTTTAAATCTTACACAAAACTCATTCATAACTCACACTTAACTTGTAAAACTTTTACATAAAATTGTTTCATTTGTAAAAAGAGTAATGTTTATTATTTTTGTTATTAATTTCTTTATGGTCAATAATGCGAGGGTCTGTTTAACCATAGGTACCACCCTAGTAAGGACTTTCCCTGCCCATAGGGAAAAATCAAGAAAGTCAAATTTAATCGTCATGTTAAATTTGTTGCCTACCAAACTCAAACTTAATTTTCTAGTTGAAAAGACAGGAAAGGTCTTACCAAATATTCGTGATATCAACTCTCCATACAGCGTCTTCTAGAGACTATGTCTTACGTTCAAATCTTGTCGATAACATAAGTTATATCTTCCAGGGTGTTTACTCCTGTTCCGCTAATGGTATCCGACGGTCATGGAAGGTGGTGGCATTATTCCCCCCACATTGGGAGGGGACAGCTGACAATGTGAATGCTAGCGAAGGAGCCAGTGCCAGGGTCACCTGCGGCCTGCCGTATGGACAACCAACGCCCACTGTTCATTGGCTGCTAAACGCTGAACTGATGAGAAACGGGAAAGGAATAAAGATGAACGGTAAGCAAATAATTATAAATTGGTTAATATTTCAGGCGTTTTTAATAAAGCAGGTGGTTAATTCAATGTGACAACGATTTTTTCATCATGCAATTGAATTCAAGGGATGATAACCTGCAAATAGGCTCCCATGCAGTTTTTGGCTTAACTCCACTTTTTTTTTCTCTTTAATTTTTATAGGGACTTTGGTTCCTTAGAATATGTCAGTCCCATAATACCTTAAACTAAATACCGAAACCATACAATTATAAACAAACACAATACAAATAAGAAAGTGAAAAATAAATAAAAAACAAAAATAGTATTACTAAATGCTATAAAGCCTTTAACACCATGTAGCGGACGAAGTCCGCTAGGTCCGTCAGTGGTTCCGCACTCCACTTTTTGGAAGACCAAAGAATGAAAGGCGATAAGAACAAAATTGTGCTCTCGGTTGCTTCTCGAAGGTCGTGTTCAAGAAATATTAATTGCAAGCACTAAATCTTGTAGTGTCATTTCTTAAGTCTACTTTAAAGGTTTGCTTTGGCGTTCAATTAATTATATCTATGAGTCGTAATCACTTTGCTCTTTAAGCAAAATAAAGTGGCCAATAAGTCTACCAACTTCTCTTTAAGAACGTGCCCACATTTGACTAAAATATCGCACAACTGTTTAGTCTCGCTTTGATTTAATGAGCTTATATGGAGGAGATACACGATTTTTAGTTGTGCAACTAAACAGTTGAGGCCGCAAAACAATCGACAATTTCACAATTGTGCGTTTGTTTATTCAGAGGTGTGCCTCCGCTCTGAAGAGTTGAAAAAAGTATTTTCTCCTTGATAATGTAGAAACGGATCTGTACATCGAGCACGTGGAGAAGCGCCACGCGGGCATAGTCCAGTGCGTGGCGTGCAATTCGCTGGCCTGCGCGTTTGACGCGGCCATGCTCACTGTCGTACCTGTGCAGATATCTGATCAGGTAAATGGTGTAATATCCATACATTATATACTAAGAATGTCCACAATTATAAATATCACATGGTTTATGCGCCACTGCGGACTTTATAGCTTACTAGCTATTGCTCGCGAAATTGTCTGCGTGAATTTAAAAAACAATAAAATGTTACTCACTGATAACATAGCTTTTTAATAGCGAAAGAATGATTGAAATCGGTGAAGTAGTTTTTGAGTTATTTTAATACACCTAATAATCCAAAAATATAATTTTCCATCTTGTAATATTAATATAGACTAGCTGTTCTCCGTTCATCCGCAAGTTTTACATTTTTTTCCAAATTATTCACATCCCAAATTGAACAATTTGAAAATATATAGCCTATAACGTGAGAGTGTAGGCCATTTTTTAAACGTATTTTTCAAAAATATGCAGTGATTGCTAAAATCCTACATCTATACTAATATTATGAAGATGAAATATTTGTATTTTTGTATATATTGAAATAGTTAAAAAACAGCTGGACCAATTTTGAAAATTCTAATTTACCATTAGAAAGGTAATTTATCTGTGAGTAACATAGGCTGCATTTTTTAATTTCACACGGACGAAGTTGCGAGCAACAACTACCATACTAAAACTAATATTATAAATGCGAAAGTTTAGATGGATGGATGTTTGTTAGCGTTTGTAGCCTAAACTGCTGAACGGATTTCGATGAAATTTGGTATAGATATAGAGGATAGTCTGGAAGAACACATAGGATACTCACTTTTGTTTTTTTCAATCCACGCGGGCGAAAGCTAGTAAGAAATAAATGAGTGTTTACGCTTTATTATATTAGTACTCGTATAGATATCAGTGTTTATAGCTTATAGACTTTGGTGTATGTATAATCCAGTTATATGTCTAGGAGTATACGGCGGAGACGCCAAAAGTCCACGTGCCATCTCAGCCACCGAAACGACACAATAAGAAGAATCCGAGAAAACACAAAGGTAAACCTTTTTCTCTAAAACATTCGTCGTTTAAACGAATACATAGTAACAATTTCACACTTTCATACTTATGTTATAGATAAATGCGAAAGTTTGGATGGATGGAAGTCGCAGGCAATAGTTAGTCTGCTATATATTATATATAATAAAATTGGTGTGTCTGGTTGTAATATCAAAAGAGAAAATTCCAGATTTCGGCAACATCGTGTATTTGCGTTGCTGATGAAAATCGCATTTATTTTTTTTTGTCTATCTGTCTGTCTGTCCGCAAGCCGCATTGTTCCGGGTAATCTCCAAAACGGCTGGGCCGATTTCGACCGGACTTTCTTTGAAGGGCAGCAGACATAGACAGGAATATTATAGGCTACTTTTTTATTTATTATTGCGCGGACGAAGTCGCGGGCAACAGCTAGTTGTTAAAATAAAATTCATAGATGAGTAATTTGTTGCAGCTGTGATGATACCTCCGTCGCGGCCCAATATCACGCGGATGTCAGACGAGAGTGTCATGGTGTCATGGTCCAACGTTAAAGAGGGACTACCTATACAGTTTTTCAAGGTAAGATTTAATTACTATGGGTAGCTTGAAGCGCATCTTACTAATATTATAAATGTGAAATTTTAGATGGACGGATGTTTGTTAGAGTTTGTAGCCAAAACTGTTGAACGGATCTCAATTAAATTTGGCATAGACGTAGAGGACAGTCTGGAAGATCACATAGACTACTCACTTTTGTTTTTCCTACTTCTACGCGAACGGAGTCGCGGGCGAAAGCTAGTATTAAATATTCCAGTTATTAAACAAATAAGCATTTACCGGATTCTTCACTCATAGACCCCTTTCAACATTTTATTGGTTACGGTAAATTCTGTTAAGTTTATATCATATGCCTTTGCATTTTCCTTGCCCGAGGGGTCCAATTGGAATACTTTGGAAATCATTGGCCTACACAATCTTTCTCCTTACTTCTTACTAATCTTACTTATACTAATATTATAAATACGAAAGTTTAGATGGATGGATGGATGTATGTTTGTTAAAGTTTGTAATCTAAACTGCTGAACGGATCTCGATGAAATTTGGCACAATTGTAGAGTAAAGTCTGAAGGAACACAGGCTACTTACTGTAATTATAATTCCACGCGAACGAAGTCGCGGGCGGAAGCTAGTATATGTTTAAGAAAGCAATAAAAAAGTTCAAAATTCTCAGGTGCAATACAAGGAAGTGAGTAACTCCAGCAACTCCAGCGGGCAGTGGCACACCGCTAACTACGACATACCTTCTTATATCCACGCCTTTGAGATCGACGGATTATTACCCGATAGATTTTACAAGTGAGTTTTTTTATTATTTTAAACACTATTTGTTTATACAAAACCAAAAAAACCAGTCTGACTCTTAACACTAAAGGGATGAATCCAAATGGAATGATATTTCACTTGTTAGAATTCTATTTAGCGAAAAATCTCATTTCTTTTTATAAATCCAAAAGTTTAGATGGATGGATGTTTGTTAGAGTTTGTAACCTAAATTGTTGAACGGATCTCGATGTTTGGTGTAGATGTAGAGGATAATCTAGAACAGATACGCTAGTTATCTTTTATTCCACGCGGACGGAGTCGTGGAATAAAGCTAGTAACTTATTTTTTGTAAAATTTGCACATATTTTATTACATTACATAAGCAATACAAATAAATTCTACTAAAGCATTTCAACCGATATTTTCAAAAGCTAAGTTTAAATAATATTCATATACAGGGTGTATTCAAATATTTAAAGTAAGTAATGCAGATGCACCAATTGTTTCAAATGTTTACTGTCGAAAATATGATATCACTTTAAAGTTACTCAACTTGAAATAACATTTCGTCTGGAGCGAGTTTTGTTTCACTAAAATCAAATACATTTATATATGTTTCTATACTAATATTATAGACTGGCTTTCGACCGCGATTCCGTCTTAGAGGAATTAAAAAAAAAACAAAAGTAAGGAACCTATATGTTCATCCAGACTATCCTATACATCTATGCGAAATTTCATCGAGATCCAGTCAGTAGTTTAGGCTACAAATTCTAACAAACATCCATCCATCTAAACTTTCGCATTCATAATACAGTAGAACCTTGATAACTTAAACCTCGGTAACTTAAAAACCTCTATAACTTCAAAAAATAGTATGTTCTCTTCCCATCAGAGCTCAAAACCTCTACAACATAGACCCTTGATAACTTAAAACCTCTATAACTTAAAATATTCAGTGTTTCCCTTGGACTTTAACTTATTAAGGTTCTACTGTAAAAGTAAGATGGAGGTAAATAAAGAAGGAAAAGAAGATCTCCCCTGCCTTATCCTACTCCCGTAGGGTCGGCGCGCCAAGTTTTCGTCCTGCAAAGCACTCTATCATACGTCATCTCAGTCATCACTCCTTTCTTGATCATGTCACCTTTCACGCAATCCATCCATCTCTTTCTAGGTCTACCTCTACCGATGTACCCCTCCACATCCAAGAAGATGATTTTGTTTGAATGCATTTACTCTCCGTACTGAAACCATTTGAAAAATTGTTTATATCCCGTGCTTACAGGTTGATATCAGTCTCTTAAAATCCTAGGTTCCGTATAGCGGCTGTATACTCCAACCAGGATAACAAGTTAGGTCGCAGCAGCGCTCGCTTCTATCTGCAACGCGGCGGCCAGAGCCCGCGTGCGCCCGTACTGAGCAAGGCGACTGCCACCTCGCCGCACAGTATACAATTGGAGTGGACTGTAAGTATAATTCTATAGAAACTGCTCGCAATTTGACACAAAACTATTTATATTACCTAAACTGTATACAGTTTGTAAGGTTAGGTGGAGGGACACACTCGTGAGTGCTATTCAGTGCCGTTCTCCACTATACTTTTGTATATTGCGTATTGTCTTTTGTAGGCCACTATGCACATTTTAACAGTGGTAGAGCCTGCTTTAACATCTTCATACGAATGGGTCGGCTCTACTTCAGCAAAACCACGACCACACAGGCGTGAAGTGGAAGCAATTCCGCGTACAGTCTGATGAGTGTGGTGCCGGAAGCCCAACTTTAGTCCCTTTTTCTCATAACAATAGGATGGAAAAAGAACGTGGATTTGATGGCGGAGGAGACGTATAGGAAGGAGAAATTTACTTTTTATGTGCGTCTATTCCGTCGATTAAGGGTAGGCAACGCATATGGTATTGCGAATATATAGGCAGCGGTCGCTTCGCCATTTCGGCAAATTCAAATCGCTTGTTCGTTTGCCACTTTATGAGATAAAAAAGTAAATGCAGTTTCTCGTTATTGTAATGGTTTATTTGCTACTTTTTTGGTTTTAAAGAGGTGTTTGTGCGTGTAGTGGTCTAGGTCCGGCGGCGTGGAGGCGGACGGTTTCTACGTGTACTACCGCGCGGTGTCGTCGGCGGGCGAGTACAACAAGGTGTCTGCGGGCAACGCGCGCGCGCTGCGCCTCGACCACCTCGCGCCGGACACCGCCTACGAGCTGAAGGTGCAGGCTTACACCGCACACGCGCCCTCCGACTTCAGTGCGATACTCGTAAGTCACTCACACATCATTCACTACATACTTTCATTATAACATAGTCTACAATTGGATAGCTTTTATCTAGGATTTTATCTAACGTCGACTCTGTTGTTATTCTGTCTTAAAAGTTTATTCCATCCTTACTTACATTACAATTGTTGTTATAATGTAATGTGTGTTGTAATTTCACCTTTACAAGGCTGTAATCACAGGCTTCCTAAATACAGACATGTTTAGTGTAATGTAAACGCTTGAACTTTCCAAAATAAATCCAAAAGGGACAAATGACATTGTCAACCAGTGAATCTTCCTATTACTATCATATCGATAATATAAATGCAAAGAGCTGGTGTGACTTGTGATCCAAGAATGCCTCTTAAGCTTAAGGGACAGATGTACAAGTCCATCATAAGACCTGTAATGTATGGATCTGAATGTTGGGCCACCAAAGTTGCGGATGAAAGGAGATTGCATGTGGCTGAGATGCGTATGTTAAGATGGATGTGTGGTGTGACAAGAATGGATAAAGTTAAGAATGTATGTATTAGAGGAAGTTTGAAAGTAGCGCAAGTGGTGGAGAAATTGAGAAGCAAAAAGTTAGTGTGGTATGGACATGTTACGCGACGAGACGATGAGGACATAAACCAGAAAGTGTTAAGAATGAATATGGATGGCTACAAAGGAATAGGAAGACCGAAGAAAGTATGGATGGATTGTGTGAAAGAGGATATGCTTAAGAAAGGAGTGGTTTCAGATATGACGGTTGATACACATGTATGGAAGAGCAGCACCTACTGTGCCGACCCTCCATAAGGGATAAGGGCAATTTGATGATGATGAAATGCAAAAAGCTCAAATGGATGGATAAATGGATGAATGTTTCCTTAAGTGTCTAGCCTGAACGGCTGTAGATAGTCTAAAGGAATACTTAGGCTTCTCACTTTTTTTTGTAATTCCACGCTGACTTACCGCATGCGAAAGCTAGTTGAATATAATTTCTCAATTTCATTATATTATAAAACCATGTTTTTTTTCCAGGACGCGAAGACACATAAGTCCTTAGTGCCAGCAGTAGCCAGCAGTACGGAGGGTGCGGGTGCGGGGGGTGCGGCGGGTGCAGGGGGTGCGGCGGGCGCGGGGGGTGCGGAGCGCGCGCCCGCCGCGCTGGTGACGGCGGGGGGCGCGCTGGGGGTGGCCGCCATACTGCTCATACTGCTCGTCACTCTACTGCTCTGCCGCCGCGCTAAGAGACCCAGCAGTAAGTATAACATAATCTTCAATACATATGGAACATGTCATTTTTATTGTCTGTGCAATCTTAGTAATTATGATTTTTGTATCATGGCAACACTTTTTTGTTAATTTACTTTTTTCTAACACGTTTTTTTTTAATACAATCACATTTTTAGTTAGACTTCTTGTGTATCTACTTATTTTACACGTTTGATTGTTATCAGACAATTTGATGGGACAGGCCCTAAACGTTATTTAATTAATTCCCGTTACTTGGACTAAAGTAACGAGGATTCGAGTAACTAATTTCAGTATATTTTATGGGGTCCGTATTTTGCACCGATCTTGTCAAAAACCTTTTCTTCAACTTGCTCCTGTTACAAAGCAAGTTGAAAAAAATTATTCGTTTCTGTACATGTTTTAGTACATTTTCGTTCTGTTTCAGAGGAAAAGGTGTCAGCACCGGACACGGGTAGTAACGGCTATGTACCAGCGAAGGTGCCGATTACTATCACTGCCAACCCTTTACATGCCGAGGTAGATATTACTATTTCATGACTAAATAAAATAATTCTTTATTTCAAAGTATCATCTCATAAACTTATTAGTAAATATCTTATATTGGATTATACTACACAATACTTATACACGATACTTTACTACACAATACTAGCTTTCGCCCGCGACTCCGTTCGCGTGGAATTAAAAAAACAAAAGTGTGTAGCTTATATGTTCTTCCAGACTATCCTCTACGAAAATTTTCAATTCTGTGCCAAATTCCATCGAGATCCGTTCAGCAGTTTAGGCTAC
This sequence comes from Papilio polytes, assembly GCF_000836215.1. Classification (NCBI taxonomy): domain Eukaryota; kingdom Metazoa; phylum Arthropoda; class Insecta; order Lepidoptera; family Papilionidae; genus Papilio; species Papilio polytes. The sequence goes on from NW_013527804.1 coordinate 4,321,750, forward strand.
AAACTGACAAAGATCCATTCACCCAACTTTCGCATTTATAATACAGTAGAACCTCGATTACTCAAACCTCAGTAACTTAAAAAAAATAATATGATCCCTTCCCAGAGCCCAGAACCCCTACAACATAGACCCTTGATAATTTGAAACCTCTATAACTTAAAATATGTTGTGTTTCCCTTCGACTTTAACTTATTAAGGTTCTATAATATTAGTAAGATTACATATAGATTATAAAATTCTGTGAGGAGAGTGCAACTTTAGACAACTCTTAACTTATTATGAACTTAGTTATGGTAATGCCTTTTCTATTTTTTTTTTGTTATTTTTAATGCTGGACAGAACGAAGAAAGGTAATATTTGTATTAATTTTCCTGTTTAAAATTTTGACTGTCACGATTTATAATTGCGTAATACTTAAATACGTAAAGGAACAAAAGTCTATATTATTTGTTCTACATCACCTTTGTCAAATGTCATCAACATCCGTTCATCAGTTTAGGCTTCAAACTCTCAAACTTCCATTCAAACTTTCGCATTTATTATATTAGTAAGAAGTTAGATTAATATTGAAAAAGGAAATAATTAATGTAGATATTCCTTTTTCCAGTTTTTGTTTTCAGTATTAATTAAAATATGTAAGAAATTATTTAAAATTAAGTTATTTCTAGGGAGGTGAAGCAGGCGTAGAGATGTCATTCCTCCATAACAACAACACGGGCAGTAGCGAGGAAACACCACATTCGAGGAAGAACGGCCCCGCGCGGCAATACGTATAGTTATAAACCTTAACACCATACTAATAAAGTCTATATTGCTTTGACAGTGAATTGTGATACGACCGTTTACAACAGTACAAAATATTTATTACTCTAATAGTAAAGAGTGTATAAGGTAAAGGTAAATATCCAATGAATGGAATGTGCAAATTCAATTTCCAGTACGGAAATGTGTACAGTGTAACATTACCCTTATCAATCGTGATTTCCAGTGGAAACACACCTTATTATTTATTACTGACCTTGTTATTGTACTTAGGTACCTGTATATCGTAAAAGATTTAGAAATAAAACTATTTTTAACGGAGACATATGTATTGATAAAATAGGTACTGAAGAAGACTAGAAAAAAGTGATGACGTCGACAATGTGTTCTAATTTTGAATTATTTAATTTCTTCTTCTTTTCTAATGGCTTGTCTCTAGTAACGTGTAAAAACTCCTTGAACAGTACCTGTAGTTATTTATACGGACTTTTGCAAGTGAAATAAAGCATTATATACTCGGAAAAGCGATGTTTGCTTTTATTTGTTTTTAAATGCGAAATTTGTACGATCTGACTGTAATTTAGAGTATTTAAGTGAAGTTAAATAGATTTGGCGATGTACTTATATTTTTATGGATTGTATTTAATTGTATTCTAAGGTTGTGATTGTATATGCATTTATGTGTCTGAAATTGTATGTTGAAATACATATAACTACACGGTACATAAGAAAAACTTCACCAGTCTTTGTTATAATAATAATTATGGTTTATTATTAATAGAATATTTGCATCAAGAATAACAAACATTTGTCAAATACGTCAAAACTTGTAGCAGTCTACAAACACGTAGCTGCTACGGTGACTGCTACGCCACAATGTAGCACCAACTGAAGAGCCATTAGGCGCAGTAAACCTCTACATAGCGATAGATTCTAGTGTTATATGCTATTCTATATACCCAGTTTGTAAGTACATCATAAAATTTATGCATTTTCAAAGTTTAAGTTATAATCTTAAGTCATAAATGCCACCAATTCGTTTGTCCAGTTCATTTCTTTAGTAAAAATTACAATAGCATGCGAAACGTTAAGGTACAGTTGGGAAAATCCGCGGTATTCGACTTACGGTATTGTTGCTTTAAACCAAACTCCGCGCCTAACAAATGAATATAAAAATTCAGAAAAATTGTACCTTAAAATCTCACCTATATCAGCAATGGGGAGGAGGTTAAAAGTTGACAAAAATGTCATGTGAATGTTACACCTCGTAACATTACACCGCGTAACGTTATTCAGTGCTCATACATAAATGAAACTTCCTTATGTACCGTTCAGTTATTTTAATATTAAATTGTTGATTGAAAAGTATAATAGTATTATTATTTAAGTTTTATAGAAGTTAACTTGAAGTATAAGAGCTTGGACATTTTTGATACGTTTTCTCGCCTAATATAGCCGGTTCACATTATTCCAGTCCAGCGATCGAAATCAACGATGGATTAGAAATGGAAAAAATTAACGCCGACAGTCGAAATCAATGTGTTCAGTTGTAAGCCAGCGCTGAATTCGATCGCTGGACTGGAATAATAAAAACCGACATTATGTATAAGTTCTAATTGTAAATGCTTAGAATTGGTAGACGTAACTTGTTGGAGCGTATTCAAATCTCAATTTTTATATCGTGATAATGGCATTTGTATATTTTTATTTACTGTTAGTGCCTAAATATCAAGCTACTCAATACTTTCGTATAAGACTGAGATGTTTAAAATATTAGGATTTAGTTTATTATGTATGAAAATATAATATTAACACAAAAATTATTTTGTTTTCTTCCTATTACCTCGCTATTTATTGAAACACTAAACAATGGATTTCAAAATGAACACAAAAACATTGTAAATTCATCAATTAAATTATAAATTTATTTATTAATCATTAAACATTTTACTTAGTCATAGGAAAGAGCTAAATAATTTCGTTTCTTTTAAAAAAATATCCTGTCATACTAATACTAATATTGTAAATGCGAAAGTTTAAATGGATGGATGTTTGTCGAGTTTGTAGTCTAAACGGCTGAACGGATTTCTATGAAATTTGGCATAGACGTAGAGGATAGTCTGGAAGAACACATAGGATACTCATTTTTTTTTAAATTCCACACGGACGCAGTCGCGGGTAAAAACTAGTTATAGAATAAAAGTTGCAGGAAACTGCAACGAATTCAACGTATAATAAAAAGGAAGGGACAAAGTCTGTGAAAGGTGTTTTAAATTCATCGTGTCATCTGTCAGATGCTCCCGGCACGTCGCTAATTTGATTCTCGTATTGTGTCCTATCTCGACTACTTTTTACATGATCTAGAGTTCTTAAACTCGACAATTCCCGCAATAGGCAAATACCCAGGGCCGAAAAAAAATATTTTATCAGTGTCAACGCCAGGTGAGGGAGGAAAGTCCTCGAATGGACGCCGCGAAAGGGGACTAGGAGCGTAGGATGTCCACCCAGGTGGACCGACGACTTAGTGTGCACGGCGGGAAGTCGTTGGATGCGGAAGGCAGAGGACAACAATCTATGAAAGGTATTGAGAAAGGCCTATGTCCAGCAGTGGGCAGATAAAGGCTGTTGATGATGATGATGATACATATTTGGTGCAAGACCAAGGGCATTGGGAACCCAAGGGCGTCGCTAGTCCAAAGTCTAGGTAGTGGAGATCTATCATCAATATGGTATTTGTATTTCTAGGGGAGGCAGCTTCGTTTCATTCGTCATTGTCTGATAATTAAACGTGTAAAATATGTGATGGAAATATCGGATTTTCTTCCCTTATCTGACAGTAAAGTAATTTTTAAGCTATCTGAGCCTCTATCAGCCAGTGTTGGGACAGGCCCTTACTGATACAGATTATATTATCAAGCGAATAAGTCAAAACTAGATGAGGAAATTACTATGAAATAAAATTAGATCACGTGAATATTTGCGCATCATAGAATGTTTGAAGAGTTTAAAAGAAGCTAGAAACTTTACCGTAACTTTGTCATTGCCAATTATAATGTTTGCAATGAAATTGAATTAAATTACCTTCAGTATCTTTAGGGAAGTTATTTAACAAAATTAAGAATAAAAGTTACTTGCAAACTCACGGAAAATATTACTGAAGCCTTTTATTTAAGTGAAAATTCACTGTGAAAATTCACAGTGAGGACTTTACCTCGTTAGGAGTTGATAAATTCTTTATATTTGTATCGTTATTTCATAATGTAACATTTATTTTTATACAGTGAAGAGAAGTTGTTTAAAATTAATTAAAACTACTAGTTCTGTTTAGTGGAATTGCTAAGAATATTTCAAGTAGTTTAAATAATATATAGTTTTCAACGTTACGAAACTACATAAATTTCGTTTCTTATTATATCGTTGGTAAGTTTGTGCGAGCGTTAATTTCTGTGTAGAGATTGCGGAGGAAACAATTACAAACAGTTGTGCAAATGTGTGACGTCACAGGGCCCTCTAATAAAGTTTAACGGAAATTGCTTCGTTAATCCTCGGGCTTCCCTCGTACGCTCCGCAAACATTTTTAATTGTTAAAAGTTTTAAAAACTTAAACATCGTCGAGATAAAACTGCAGTAGAAATTTTTTATGTTCTTAGAATAGATACAAGCTTCCACAACTAGTATACTATGAAAGAAAAAAGTAGCGTCGGCTAATATCTTATTATCCCAGTTTATTATGATAGGTATTTTATATTCGAATCACAGCATTCTTCAAGTTAAATGACAGAGATCAACTCTTGGTTTTGTGGCTATTATCTCTTTGATTGAAATTTTAAATATCAGACTAAAATAACTTGTTGGTTTTACATATATCATGTCTCACAAAACTAATTAAAAATAGAGTAATATCGGTTTGTTACTAGCGTTTATTTTTACTAACAAACTTTATTTCGCGAATAAGACGTATCCCTGAATTTTTCTTTCTTTTCCGTAAATAATAGTGTATGAAAAAAAAAAAACTTAGATAACTAAACTTTTCTAGTTAGAAGTTTTAGCCAACGAGTTTCAAAGTTGATTTCCAATGTGGCTAGTATTGTGTTTGACATCTATTTAACACTGTTTTGAGTTCTCTAACTTATGGAGTTTGTTTTTTTCCTCAAGAAAATATCGTTGTTTACTTATGGTACTAGCCTTTACGAAACATTTTTTGGGAATGTGTTTTAGTAGGAAAAATTTACTCTTGAGGATTATTTAAGTAAGCAACAAATGTGCAGCAGTACATGTTCATATAGTAAAGACCGACGCCGTTTATAATTTCTTTTTTCTACATAATCTATATGTCGCAATCAGAAAAAGAAATCAATTTGAATTTAGGACATAATTAGAACACAAGCTCCGAAAAGCGACTTTCTAGAGAACTTGAATAATTCTGAAAATAGGAATCGTTGCGATGATTATGCTTGAACTATCTTAGCTTTTTGTGTGATATCCTGACTGAGAAGTATTGTGAGTGTATTCCTGGAATCCGACTTAGACGTGACCGCCCACATGTGGTCTCGAGTGGTAGTAATTCTGATATCGTGCTAGCTCAAGCCGTTATATATAGATAGGGCTTATAACTAAAATGAAATGATATAACTGTCTAAGAAAATGAAATGAGAATTTTAATTTTACCTGCCAATCAAAAAGTCTATTTACGTCTTAAAGTATCGTTTGAGTAGCTATTGTATACAGAAAATGACGTAGAATAATAATGATTGTTTGGTTGTAATGTAAATGTACAAAATTACAAACAATGTTTTTGAACGGAGCGGTATTTCTGGGTATAATATCATCTGTATCAACATTGATGTTTTATTAACTTTAGTTCGTTAACCAATCAGTTTAAAATAACAGCCCGTATTGTATTAAATCAAATGTATTTATAAATAGAATGAACTGAGTCGAGAAATTCTGTTACATTGAATAGTAGATTAATATTTTGCTTGTCAAAATGTACCGACATATTTTATTGACATTTTAATTTAAAAAATTGGAATAAACAAGTGTATTTTTGCCATGTTTATCTCAAGTAAGCATTAAGGTACGCATTTAAATATATCTTTTTGACATTTTTGCTATGTAAAATAGTTTAAAACTAAAAAGCTCAACTACAACTCAACTCAACTTAGTTAAAATAAAGAAAAATGTTCTCTGGCAGATGTAAAAATGTATAATTATTCCGCCCGAGGCGTTCGTCGTAGATTTTACTAAGGAAAAGAAATAACATAGTATATTAACATAAGACTGCTTGAAAATAAATTTTACAACTGGTTGAAAATAATATTACATTTAAATAGGAGGGAGGTATAAAGCAATAACGAATAAAATTGCGGATATACATTATAGCATATGACTAAATAATAGTCAAGAATGACTTTGTAAGATTTTTGATACTAAGAACGGTGAGGCAAGAAAGAAATTTTATTTTGTAAGGATAACAAAACATAAACAGTAAAATAAGACAAATTATTGCTCGCCACTCAGTAAAAAACAAGTTTTCCGTGTACACCTAACATGGATAGATGACATTACTCATTGACACTTGACTCATATGTGGACTCATAGACACCCTTGATTTCATACCCGTAGGATGATGGCTACGAGACAGACCCGTAGCATGGTGGCTACGAGACAGACCCGTAGCATGGTGGCTACGAGATTTACATGCGGTAGTATGCTAGAGTTAACTTGGTTTATTAATTTTTAATTTGACTATTCAATTAAAAAACATTCATGATTATTACTGCTATCATAATCTGATTAACTAAAAATATCCCGAAGTTATATTTGCTTAATTGCTTTTTTATGCAGGACGAATAATTTTTGTAGAGTAGAAACCCTTACTTACTTTCACCTTTAATATTTCTTTCAATTAATGAAACACGCTTTTTGTACCAAGTTAAACGGAGCGTATCAAGAAAAACATTTTTGAAACAATAAAGGTTTACTTTTGTTATTTGAGCGAGCACTCAGGGTAATTGTCCTGAATATCATTTGCATAAACAAGACGGGGTTTTAACATTGATTTAAAAATAACACAATAACTTGTAAATTAAACTTGAAGACTCCTTTTACTTAAATGACTACTTTGACTTTTGTTTGACGTACTTAGATGCTTATATAAATCTTTGATGTATATTTTCAGGTATGAGACACATTTTATTAAGCTTTTCTTAAGTTTAGGTTTGACTTATTCTTTTTTTTTATATCAAAAGGTAGCAAACGAGTAAGCGGCCATCTGAATCCGCCAAATTGGCGAAGCGACCACTACCCATAGACATCCGCAATTGCAGATGCGTTGCCTACCCTTATCCGACGGAGTAGGAGATGCACACAAAGAGGATATTTCCCCTTCCTATGGATCTCCTCCACCGTCAAATCCACTTCCCCTTCCCATCCTCTCCTTATAAGAAAAGGGTGGTGAAGAGAAAGGGACTTAAATTAGGCCTCCGGCACTACACTCATCAGACGAAACACGGAATTGCTTCCATTTCACTCCTATCTATTGTGTGGTCGTGGTATATTACACCGGGCGTGACGGCCCATTCGTGCTAAGATGTTAAAGTGGGCACTACCACTGTTAAGTTAATTCTTGACTTCGGCTCGAACTTAGATATTTTTCTGTTCGAAACCAAACTCTTTTGCAGTATTATTTCAAGCCATTTTTATACACAGCATCAAACACAAATAAATGTTTTTTTTTGTTATTCGTTTGATTTACACAAACTAATATATATTAATGTAACATTTGACATGTCTGCAATATTTCTTATTTCGTGAACCGCTCGATGATGCAAAATGAAATCGTAAATCTGCACAGTCTAGACAAGGATTGTAACTATGCGGTACAAATTCAATTCCATGACATTTTGCATTAGGACAACGCCATCTGTTATCCATATGAGTTAAACTATAAATATGTAAAATTTTGAGTTTAATAAATTAAGTTTAAACAAATCTTTCCCAATGATTTTGTGAATATCAACACTCTCTCAAACTCAAACACAAAGATATGATGCCATCAAAAAAAGTTGAACATAAAAATGTATATCATTCTAATATTACAAATGCGAAAGTTTAGATGGATGGATGGATGTTTGTTAGAGTTTGTAGCCTAAACGGCTGAACAGATTTTGATGAAATTTGCCATAAATGTAGAGGATAGTCTGGAAGAACACGTGGGCTACTTGTATTTGTTTTTTTTTTTTAGTTCCGTGCTGACAAAATCACGAGCGAAATCTAGAAAGTTATATATGATAGTTTGTTCTATAATCAAAACGCTAACTCCATTTCGAAATAAATAAATAAAAATCTTTGGGGAAAAAATCGTAAGTTTCAAACATAAGATACCCTAACAAAAATGAGTATGTAAATCCAATCATTAGTGTTACATGGTAATTTTACAACGGCAATTTGAATGCACTTAAGTGAATTGGCGGGATATGTTCAGTAGCAACTAAATCGGTCACCGTCCGCCGCGGCTCTAATCAGCAATCTACTTAAGGCTCTCATGCAAATTGCTGGAACTATTCCGCTAATAACATTTCGTTGCAACTTCGTCCTATATAGGAAAACACTAAGGATTACGGTAAAAATAACTTAACTACAAAAAATCTATTAAATAAACATTTATGACAAATAACAGCCTAACCTTTTTGAATTGAGTCTAAATAGTTTTAAAAACCTTTAAAAATCGAGGCAAATCCTTACTATCTCTTACATGACCCATTACATATTACTTTGACTTTTATTTTTCAACTTCTTTTCAATTGTATCACATCTGTATGTTGTAGGGAATTTGTAATACAATTAAAAACCGCAGATAACATTTTCTAACCCATTCAGTATATAGTAACGGCGTTTGCATAAAATCTACATAATACTAAGCTAATTAACAACGACCTAATTAACCTATATTGTTATTCCAGTAACTGACTCGAATGCAAGTTCAATTGTGTCTTATGCTAATACAAAATAAATACATATCAGGAGGGATGAATCGCATGTTACAAGGAGAATGTTAGTTATGATTGTGGAAGGGTACATCGGTAGAGGTAGACTTAGAAAGAGATGGATGGATTGTGTAAAAGGTGACATGATCAAAAAGGGAGTGATGACAGAGATGACGTATGATAGAGTTATGTGGGTGACGAAAACCTGTTGCGCCGACCCTACGGGAGTAGGATAAGGAGATGATGATGATGATCATGATATGAGGGTATAAACGACATTGTTAGATTTAGCTCGTGACTCGAGAAATTAAAAAAAATAACCAGCCTATGTGCTCTACCAGATTTTTCCCTACATCTAGGCCTTTCATTGAGATCAATTCAGCTGTTCAAATAAACCATAACAAACCTAAACTAAAAGTAAACTGTAAGAGACTGACGACTAATGACTAAGAGTTATGTTTAGAATATTTCGGTAAACAACACTGCAATATGATATACAATTAGTAGAAAACAAAATGTTCCTACACCCACTTCTTTAGCCTGAATTACTCTGAAACTTGATATAATTTCTGGCAAATAAACGTTAAATAGTAATTAAAACATCCGATGCCACGGCTTTTATGTTAGTAAACTCTCTAGGCGAGTCTGTGGCACTTAACGTGTTAATATCTAAAAATTCAAAGTACTAACTTTTTTCGTTTAGATTTAATGACGGAATCAACTCAATAGAGAAATGTGAAATTCCTTACATGGATGGCATTACAATATTTCAGTGATCTAGTGTGAATTGTGAGATCATATATAATATTTTTTGTAAAATAAGCGTGGATGCTATTTATTTATGCTAGAAAAGGTGTTTTATGTAAAATTTTATGCAGTTTAACTTTGATGTGCTGTTCCGTTGCGGCTTTATACTGGAATAAAATATATAAAGAATATAAGTGGACTCAAGATTGCTCTATATTCGTCTCTTACTGATATGCGAAGTAAATAGATCTATACAATTCTTCAGTAAAAACTATGTCCAATGAAACCTTTTGTGGCATTTTAATGTTGCAAAAGATTTTTATTCTCATTTTAATTGCTATCTTTGTTCATAAGAACTTCATTTTATAGTCTTGAATAAACCGATCCCTTTTGAGTTGTTTTAAAGATTGTCTTTTTAATTTAGCTCAGATATAGACGGGACTTTTGTTCTCTTAGACGCGAAAAGAAAGGTTCATAACTTTTCGTAAGCTAGGTCGACTTGACTTTTTTGTTTGATAAAGTAGATTAAAGTTCTAACAAAAGATCCAGGTCTTTTGTAAGGTTTTAAAAAGATTGCCTTATTGATAAAAAAAACAGAAAATTTATTTACTAAATAAGATTATTATGGATTACAGGTGAATTGGTAATTTGGTTACTTTGCTTTTGTTATAAGTTTTAACATTAAGAGAAAACAGTTCGCATTACTATAAAAAGAATTTCCTTTGTGAAATAAGTTCGTGAAAATAAAAATAATTACTTTATGTTTTGAATAATTCTTGTGTAATTTTTCACAAAACATTTCATTAGCGGAACGTTTATGGTCTGAAAATAATTTCACAAAAGTGGTAAAATTTGTTGAAGCATTTGCTTAGACTGTAATATATTGCCCTCAATAATTCTGCAAGAAAGTAACAAATGTAACTGTTCTTGTCTTGCCTTATTACGAAATACATTCTTAAAGCGTAGCAAGTACCTAATTTTACTTTCAAAAAAGTACGAGAAATATTGCAGATATTAATTTAAGATATCATTAACTATAAGTTTAAATAACGTATTATACATGAGAACAGCGTAGTGTATGTATTTTATGTTAAAATAAATTAAAAAACAGCGGTAATTTAATGTCTTAAGATCTCAACAGTAATATCGTAGGTAATTTTTCTAATTAACTTTAACGTTTCATCTTATAACATTTGTTTTATTGCTTTAATTATGTCGGAACAATTAATATCAATATTGAATTTTAATGTAAACATAAAGAAAATAAGGAAATGTTAAACGAAATGTTGTCGGAAAACGTAGCATATAAATTATGAAAAGCGAATGACTATTAATTATTTTTACTTCAGAGAACTGTTCACTTCAAAGTAAGCGTAATAAATTTATAATTAAGATGAAAAAACCTTTTTGCATTTTTCATTAACATCGTAACAACCTGTATCATATTTTTTTTATACAGAATTTATGTGAAAATTAAACTATAGTTTGAAATCTATAGTATTTTTAATATTTGCCACTCAGAGTGTTCTCCCTTAGTGTAGAGTTCTTTAAAATATGGAATTGGTCATCGTTTTCATAGTAAAACGACAAAAAACATGAATATTTGAACTCTATAGAACCAATTGATCCATTGGGAATATATTCCCATTGCGCCGATCGATCGGTGGGCAAACGGCCCAACGGGAAAAATCTAGAAATAAAAATACATCTATTTTTTTTAAACCATAACATTTTTAAATTTTAAATCTTATATTAATATATCTTATATAAAAAAATTTAAATCTTATATTAAGATAATGTTAAAAATTTATATAAAAACATATCATATTTTGGATATAAAATAAGAACTCAATATGACAAAGTCACAGACAACTGTTAGTTTTTAATTAAGTAGTTACTTTATCTGCCGTTCGTTATAAGTGGTCACTTTTGAGGGCGTTCCGCACCACAACTCAGCTGTAATAACCTTAATTACGACAGCCTATTATTAAAGAAATATATTTGAGTTTTAATTTATTACAAATGTATGAACTGTAATTATAAACGAAATTTCTATTAATATAAAATTAACACTAGTGTGTTTTGTATTAGGATACGTATATAATAGTACGTCTACTTACATAGTAGACTACTCTATGAAAAATACACATTATCCCTTTGGTAGAATTAATAATAATCATCGTCGGTGGCTCAGTGGTTAAGGCACTTGACTTGTAATCTACAGGTCTTGAGTTCGAATCCCGCCATGTACCAATGTGATTTTAGATTTTTCGAATTTTCATATCTACATAATTTAACCGACGTTCTTACGGTGAAGGTAAACATCGTGATGCAACCTGCACATATCGGCGAAGAAATTCAAAGATATGTGTGAAGTCAACCAACCCGTACTTGGCCAGCGTGGTTGACTATGGCTTAGTCCCTACCATGAGGGTAGGCTTCGAGCCCCTCGCTGGGGACGTATAGTGAGATGGTGATGATGATGATTACCCTAAAACAGAGAACTATATAACAGTTATTTTGTCAAACTTCAATAATGACTATTAAAGAATGCGATGATTTTAAGTCATGTCATTACATTTCAAATCTAGTATGTATTTTCGTTTTTAATTACAATACTTTTAAATATGATTGTACAATGTATTACAAAAATAAGTTCGAAGTAACTCAAAGATGAAAAACGTCAAAACTTTTAAAGAAAGGCCATTTAAAAAAAAAGTATTCAAAAGCGTCGACTCTTCTGTAAGAGATGACACATGAAAAATGTTTCATTACGTGGCATTTGAGCGAGGCCAGTGCGAAATATGAATCCGTCGGTGCTGTGTGCTCATTTCCCATTCGCCGCCTCACTTATTGTTCCCTCAGTAGTGAACAACGAAAAGTCCGTATTATTAAACTTTACAATCATACTATGACGTTTTGAATTTGAGAAATTGAATATGTTGGCGTCGAATCGACTATTTTAAAACCCGCATGAATTCAGTCTTTTAAAGGACATTTTTATCACAATGTTAATTACAAGTCTGTTTCCACACAACCGATTATTTTTAAGATAATTGTCTCGTTACTTTAGTTTTGTTTGCGCCAGTGGAATTAAGCTCGTCCATACAAATGAAAGTTGTCTGCTAGCTAAAAATAAACAATATATATGCGTTGCGATTTGTTGTAGTCTTCGTAGGGAGAAGACGAAGTAGGACGACGGGATAAACGCATCATTGAGAGGTCAAGATAACCGATCACATTTTTAGGATTATTCCCTACCAACACCCCGCACTGTCCCCACGTGAGAAAAGAAGTGTGACGGACGATCGTCCCACCTTTTAGTCCTACTATCACCAATAGGGTGACATATGGAACCGTTATGAAATAAAATAAGTTCCAATTGTCCTCTCGTCGCCAAAAGGTGGGACGGATGAAACTTTTTATTCTCATCTGTCTCTACTTGGGGACAAAGAGGGGTGACGGTTGGGAATAACCCATTTTTAACTTCTGCAAAGTTATGAATGACATGAGTCTTCGTTGTTTGATGGATAAATGGTACTTCTTTAAGATTATTTATATATTTAAATTGTTATCATTGTTCTAACTTCAGTGTTGTGTAAATGTAAAGTATCGAACAATGTATCAACTGTGAAATGCAATATATATTTAAATTGCGTTCAATTCGCGACACAGAGGGTATGTTGAAGCGAATGCGAGCTTTGCTCTTGTCATGTAGAGATAAGCTTCGTTTTTTCTACTACAAAGTTTTTTTTAAACTTAGTTTGTCCATGAGGAGAGCACTTTTATATTGTTTTTAATGATCAAACTAGTTCTTTACAATTACATATTTTAAGTGGTGATGTCGAAAGATGGTTTAAGCTAGTTCAGTAAGTGCTTGTTCGACGTAGTCTTGAAGGTCATATTAAACTTAGATTTATTTGTAATCTGCTTTTATTGAGTGTATTTTGCTATAGTAAATAAGTAATTTTAATTAGTAACGTAATTAGCGCATTTAAAAATACCCTTTATCTCCGCTACTCTACGCTTTTTCAATATGTTTGTACGAACAAACGTTTTGATAGTTTGATAAGATTTTCAAATAAGTAAAGTTGCAAGTAGTGGCTGTTCAGTAATAACGGCCCGCACTGTAGCCGGGAGGATTACACTTTTGTGGCTTTTGCCAACAAAAAGCCAGCACCGGAATTAAGTTTTAATCCCTGATTTTAGTTACAGCAGTTTCCAAATTCATATGCGAATATTTGAGAAGGAAGAAACTATTTTAGTAGGTACTCATAGTCGATCGAAATTATAAAAGTTGTACGAAAATAGAGAGATGATATTACTTATCCGGGAATATCTATTCCCGGATACATAGTATCAAAAAAGCAAAAATCCCTCGTTGGTTTATTTTTACACTGTCAGGAAACTTGTATTAAGACAACATGCTTTGATTAATATAAGTACACAGAATTCGAATTACCCGGTAAACATTTTGATACATTTTTATCCTTTGTTCGTTGGTGACAAATAATATCTCTAAGTGCCCATACCTGGAACTAGTTAGTCTCTCTTTGATTCCTATGAGATTATATGGAGGTGCGCACATTACTCCTTTTTTGACCGACGTCCCAAAAGAAGGAGGTACTCAATTCGTCTGTATGTTTATTTATTTTTTTTAGTTGTGTAACTAAACAGTTGAATTATGTTGTGCGATAGTTTAGTCAAAGGTGTGCGTCCGCTCCAACCTTAATTTAAAATGATATGTATGTTTAAAACTAAGCATTTATTTGGTGTCGTGATAAATTTACTTTTAAAAAGAGATATTTCTATGCATTATAAATGAAACTTGTACTTTATCTAACTCGGAGCAGCGCTGCAACTTGCAGCTGCGTCAGCGGGAATAAGCTGCTTGTGACGTCACTGGTGTGGCTCACTTCACGCTTCGATAACATGATGAATTCTGTGTCAAAATATGTGACAAAATGTGTAGTTTATAAGCAGAATATAGCTAGCTAGCTAAGACATTTCCTGCCGCACAGATTCGTAAATGGTTAGTCATCTAAACTTACATTAGGCAACTGTTAAGTACTATTAAAGAGGACAATATATTTTTTGTACACTTGTTTTTTTCTTTTATAAGAGAAGGGGCAAACGAGCGGCGCGAACACAGAGGTGGTCAACGACGCCCAGATATCCGCAACACTAGAGGAACTACAGATGCGTTGCGGGCCTTTGGGGAAATTGTAGGCTCGCTTCTTGAAGGACCCTAAGTCGTACGGGTTTGGAAATACCGCCGAGGACAGACTTGTTTCGGCAATGAAAACCCGCGTTCATAACTAAATCAATTAACAATATTTGGAAGACGTAATAATACAGAAAACTGATAATTTCTTTTCATTTTTACTTAAAAGCGAGTAAGTATTTTTACTACCTCAGACTCCATATTCTTAGAAATAAAACACGGTACGTTCAGTTTCTCAGTATCAGATCGTATAAGATTATTTCTAACTGTCACAATGTACAAGTATAAATCTCTTTGTTACGTGGCTCTCAGGAACTTCGTTGTATTCGATTTTAAGAAAAATACTCGACAATGTAGTTGAAAGACGTAAACAATAGTATCAAGAGAAAAACACTGATAGAGTAACTATAATAGCTAAAGAATTTTATTCTTTATAATATAAGTACAGAGTAATTTGACTAATTAAGACATCAAATATGTATACAATCATACAAATAAGTAATAATTGTAACTGATCTTAAAATCTATATAAGATAATCTCTATGTTCAAGTTGATTGATTGTTCTTCTTGTAAAAAAAAAGGTTTGCAAAAAACGATTGAGATTAATGAGCGGTAGGCAAAGTGCCGACCCATCCGCCTTTTTATGTGAGAACCAAACAAGGACGCTTCACCTTATGGTAATAATATATGGATAATTTGTTAAATAATTATATGAAATATCCAAGATAAACTTTAAGTTATAGAATTGATATATTTTGTAACTTGTGGTCGCAACTAAAAGCAATAATTAACTAGAAGATGTGGGAACGATTTCGAGATACATGGATTCTAGAGATTCATTTTGGATGGATGGAAGTATTAACAAACATCCATCCATCCAAAATGTTTCTTGTACAAAATAAGTAAGATTTGTGTTTTCAGATAAGCTATGCATGTAACAAACGAGTTGAAGAGTTCATGTACTTTTAAACACAAAGTTTCGTTGCATATTTTTTTACTTAAGATGGAGGCAAACGAGCGGCGGGAACACAAAGGTGGTCAACGACGCCAAGACATCCGCAACACCAGAGGAACTACAGATGCGTTGCCGGATATATTTTGATGACTACAGGAGCACCACGTTCTTTTCTAACTATTTCTAAATTTAAATTTTTAAGGAGAAACATTTCATCAACTTATGTTACTGTTTTCTACACGGTACAGTTTATAATGGCACTTAAACGAGTGGTATTGACTATGTCCGGGTAAATTTTATCGAGTAAGCTTTCGCTGACGTTCACGGTCGTTCGACCTCAATTTTTAGAGCTTCCGAGCGCAGCCCACCACTACTCTTTATGATAAATGCCGTATTTGGGGGACAAAGCTCTCCAATTTATTTTATGCTCGTACAAAGTTACTGAAAAATTGAAAAATTTTTCGACCGATTTACTGGAGTCGTAAAAATTTTTTGTCGATAAATTAACTACAAAATTGTATTTAATCTCGAAATAAACTATACATATAATAAAAATGGAGTGTCTGTTATCTCAAAAGAAAAATTACAGATTTCGGAAATATGATGTATTTGCGTTGCTGCTAATCGCATTTTAAATAATTGTCTGTCTGTCTGTCTATCCACAAGTCGCGTGTGTATCGGGTAATCTGCGAAACGGCTACGTCGATTTCGACCGGATTTTCACTAAAGGGTAGCTGATATAGACAGGCATGTTATAGGCTTCTTTTTATCTTAATATTGCGTGGACGAAGTCGCGGGCAACAGCCAGTTTGAAATAAAGATATAACATAAAAATTGTAACAAAGCACTTCTGAGGGACTAATTAAAAAAATCTATTATGAGATAAAATAAATTGCCGTTTGAAAGGATTTCATTCTACTTCACCGATTGGTTTAATTTTGCTTTGTTAAATTGACGTAAAATAAATTGTTACTGTTACGGGATTTAAATTTTTGAAATAATTTTGAAACATATTTATGAAAATAGATTTAGGATAGCATACGTCGTTATAAATCTTTTGAATATATAGGACTTAGAAAATCTTCTGAATATCGTCAATATTTAAAGGACGATGCTTAGTAAATCTATCGGGTAAACATTTTTATCCGTCGTCGAAATGCTTATGATTGCGAATGATTGGAACAAAGCTTGTACTCGAGCCTTCGCTAACGAGCAATTTGTTACGAGCACCGCTAACTTGTGACAAGGAAAAATGTTGTCAATATTGGAAAAATAAAAAAAAAGCAATAACGAAATACAGAAGTAAAAATAAAAAGAATGCGATAAGTCAATGACGTATGTTCTAAAATAATCACTTAACTTAAGGAAATCTATCCGAGATTGTTAAGTTATAATAACTTAAGAGGTCAGGAAGAAGTAATATTCTATGTGTTCCTTTCTCTGTCCATCAAATTTAGGCTAAGCAGATGCTTTCACAGATGTCTATAGGTCGCTGTTACTTCGCTATTTCGGCGAATTGAGGTGAATTTTGAGGAGCGAAGGGTCGATTATACAATCGATATTTTTTTATGACATATAGGTCATAGTGGGACAAATATTCGGGTTTTTATGTTTTTTTTATTAAAAAAAACAGTTTTATTTATATTTGTTAGCAAATAAGCGTAATTTTTAATCGTTATTTGGTAACTATAGCTGACAACAGTTCAATTTGATGTAAATATAGTTCAAAATAGTTTATATAAATATTTGATGGCAACAGCCGGGTGCTTTTGACGAATTTTTAACAAAGTTAGCGTTCATATTTAGAAATTCAATTGTCTACATTGGAGTTAACAGTTTTATTTACACACAATCGCGACAAAAGCAATTTTAGTAAATGGACTAAATGCATTTTTTTCTGTGATAGAGTAACCTCATTTTCTGGTGTTAATTATATCGTTTTTTGCACAAATATAAAATTTCAAGGAAAAATACTAGTCAAAGAACGCCATAATTTTGAAAATCGGTTAATTTACTTAAGTTGTTTCAAGCTGTATTCAGTTAAAGAAAAATGTCGCTTGTTTAAATAACTTTATTGACATATTTAATCATATAAAAAAAAAAATCTGTCAATCACAACTAGACGAGATTTGTTAAAGAAAAATATGAAAACACAAATATTAAACTTGTTATGATTTCGTGACACCCAAACAAACAAACAAAGGTCGAGGGTGAAGTTCCACAGGCGATAGCGGAGCTCGAAAATATTTACTCGGTTTTGAAATGTTGATTCAAACATTCTGTTTGTAGAAGTGTTCATGTGACGGGTTTACTTTCCACACCGTGTCAATAATGAAAGAAACATTCAGTTAGAAAACTATTAAGTACAAAATAATTTATATTTCAAATTGTCGGTGGCAACGTTTTTAAACTGGACTAGACCGAAATGTATACAACCAGGTTCGATCCCAGTCATGTACCAAAATGGTTTTCTATTTTCAAATTTCCACTCTATAGTTATTTTTAATACGTATATTTCAAGTGAACCCAAAGTTCGGGTTGCCCGTAGTAAAATAAATGCAATCGTAATTCCGTCAATCTACGTAGCTACGATACATGCCTACGATTCTACGACAAACTTCTACGAAATACGGCAACATTTACGAGTTAACATGCTGAAGTAGCCAGTGGAGCTTTTGGAGAACATTATGTAAATTAAATATGAACTTATTTTAAGATCTGAAAATGGCGTTAGAATTCGATATACCTAAATTTGGAACGTCATTGCGGTCAACCTAATTGAGGTTAATCGATTAAAAGCTACCTGCCAGTTAGTGGTTTGTCTGTATTGGTCACCTCTAGTATGATTATACAAATCTCTTCATAGCTAGAAATATCGAGTTGTTGGATATTCAAACACAAAGAAGTGTGTGTTTATGACGTAATACTCGTATATATGTATAGATAGACAATCTAGCGAGAAAGTATGATTTCATTTATTTCCTACATAAATCCAAGTTTTTTCAGCTTGAGTCGTACAGATATACTGCATGTTAATTAGTTTCACTATGAGAGCGCGTTAATTAATTCGCATCCACAAGTTGTGTCCTCGTTTAGTGGAAACATCACTCACTTGTTACAGTTAATATGCACCGAGCGGTGAGACACCGTCTAGTAACGTTTTCTGCACAAAATGATTTCATACCCATGAATAGTAACATTTCCATTTCATGACCAGACAGAAGTGACGTTGATCCTACTGCGCCTTATTAAATGCATCCTTCCCTTCTCTTCATAAGAACGCATACAAAGGAGAACGTTTCGAATCAACGACACAGCTCTGACAGAGCCAAAAGATCTATCCGATCGGTGGTCGGATAGATCTTTTGGCTTTAGAGTGACGTCAGTTCTCTCTGCATTTTTTCCGTCTCTACCATGGAAAGTGTTCTGTGCAATTGTTTGGATTGACGATTAGACAGATCGCTAGGTGTCATCCATACAATATCGATGGCTGGCATTCCACAACGCAGAAGTTTCCAAGTTTTGACTTATAGATATTTGTATGCTTCGTCACCATATAAGAGTAAAATACCGTTATATATTTTTCATTTATCACACAATGAATTGGAACAATAGAGATAAGCTGACAGTCAATAACCAATTAACCATTGTTGAAGGAAACGTGGCTGTGGACGTTTGTTGTACTAACAATAGGAGGATTTATCGACGTCGGAAATATTTATTAATCATAAACATTCAGAATAAATAACTAATATTACAGAGAGAAAAATCAATGTTTTTTTATTCCAAATAAACACAGCCAGTGTTTTATTTTTACAAAATTCTAATATAAACAATTGGAGCTTTTGTCGGTACCACCGGGATATCTTGGCCAGTGAAGGTTAGGAAACCAGTGGGGTTTAGAAAGTAAACTGCCGGTCCCTTTCCCACCTTGAGATAGGAGAGAGAGAGTCCTAAAACCCGCAAGACACGATGGTTTGTATGCTATTAGTGAGTTAACTAAACCATGTGTGTGCTGATATAAAGCTGTAAGTTTCTGATTTGTTTGCTTACATTGGTGTAAATGTACATCTATATCTATACTAATAACATAAAGAAGAAAGATAGGATATTTTGATTTCTATATTTATTGAAATAACTCAAAAACTACTGGACCGATTTAAAATTCTATCACCATTAACAAAGCTATGATATCAGGGAGTGAGTGAGTAACATGGCTACAATTCTTAATGTTTTGTAATTATTCGGGGACCGAGTCTCGAGCAACATTTACTAGTTATACACTAGCCGTTCCCGTGCGGCTTCATCCGCATAAAATTATGAAATGTTTATTTTATTGTATACATTTGTCAAATTATCAATAACAAATGTCAAAATGACATGACATGACAAACCATGGCAATCTGCTTCCTTGATGTTGGCAGCAACTTATGGTCTCTTTCCCACATTAGGGTTTTTATCCAAAATATTTACCCCCTAAGTTTAATGGCGTGAAAATATATAGCCTAAAGCATGACATAAGTGTAGGGCTTTTTTTTAAAGAAAGAGTTAATCAAAAATATTCTGTAATTGCTGACATCTTAGGCAACAAAGAAGTGTGTGTTTACGCTTTATTATAATAGTATAGATGACATACAATATAAACACTTTGTAAATTCAAAATAAGCTTTGAATGTCGCAGCGCAGCAGGTGCATGACTCGGCTAATTTCCGCTTAATAATGATACAAGATGGACGTGCAGCTGATGTTTGCAACATGTATATAGTATGTAGTTACTTTAAAATCTTATTTTATATACTATTGATATATTATCTGACAGTTATTAGTTGTATATTCTGATCCTATAAACTTGACAGATTTTAAGCAATATTCAGTGGTAGCAAATAGTTTAAAAAATCAATTTTTAATATCGTGAAATAATCTAATCGTGAAATTTGAATGTGTGACAATTTGTTGTTATACCGGTGGTGCATTAGTGAAGACTAACAGTAACATTAATTGTATAATTTCCTTATTTTACCAGATGAGAAATTAATTTTAAATACAATCTAGAGTTTATTGTTATACCAGAATATATGTTCGAGGCGTACGAAGCTTGTCCTTTATGAGACGGATCAGGTCGCTATAAGACGGCATCTGGTCGTTTCATTTCGTTGTCAGCAGAACTATAACCAGATATGTACAGTTTTATTAAATTATCAAGGTTTTAATTAAATTATTATACGTAATGAAAGTATAATAGTAATATTCTAAAAACAAATTTTGTCGAAAACGTTTGATTTATTGTTTTACTAGCCACAAATAATTTGGATTTTTTTTTTAATTTACCATGTCTGAATAACCGGACCTAGAATAATTAAGTGTAATTAAAACAACTCAGAAACACAAATTACTATTTACATTAATTAAACATGTTATTACAATATGTAACATTTGTTTGTAAAATAAATTATCAACATAAGCTTACCCCAGGCTTCAGACAGATTTGAAGGGACTGAAATGTTAAGGCTTTAACGCACGATGCGGAGCGTCCCTACTTTAATCCTTAAAGTAAGAAACCCGCTTTTCAGGTCAAAGCGAAGATAAACAGTTTCTTTTACAACAAAATGTCTCATTTACGTAAAACTTTACTATCGATACATAATATTAAATTGATAACTGGTGCTCACTTTAAAAAAGGAAAAAAAAAACACAAAATTTGACATTTAAAAACTTGTTAGGTGTAGAATGAGTTACTCTTTACGGCCTTGAATGTTCATATTTATATGTAAAGGATATTTAACTATATATAGATAGCAACTAAATCATACGTAATTTAATACTAAACTAGTTTTGGTCTGCGACTCTGTCCGAGAAGAATTAAAAAACCTAAAGCAAGTAGCCCATGTGTTCTTCCAGACTTTGCTGTACATATATATCAAATTTCATCGAGCTCTGTTCAGCGGTTTAGGTGGCGAGCTCTAACTAACATCCAACATTCCATACAATCTTTCGCATTTATAATGTTAGTGGGGTTGTATTATGCAATTTATTGTATCATACGACATCACTCGAATGGCGTGATTCAAACCTACAACCACATGGTCAGATGTACATTCTATTGACCATTAAACTATTGGGGCTACGATATAGAAGTAATTAACAGCAGATATTTCTAGCGAAAATTATTTGTTTGAAACTACTCGAAAAATATCATATTTTAAAACAATAAATTTTAAATGGACGAGAATAGCAAATGATAAAATGCTCGCTTTGAAAGTTAGAATTTAAACTGAATCAACACGGTCAGTTCAACGTCCGCTAAATTGTTAACTAACATTTTGACGTGTAAATTCCACTTATGGCCGGTTATACAATTATAACTCATTTGATTTGTGGTATTGGAACTTTTTAAAATACAAAAAGCCAGATTTACACAAAAAAAAAACACAAATTGCTAATAAGTTTAAAGATATACGAAAAGTAGATTAAATCGCAACTGGCCTGTAACATTCAATATGTTTTTTTTTATCTAAATCATCCATTTATTCTTCACAGTTTTGACATTCACATCGTTTACTATTATATACACTGTAAAATACGCATTCAGGTATCTTTTTTATTTACAATACGAATTAACAGTGAAGCTTTCCTTGAACACTATAAATCCTTTCGGGGATTACTGAGTCAGTAGTTAAGGCACGTAGCGGTTAATGTTGGCTGTAAACGAAGCTGGTTTTCAATACTACACTAATTCCGTTTCATTAGTAAATTGTTTGAAATTAGAACGATGCAACTCTCCTAAACACCTAAGGAGATAGATGCCATGTTTCTGCTCAGCTTTACATAGCTATAAAGGCACTGAATTTTTTAAATTTAGTGATTTTTTTTAGGTGTTATTCAAAATTGATTATAATTAAAGTAAAACTGATTATTTTACATAAATAATTAAAATTATTAATTGCGCAGGTAAACCTGTTTAATGATTGAAACGTAGTTTTATTTGATTAAATACCTTTTGTTGAATTAATAATGATTTTGTATACGAATGAGTAATGACTGTAAAATGATTTATTGTAGCATTTGTACACGACGATTATAAATTGCGACATTTTTTTAAAATAAATTGCTACAATCATGATTTTCTGTTTAAAAAATAATTATGTCGTTATTCATTTTGATAATTCAATAATAACTAAAAATTACATTACCTTTTTTTATCTATATAAATATTATGGAAAGGAAAGATTTGTATTTTTGTGTTTTTTATGTACAGAAATAACTCAAAAACTATTGGTCCGATTTTAAATAGTCTTCCACCATTGGAAAGGTAATTTATCTGAGAGTAACATTTTTTTTTATTTTTTAATTTCACGTAGGCGAAGTCGCGAGCATCAATTAGTCTAAAATAAAGCAGTTAAAGGAACACTTACATGTAAATGCAATGATAAACTTTTCCCGACAAATATCAAAATCCAGTGTGAATTTAACGTGCAGTACTAATTAGCAAACTGTACTCGATTCGGTTTGCGTTTCGGCTTCGAGTGGATGAGCTAAGTGTTAATTAAATTTGGTTTACATCGACGCGCCGACATTTCAGTAGAATATTGACTTGCGAACTAATATTGCAATGGTAACTTCATGCGTAATATAACATTTATCTTTTACCAAATGGGGTTTTATAATTTTATTGTGAGGTAATAAAGCAGCGATCTATCATTTGAAGAGCCATGATACTTAATATAAAATAAATCGATAGATTAGTGTATTTGCGTTTGCTGATAACGATAGTCGCATTAAATTTTTTGTCTGTCTGTCTGTCCGCAAGCCGCGTTTGTTCCTGGTAATCTCCGAAACGCTTGGACCGAACTTTGACACGTATAGGAATATTGTAGGCTACATTTTTTTTTAAATTTCGCGCTGTAAAAATGGCATAAAGGGCGATCCAAATTTGCGCTAATGAAGTTTGCGGTAGCTCTTTTAAGATAATCTTAAGTGGTGATAAATGACAAAAACTATTGAATATATTGAAACTTACATTACATAGACACTATTAAGCATTAGGTAATGCTTAATAGTGTCTATAGGCTGTATCCCTTAGTCACATGATAATATACTCTATTCGTCATCTGGGTCGGCTGCCGGCGTTTCTCTAAAGCGGGATTTTCCTTTATGACAATAAGCCGCCTTTGTACCGCTTTACTGTTTTCGCGAAATCGCTTTAGTAATATTCTTCAGCCTGTAAATATAATATTTGAGAGTTTGAAACACAAAACTTAACCTCATTCGAAGTATTATATTTAAGCGGATAACTAACTTAGAACGGAAACGGAAGCAGACCGTATATAATTAATTGACGTTTACCTTGACGCCTAGTGCCTAAATGTACTAATTCGTTTCGTTCCCATCCGTCTAGTTATGAAATTAGCTAATTGTAGATTTTTTTAATAACTTAAAATAATATTTTTTTTGTAATATAAGTTGGCAAACGAGCAAGCGGCTACCTGAATCCACCGAAATAGAAAGCGACCGCTGCCCATAAACATCCGCAATTGCAGATGCGTTGCCTACCCTTAATTGACGGATGATAAAGCACATAATCTATTCTGACACTGGTTGATTTAAAACATTGCTGATAAAATTCGTCTCATTGTTAATATGATTTTTTATGCAATAGTAATGCAGTAGTTATATCCCAAAAGTCTATGATTTCACAAAGTTTGCTATTTGTTAGTGGAATAAGTTAGTATGCAAATAAAAGTGTCAGTCGGAAAGGAGCTTTATCCAGTTCGATGTCAGGACAAAGTCCGGGCGCTACGTATTTTATGCTTCAACGATATTCAAACTCGACAATTGAACACAATTTAAATGTATATTGCATTCGGTCAGTGGCATTAAAATGAATGTTTACATTCTTTTAGAGTATGTTAAAAAGTGTGAATGTAATTACAATCTCGTAATTGATGATAGAGGTAGAGATAGAGACAGTGTAGTTAGAGAGAGAGAGAGAGAGTTACAGAGAGAAAGAAAGTACAAAACTTTTTTTTTTATAATTTGATTGTACTTTTAGGCGGCAAACTTTAACAAACATCTATCCATCGATCGATATTAACTTTTACATTAATAATATTAATGTCATAAACGAAGACATACTCTGTCTTTAGAAAATGTTGTAATCGCCAACTCTCTTATATCCAACGTAAAAAACGGATAACACTATTTTTCGTGCAAAAGTAATTGTACTTAAAAATGTTTTCGTCAATAAGAATTTTAAATAATAGAAATTTCCTTGGTGTTCCAATTTTGCCTAACAATGAGCGTAATGTAGGTCATTTCTAGCTTAGTCGAGTTAAAAACTGCCACTTCACAGAAATAACCGGTAAAGGAAATCGAAGTCAGCTCGATTTTATAAGAAGTCGATTTAAAATTGTATCAATACCGGAGCTAGGATTACTCTATTTTCACTTCGAGCAAACTCTGTTCTCCGTATGTAACTGAACTGAAACGCCATCTTGTGAAATACAATAAAACTAAAAAGAAACACTTGTAAGATTTGTTTTAGAGTTTGCTCTAATATTATTGTTTACTAACTTAAATAGAAAATGAACAGTTGATTTCTTTTAACACTCTCATCGCGTTTAATGGTTATTTTGAAATCTAATTTCTCAAAAGATTGATATGTCTGTATAACATCGGTTTGTTGCGAGTCGTTTGTAAACAGTTTTGGGTAGAGCCTGCTTTAACATCTTTGCATGAATTGGTCGGTTCGTCCAGTGCAATACCACGACCACATAGAAGACAGGCGTGAAGTGGGATCAATTCTGCGTTTCGTCTGATGAGTGTGGTACCGAAGATCTAATCTAACCCCTCTTCCTTTAAAATTCTCAAGAGAAAGGAATAGAAAGGAAAGGTAGATTTGACGACGGACGAGACGTATAGGAATGGATAATATCCTGTTTATGTGTGTCTCCTCTTCCGTCAATAAAGCATCTGCAAATTGTTAAAGTCTATGAGCAGCGGTCGCTTCACCATTTTGGCGGATTCAAGTGGCCGCTTCTTCGTTTGCCACCTTAAGATGAAAACAAAAATTACTATGAAAGTGGTAAAGATATTTTTCTTTGTAAACTACAAAGTTTAGATACAGAGCAAAGGTCGTATAAATTATTCTTTTGTGTACAACATCGGGGATCGGAAGGAAGTCAATTGAATATTGAAATTTCTTTTCTACGTAAGTACTAGTTCATAATTTATTGTTGGAAGTAGTTGATTTTGTAAAAAAATTGAATTTTTCTTTGTTATAAACTTATTCCTTAGTTCATTTATGTCTTGTATAATATTTACGCAATAAAAATTTCTCTAAAGTCTTTCATATTCCAGTCTTTTTAGTCAGTTAGGTTAATATTGTAGGGTTTTAACGATGTTTTATTTGATTTATGGCTGGAAAATTCGTCACAAAGGTTCCGGGCATATTATTTAAGCGATAAAATTTTAATCGGTCAACATTATGACGCAATCGTTCATCACCGTGACGTAAATAATTAATTTTCACTTTGACTTGTCACTTACGTTTCTTTTTCATAGTCCAACGATTTGTAAACATTATTTAAATTGTTGTTTTGATAACCAAAGTTGTGTAATTGGTTTAGTTAAAAAGTATGTACATTCTAAAAACTTTTAGAGCTCGCGCACACCTTTGACTAAACTATCGCACAATTAATCGCGCTTTGATTCTTATTAGCTTATATGGAGGTGCGCACACTACTTGATTTTTAGGTTGTGCAACTAAACAGTTGTATAAGCGGCGAAATCGCACAACTGTTCTGCGTTAGTTTAGTCAAAGATCCGTTCTTACTGTTATATTATTAAAAATTAAAGTTGTAGAAAGAATACAATAAAATAGTTTGCTTACAATTTTGTCTAAAACCATTTATACTTTCGTTTTATTAATATCACTGTTGAAAGTAGCTTATTAAATAAATCTCACAAACATCCATCATTCTATGTTATAACATTACTAAGATTAATTAATATATTTATATATACTTGGTTACACTAATATTACAAGCTAACGTGTACTCAGAGTGACATTTCGCTGACAGCTTCACTCGTACCTACAGTACACGAGCGCCTCAGATTGCGAGTTAATTAAGCATAGCTAGCATTACCATGTTATATAATTAACCAACCCGCCAAATCGTCAATCATTTTACAATATAATGTGCTATATTATATTTTGAAACCGATATTAAAAATATTGAATGAAGTTTTTATGTGTCGATTGTAACAATGAAATATGAAATAAAAATAAACAGTGATCAAATTTCTGTTGAAAAGTATTCTTATCTCTTTTCCTCCTAGGAGAATGAGAAGGATGACTATATGTTTTTGTAAACATTTGATTAGAAGTCCACCTTAAGGTAAAATTATGTGCTTATTTTAACTGTTCGTTCGTTAACTGTTATTGCTGTGAAGTCCACTTTTTGCATGTAATATGTACGACAGAAACATTATAATTGATTTTAAATTGGCTTACGCCTGCGACTTTGTCCGCGTGGAAGTATAAAGAACAAAAGTGCCTATTTGTTCTTAGAGACTATCCTCTACGTCGGTGTCAAAATTCAACGAGATCCGTTTAACCGTTTAGGCTACAAACTCTAACAAACATCTATCCACATAGATCTAAACTTTCGCATTTATAATATTAGTATTTAAAGTATTTATAATATTAATAAGATATCATTATTTGAATAACTGTATTCTGGAGTATTTTTATTTATTTAAATTAGGCCCAGTAGTTTTTGAGCCTATTCATTACAATCAAACAAACAAAGTTTTCCTCTTTATAATAACGAGCTGTTGCCCGCGACTTCGTACGCGTGGTATTAGAAAACATACATCATCGTAACCTCCCAACGTTACAGCACATACTGTATTAATGTTTTGGCTTGTAGAAAACATACAAACTATATAAATTACAAAAAGCTAAGTATCCCTCGAGAACCGGACATTTCTCGGGGATGAAGCTTATCCCATGTGTACTCCAGACTTTGTTTTATATCTGTGCCAAATTTCAATAAGATATGTTGAACCGTTGCATAATAATCGAGTAAACATTAAAAAACTAAATTAATGAATCCCACAGGAACCGTAACTATTCCAGGGATAAAAAGTAGCCTATGTGTTCTTCCAGAGTATGCTCTAAACCTGTCCCAAATTTCATGGAGATTCGTTGAGCCGTTTATGCTACAAACGCTAACAAACATCCATCCATCCATCTAAACTTTCGCATTTATAATATTAGTAAGATAAGTAAGATATTAGTATAGACAATGACAGGCACGATTGAATAGTTAATAAACAATTATTAATTGCATCTCAGTGCAACCAGCAATGTACGATCTAATAATCTCTAATTAATGTCTTAATATTGCGCTTAGTTAATGATCCGATAATTATGTTTATTTCATTACTAGCTGTTCCCATACGGCTTCATCCGCATGAAACTATAAAAAAATGTTTTCAGCTGGTAGTTCATGGTCCCTTTCCCAAATTAGAGTTTTTATCCAATTTACTTACCCTCTGAGTTAAAATATATAGTCTAAAGCATGACATAAGTGTAGGGCTTTTTATTAGAATAACATTATTCAAAAATATGCTGTAATTGCTGACATCTTAGGCAACAAAGAAGTGTGTGTTTACGCTTTATTATAATAGTATAGATAGGCTAAGCTAGGAAGATCCAAAACGTTTTTCCTTCCCTCATCAGCTTTCCCGATAAAAACTACATAACATGAAAGAGCACATTTTTTTAAATATGTAACAGTGTTGCCTAATCTTAGCCTGGGAAGGCTATGTTGAATTGATCTCTGAAGTTGTCAATTATTGGGGGAAAACCCCTCATCGAGTTTCTTGAAAATTTGTCACCAATCGATAGTACGTAACATAAACATTACTCAAAGGTGGGGTTGCCCATCTTTTTCCTGTAATATAGTTTTTGTAATTGTTACATGCGATACAAATGTATGATCCTAATTAAAAAAATATGTCTTAATTTTGCCGTTACTTGTAAGATAATGTTATGTGTGTTTTTTTATAATAATTACATTTATTTCTGGCTATTAAAGTTGAAAACGAATATCACAGCTTAAGCTTAAAAAGTCGATTTTTATAATTTTGTATGCAAATCCTAAGAGAGTGTCGGTGGCTCAGTGGATAAAGCACTTGACTTGTAATCTACAGGTCTTCGGTTCGAATCTCCCCATATACCAATGTTATTTCCGGTTTTCATATGTACATAATTTACCCGACGTTCTTACGGTGGAGGAAAACATCGTGATGCAACCTGCACATATCGGCGAAGGAATTGAAATATATGGGTGAAGTCAACCAATTCGCACTTAGCCAGCGTGGTTGTTTATGGCCTAGTCATCCCTTATTAGAGTAGGCTCCGAGTGCCTTCGGTGGGGACGTATAGTGAGCTGGTGATGATGCTAAATCTACAGTACCATCTTAGTGACGCATTCGCGACTCTGAGTGTTGGAGTGCGTTTCATGTTGAAAAATACGTTTTAGCATATTATTTATCGTATAACATATACTTTTGTGGTACGTTATAAATATTAGAATAATTACAATTAATATTAATATTATTGCGGTTTGTGGTAATCGGTGTACAATAGTAAGTTAATATTCAAAGCTTAGTTTATGTAATAAAGGTTTCACACGACTCCGACCTATTCTAATTATAAGTTAAGCTATAACTTGAGCTACATATCTTTCGGATCGTACATGCTAACGTGTGGTTATTGGAATCCAATTTGGATTTAGAATTTATAATAATTCAACATGAAATCATATTTCTATTTCAATAGCGTAGGTTTTTTTATAACTAGTTTTCGCCCTTAATTAGCTTTATTATAACAAAAGTAAATAAGTCTTTGTGTTCATCCAACTAGCCCCTACGTTTATATCAAATTTGACCCAAAACCATTGAACAGTTTAGGCCACAAACTCTAACAAACATCCATCCATCTAAACTTTCGAATTAATAATATTAATAGACAAGAATTTCAACAAGGATATCTCAACCGCGCTAAGTGAAAGTTAGTAAAATATGCCTAGTCCTTAGGGATACGAGGGTTGTA
This sequence comes from Papilio polytes, assembly GCF_000836215.1. Classification (NCBI taxonomy): domain Eukaryota; kingdom Metazoa; phylum Arthropoda; class Insecta; order Lepidoptera; family Papilionidae; genus Papilio; species Papilio polytes. The sequence continues at coordinate 4,351,549 of NW_013527804.1, forward strand.
AAGATTGTCGTCACGTTCGTTACTACTTGGTTTTTTTTATATAGAAAAAATATTATTCCGAATCTTTAACAAAACTCTTCGCGGTTATGGCTGACTGCAAATCTTGTTTGTTTAAATTTCGTTCCTCTTCCAACATTTGTTTTATTGTTTTCGTTACTTCAGAGCAATTAATTTTAACTTTGAATATTTATATTCGGAATTAATTACATTAATTCTTTACAATACAAAGAGCTGGGGAAAGTTTCCCGCAATATTGTTTATACTGTCGAAAGACAAAATAGAAACTGAGCAAAGACTTGCTTTGCTCAAAGTCTGTTTATTGGTTTAATTAAATGTTGCAAATTTGTTTTAATTTTTGACAATCTTTGAATTTATTTATTGTTTAGAAATTCGTGACAATTTTCAATACTTGGTTTTATGAAAACGTTCTTAAATTATTAAAAAATAAAGAGGATTTTATAAGGCTGTTGTGAAGACTGGAATAAAAAAAAAGAAATTCTTCATCTTGTTAATATTCCAAGTAAATATAAAAGTACGAGTATGCATAATTGTATTTACTTGATTTCTTTTTTACGACGTTACTACAGTTTGCCTCAACTTTGATGTTTGAAACATGGATAGATTCCAGCTTCCTTTTATCCTGAATATACGGAGCCAGTTTTATGTTTTTAAAGCATAACCATCATATTGTTCTCTATTAGTTCCTATGCTTTCATAAAATAGAATCGTTCTAATTAACTTAATTGATAGGTTCGTAATTCGAGTGTTCAGCGTTCAATTTACGTTTATTTCCCATACGATTCAGCTTATTGAACAACTTCATTACAATTTATGGTAGTCAGAGCCAATAAATACGAAATTCCAAATTGGGTTTCGATTCGATCGCCTAACATTTCACATTACCGTCATCACATAAAATAGATGTTCTCTTGTGCTATCTGTTATATACGAGTTATATTTTAATGAATATCTTAAACCAGATCAAAGATCTAGTAATAAATAAAGCCTTACGCGGTGGTACATTGTGAAATAAGTGTTCTCGGAACTCTCTCTTATTAGTTTGATAATCTAACTAATATTACAAATGCGAAAGTTTAGATGGATGGATGTTTGTCAGAGTTTGTAGCATAAACGGCTTAACGGATTTCGGTGAAATTTGGTACAGATGTAGAGAATAGTCTGGAAGAATACATAAGCTACTCACTTTTGTTTTTTTTCCACGCGTACGGAGTCGCGGGCGAAAGCTAGTTTAATAATAATTGTTATGATATTTGCTAAGTAAACAAATTCAGTATGTTTTCTTACTGAAAACAAAGTCTCAACGAAAAACAAATCTTCTTAACTGTGATTTATAAATCACTAATAAACAGAATAATAGTAAACAAAATCACAAGTTAATATAATCAATGGAATACAAATGTAATTATTGCAGAAACAAAACTAGTAAATCGTTTGTTTGTTCGCAGTAAACTTTTCCGGAATTGTCTTAATTGCTTTCTTGTATTGACGTTTCTCCCTCGTTCTGTAATTACATCAGTTGATGTTACGTGATTTGGACCTTCCACCGAGCGTTCAATGTCCTTTCGCCTTATATCTTACATTATATACGTATTATGTACAGTCGTAAAATGTAAAATTATATATATTTGGGTTATTTGACTAAACTAGCACAAGCCTGTTTAGCTGCGCTTTGATTTCTATGAGCTTTGTGGAGGGCACACTACTCGATTTTAGTCGTGTAACTATCTTACTAATATTATAAATAGATGAATGTTTGTTAGAGTTTGTAGTCTAAACGGCTGAACGGATCTTGATGAAATTTGGCATAGATGTAGACTATAGTCTGGAAGAACACATAGGCCACTTGATTTTGTTTTTTGTAATTCCACGCGGATGGAGTTGCGTACAAAAGCTAGTGATTAATAAAAATAATACTTAAGATCTAATTTCCACTTAGCAAGTTCAACTTGTGGAAATAGCCACTAAGAATGTATTCTTAAAGTATCACTACACTGCGCTCTCTGAAGGGTTAACGTCCTTTCAAATGGTGGTTTTGTAGAAAGCTCTTTCTCGAGACTGCACTTGAATTTTGCGTAGTGTGTGTTCTGAGAAGGATTTCTCAGTCTGCGAGTGTCATCTTTCAAAAACGTTGAGGTGTCAGCCATGACGTTTTTTAAACTATACTTTGTATTTATGAAAGGAACAATTCAACTAGTTTTTAGAGACAATTGGTTGTATACGTAACTTTACGTAAATTGCTGATATTTGTGAAATTTCTGAATCGGAAATCTATGCGAAATGTAATGTGAGAACTCTTACAAATAACAATTGTGGTAGGAGTATTATACAAATTTCTAATTGGACACTGAAATATCGCATTCAATTTTGTTATACCTACATATGTGCGATACTTTTATCAAAATTAAATCTTACTAATACTACAATTAAGAAAGTTTGTATGTTTGGATAGATGTTTGTTAGAACGTATCCTAACCTCTGAATGAATTTCCATTAAATTTGGCATCGATGTAGAGCATAGTCTGGAAGAACACGTAACTTATTTAACGGTTTTTCTTAATTTTGCGTGGACTGTCGCAAGCTAGCCTATATTACAAACTCAGGTTTAATCATTTAGGGTACCATGCTAGTAAAAGGCCAACAATATTTTGTATTTATGGTACAAATGTGACGTTTTGTATTTAGATCACTCACTTTTAACCCAAAATAAATATAAGAAAACCATTCATAATTTGTTGAAACTCTAATGCATTACTATTGTTCATTTCAAAGTATACAAGTAAGATTTCCTTTAAGGAAATATAATGAGTTATGAAACACGTATGCTAGCGAAGCAGTTTCAATTAAACTTTGTTAGGGCTCCGTTGAAGTGTGACGTCACGCAGCAACTGCTGAGAATTGTTGCCGCCGTCTCAGCGAGCAATTAGGGCACACTTATGTTGCAACTTATTTTAAATATGATTTTATTAATTATATTAATGAGGTAAGCAGACTACAGTATACCAATCATGTTTTGAAGTCTGTACTCTGTACGCTTAACTGTTTATTTATTTTACACTAGCTTTCGCCCGTGACTACGTCCGCGTGGAATTAATTAAAAAACAAAAGTGAGTAGCCTATGCAAATTTCATCGAAATCCGTTCAGCATTTTAGGCTACAAATTCTAACACACATCCATCCATCTAAACTTTCGCATTTATAATATTAGTAAGATTAATGTTTATGAGTGTAACAAACAAAGAGTTTTAAAATAGAAGAATTATTGAACTTTAGTGTATTCTGTATGTAGTGTGTGTATTATTCTTCTAGTTTCTCACTCAAAATTTTCTTCGATATATTAAAGAGTGTAAATCTTCTCATTAAATGGACAATTTCCTCAAAGGCCGGCAACGCATCTGTTGTTCCTCTGGAGTTGCAAATGTCCATGGGCGTCGTTGACCACCTCTGTGTTCTCGCCACTCGTTTGCCCCCTTCTCTAAAAAAAACTGATATGCAATATGTGTGGAATATTTTATATATAAAGCCTTGAATATTACAATCCTGTGCTGCATGTAAATTCAACTAATCAGAAGTCACAAGCTGTTCCGCACGTGACGCAGTTATGTCGGTTTACTAAAGTTGCACTTAAAACCAGATTTGAGCGGTTCCTTCTAATGTGTGGAAATTCATACTATGATGAAAAACGTATACTTAAAACAGATTGTCGTTGTTCTTTTTTTTAACAAAAATATGTTTTTGGAGTGATAACTTTCAGTTATGGAAAAAAAAATGTTACCCGTTGGTAATGGGAGACATCATAGAGTATTTTTGTAATATTCGCAATAAAACTCCGATATCTAGTCCAAGGCGTATAACTGACTGACACGAATTATAATACAGTGTTAGGTACTTTTACATATAAGTTATCTAGATACCTAAATTTCATTTTTTTTTAAAACAGAATCTTTAAACCAATCATTATGTAAGTCTAGACCTGCGCCTCCGTCCGCGTGGAATTAAAAAACAAAAGTGTAGTAGTAAGTAGCCTATGTGTTCTTCCATACTATCCTCTACATCTATACTATTTTTCAGCGAAATCTGTTCAGTAGTTTAGGCTACAAACTCTAACTAATCCATCCATCTAAACTTTCGCAATAATAACATTAGTATTAAGAGTTGGTCTACAAATAGTTTGCCCTGTGCTGTGGATTTTTCTACTAAAAGATGCTTTCTCTAACGTACTGGTAGTTATAGAGTGGGTAACTATTTAAAGGATAATACATTCCGAACAGACCGAAACGTGATAAGTATTAAAAAATGTAAAACGTTTGTTATTGGAGCGAGCACTCAGCCCAATTGTAGTGAATGCAATTTACATTAATCAGTTGTTATACGAGAAAACAAACTACATGTAAATCTACTGCATTTATTTCGCCTGTTTCATTATTATTGTAAATGAAGTACACTTTTTGTTAAAATAAAAGTAAGAAATACTCGAATGTCTCTATAACTTTAAGGCTAAAAATATTAATCGAATTAGCTCTCCCCGTGCGACTTCATCCGCATAGAATTATGAAAAAATTATTTTATTGTTTACATGTGTCTAATTATTAATTGCAAATGTCAAAATGACAAAGCATGGCAACCTTGCTTTCTCGATGTTGACAGCAACTTAAGGTCTCTTTTTATCTAAAGGGTTTTTTATCTAAAAAAATTACCCCCTAAGTTTAATAGCGTCAATAATATATAACCTAAAGAGTGACGTAAGTGCTAAAGCTTTTTATTAAAAAAGAATTAATTAAAAATATGCTGTAATTGCTGACATATTAGGCAACAAAGAAGTGTTTGTTTACGCTTTACTATAATAGTATAGATGATAATCGAATGATACGTCACTAGTCAAAAGCGTTTCAGTCTTTTACGCTACAGGGGGTAACAAATTGACATTGATACAAACCCACATGTAAATGTGCGAAAAATGTTACCCCCCGTATAATTTGGGTAAAAAGTTTTATGAAGTACAAGATTATGCTTTGTTTGACATTAAAAATATAAATGCTTACATATGCTGTCCTATAGGGTGTTCCACGTGGGACAGACCAGCCTATGGAGTATTTTTTTTTATATAATATAAGGTGGCAAACGAGCAAGCGGCCACCTGAATCCACCGAAGTGGAAAGCCACTGCTGCCCATAAACATCCGCAATTGAAGATGCGTTGCCAACCCTTAATTGAAGGAGGAGGAGACGCACATAAAGAGGATATTTCCCCTTGCTATCCGTCCTCCTCCACCGTCAAATCCACTTATCCTTCCCATCCTTTCCTCTAAAGCAAAGGGTGGAAAGGGAAAGGGACTAAAATTAGACCTATTGGAACACTTTTCTTATTAGGCCGATTGTATCGGTTGACTAGAGATGCACTCGTCTTTTAGTATCGTTTTCTTTTCCTAAAGCTACACTAGGCACAGTTTAAGTAACAATTAAAGAACTCTGTGTATGTCAGTTATATTTTAATATATTAGTAAGTGCTACATTTGTAACGTTTAGACAGTTAATTAAGCTAAACGAAGGTAAAATGTTTTATTTCAATTAAATTAATTCTCATTATGATTTGTACGTTTTTATTTCTCTTGCTTGAGTTTCGTGCGCCGCTTGAGTAATGTCGCTGAACATTTTTACATTTCCCCAGCTACGAACATTATTCTTTATTATACAGTTTGAAACAATTGGTTAACGTATATTTTAAAAATTCACATGATTTTATCAGCTTAGTATTTTATTAACATTAAATTAAATACGTCAACTTAGATCTTAGGGCTAAGATCCTATCATCAAAATTTGAGAGAAAATTTTCGTATCGTCATCGACAAGTTATGTATAAGATTTGGTGGATGGATGTATAAGAAAAATCTAGTTCAAATTTAGTTGGTGACGTTACGAAACTTTATCACAAATTTTCTTGATAGGGCTTTGACAGTTAAATATAGATTACCATCCCTTTCATTACCCTTGACTAATCAGGGAGGAAATATGTATTAAAACAAGTATTACAACCGTCGAAACCAGTTGTTTAAAAACATTGCCCGGTAACCTTAAGAGTAAGTTTACAAAAGACAATGTATATAACAGCTTTATATGTTGCGTCGTAAAGCTTACGTTAACATAGCCATATATTCTATCCACATATTTGTATTTAGTGCGATGGTAAAACCGTATCGTAATACAAGCTAAGCATCCGAGCTTTTATGTGACGGATATAAGTTTAAGATAGATGTTAAGTTACCCGCCTTCTATTGTATGTCGAGAATTTATGCCAAATGAAACATAAACACATTTATGTATCTGTTGTATTTGTTGATAATGTTATTAAAATTTTCTCGTTTCTCTTATTATTTATTTTTGTGTAAAATTGTTTAATTTCGGATAATGATAAATTACTGAAATAACGTAACGCGAAATTTCATTAAAATTTTATAATCAAACTAATTTAAATTGCATCAGAATCAGATAAAATCTATACTATAATTTAAAATAATTAATCCATTTTTTTTGAAGTAATTATGGAGCGAATACGAGTATATATTTTAACAAAAAAAAATACTTAACTAAGTTTTAGCGTTAGATGTAACGAGGAACATTCGCGATATAAATAAAGGGAAAATAAATAATTCAAGTGATAATAAAACTTAACTAGTTACAAGTTTCGGGTAAGAAGTTCTCAAGTTGAGTTCGGATCTAGCTTCGCGTTTGACGTCTACTTAACACGATTCCGAGTTTTCTTAATTAGTAGGTAAGTTCTTTGTTACATTAAGTGTTAGACAGAGAACTCCTTAATGTTCTATATCACTATAAAAGATTTATCAACTTTAACAATTCAGTGGATAAGTGATATTTATGTTTATGAGAAAACTAGCTTTTGTCCGCGACCACATCTACATTGAATAAAAAAAAATACTAATTACTTTCTTAAAAATATTCATATCCATCTAATCTTTAGCATTTACAATAATAGAAAGACGAAATATATAATTGTTAAATAGTTTTTGTTTTCTTTTTTATATTATTAACATTTCAAACCAGTTATAGACATATTCTTTGTCTAATTTAATCGAGATCGAAAAAGCTTTTTTGGAGACAAATATTTCAACACAACTTTCACTCATCGGAACTTTCGCATTTATATTAGTAATGGTATTAACTTAGTATGATTTTGTTGATAAAATAATAAACAGGATGGATGGAAAAATAAAAGAAAGCAAAGCAATATTGTTTTCTATTTGATCTTGAGTAACGAAGGTTATAAGCGGTACGTGTCTCGTGAACGAAGCTTCAAGAAAAGCGTTATTGGAAACAACAAGCACTTTCCTAATGGAACTCCCGCCGGCTAATTGCTCTGAATACGCTTAGCATAAATCAAGAACGTTTAAACACATTACGCAAAAAGCGAAAGTGCTAAATTATAACCTGCCAAAAAGCAAACGTTTACTTACGAACAACGTATTTAGTATAATTAATAACACAGTCTGGTAATGTAACTTTCAAACGATTCGTTTCTGTTCAATTTAATTTTTAATGGAAAACATTAATTGTTTTTTTACGTAAATAGTTGAAAGCGGGATTCGAATCCGTAAGCACGTGATCCTATATTCGTAACCAAAAGGCTATTGTCGATTAAAATTAATATTTCAATTTTGTTATACACTGATATTTTTTTTTTATCACTTACACATTTTTAAATAACTTGATGTCTTTTGTATGGACATTTAATTTAACATTTTTTCTTGTAGACTTAAGTCAAAGAAAAGTTTTTTAGTTTAAAAACACATATTAACTTTTACTTTGCCTTGACCCTATTAATTGTACTTTCAGATGAAAAACCTATTGATATATTAGTCTAGACCAAAGACATTTTTAACAAAGTTCTATAACAAATAGAAACATTCTAAGTGAACCATTTAACCTTTAACTGACTCAAGTTAAAAGGTCGAAATTGTAATTCTTAAAACATTTTAGACAAACTGAGACACGAGCAAATACCATTTAGAAAATAACACTTATGTTGTTGGGTCCAAAGAACAAAGGATTTCGGAAATATTAAGCATATTTTACATTTCAATATTAAGATGAACTTATCAGAGCTTAATGTTTCATTGGTGCATATGTATTGAAATTTGATTGAGACCTAAATTACTTGTGCAAACGTCATTCAATTCCTTTTCTATCGCAAAATCTTTTATGGGGTATTGTTATAATTAACACTTTTACTGACACATTAGAGTCATTTGATGCTTTTTAATTTTGGGCGTTTCTTAGCAGAATTTTCCTATGGTATTGTACAATAAAAGCCTTCTTTGTGTCCATAAAATGATTTTTTTACTGATACGTTTTTCCCTCACACAACATGTAAAAAGCTTTTTCGTTTTAATTTCACTTGGACCACAGTTCGCATTCCAGATGTGTTAAAGAAAAATTGTAACAATTTACTTGGGACGACCAGCCCTACAATGAATGGCCTGAATTTTTCGGCCTCCGAGAATCTTTTTTCCAAAGCATCTCTGTACTCTATTACATTTTTTTTTTAGATATTTATTGTTAAGAATACCGAATGTTAGTTAATTTAATATAATATTTTACAAGAGCTCAGTATATATTACCGACGTGTTAATTTATTTACATTGTGATTACTATGTCATCTCTCACGAAAAAAATGAGGGTTTTTCATCGGGTTTGTACTGCCTATATTTCTTCTACTTGTAGAACACAAAAAGAAGAGTTCATTTAAGGAGTTCTTACTAATTCGTTTCGACCAGCGCGTCGTTAAGTAAATCGGACCGGTAATTTCTTTTCCGTCGACTTTTTCTTCGTATAAAACCTTCTTTTTAAAGGAAATATATCTTTGTAATGATTTAAAACAAATGTAAAAAAGTAAATTAAATGATTTTACTTAAAGTAATAATTTCGTTTTTAGGTCCAAATATAGTTAAACTACGAGTATATTTAATAATGTGTTTCAAGGCTGTGTCAAGGCATCGTGGGTGTCTCACGTATCACGTGGGTGGCAATTTACACTTGAAATTATTAATGTCATCGCGTCTTCTGTTCTTACAAATGGCAGTGATAACATTTGACTTTTCAGAGGGTTCTCGCATCTAAATGTTTCTGTGTATAAATAAATGATTTTGATTTTTTTCATTATATTTCTGTTGAAATACTTTAGCAATAATACAACTTTGTGTGTTGAAATAGTCACGGCTTTTAACAAACATGTACTATTATTGGTGATGAAATGTTAATAAACAATTAAACCACTAGCATTTCGATAAAAAATGTATCAAAAATACAGTGTGTCTATGATTATATCGAAGCGGGCTATTTTTAAAATACCATTCGTTTCCTTTGTACGAATAAAAGCAAATAATGTTTTGATTTATGTCACAAATATCCGCGCCGTGATGTGCTCAGCCGATAGGAAAAGGATTGGACGAATTGTGTTTGGCTTCACATAAGCTTTGTTTTCTGTCATATAACTTATATTGCGATCGTGACATTTCCATTCAAATATTCAACTTTCATTTTAATGACTTCATTTTAATGAGATGACAAATATTTTAATGCTATTAAAATTTTTATCTACAAATTAAAAAGTATACTCAGCGCATGAAAACAACTTAACGGTTTTTATTAAGACCGTAAAGGCCCATGGTTTTCCTCTATTCTCCAAAGTCGGTGACTTAGAAGATAATCCTCGTCTGAAAAAAGTATTCATCAAATATGTCTACACCTAATTTTAATAATCATAGCTTAAAATTACTTCGTGTAAGCTGTATAACTTTAAAGATTACGACAATTTATTTAAGAAGTTTAAGCAAATCCTATTTAAAATAATTAGCAACACATGACACGGGCAAAGTTATCCTACTAATGAAGTCTTCAAGTTTCTTTCGACATTGAAATGTCAGACTTAATTACAACGCTTTAAGTTAAACAATATATGACTTATGGCCGGTTTCCCAGTTATGTTTAACAATTCGTTAGTGTTTTTGATTTTATAAATTCATGAAATGTGTTTCCGAATTACGTAAAGGGGAAACCCTGAAACTTGGGTCAATCTTCAGAAACTCAGCATTAAAATATTACGTGACGTGTTTGTGTGAACATTACATAACACACCCTATATATAAAAAAGTATCTTGAATTAATAATAATAATAATAAACTTTATTTCAAGCTACACTTTTTTTGCTCATAGTTTGTTAGTAATAGAAAAAAAAAACTTAATACCTATGTTAGTATAATGCTTAATGCTGTCTTTTGAGGACGAAAACATTTCTATATCTTTTTTTAGATTGTAAAAACGCTAGTTGCCTCGATTTTTGTCGGAATTAATTACGTTGGAAGGTAAAACAATACAGATGTTTGTTTTTCTTCGTTGAAAATTTATATTTGATTAGGAAAGAATGCCCTTTCATTTTTGCCCTTTTAAAGAATAAAAATCTTTGTTAAAATTATATTTTTTATCGGAAAAGTCATAGAAACTGTTAAAGTAAATTCGTCTGCCGTGGCATTTATAACCTAAATAATATTATAAAGAAGAAAAATTCGTTTATTTGTTTGCATTGAGTAAGCTCTGAAACAACTGAACCGATTTTTTAATTTTTTTCACCATTAGAAGGTTAAATTATCACTGAGAAATATAGTCTATTAATTACACGGGACATCATCGGGAAGGGTATAAATATGCCAGAAAAGATATAGGACGTATATTCTTTGCCACCTAGATAAAGTTGGGGCAGCTAGTATTTTATCTTTTATTCATTCTGATAAAAGAGAGACCACAATCTAATATTAAGAATTCAAAAGCTAAGATAAATGGATTTGTTACAGTTTGTAGTCTAAACGGCTGAACGGATCTCGATGAAAGGTATAGATTTTTTATATAACATAAGGTGGCAAACGAGCAAGCGGCCACCTGAATCCGCCAAAATGGCGAAGCGACCGCTGCCGATAGACATCCGCAGTTGCAGATGCGTTGTCTACATTTATCCGACAGAGGAGGAGACACACATAAAGAGGTTCCCCTTCCTATGCATCTCGTCCTCCATAAAATCCCCTTCCCATCCCCTCCTTATAAGAAAAGGGTGGTAAAGAGAAAGGGACTTAAATTAGGCCTCCGACACCACACTCATCAGACGAAACACGGAATTGCTTCCATTTCACGCCTGTCTTCTGTGTGGTCATGGTATTACATCGGGCGTGCCGGCCCGTTCGTGCTAAGATGTTAAAGCGGGCACTACCACTGTCGATGTAGAGGGTAGTCTGGAAGAACACATAGGCTATTTACTTTTGTTTACTTCCACGCGGACGTAGTTGCGGGTGAAAGCCAGTATTTACATAAGTATCAATCCAATGAAATTCTACGGTTAGAAACTAGAAGTAAATACCGACTGAGCTCGGCCATTAATGTAAGCCAATTCAATGGCAAAGCTAACAATTTAATTTATGTGCTGTTAAGCTTATACCCTGATTTTGCATGCAGTGTTTTGTGCCAACGATTAAAGTTCCTAATTTCAAGTTGTTACATTTCACAGGTAATAAGTCAATAATTTGGGAATTACGCTCTATTAAAAGCAATAAATTAATAATAGTGTTAGAGCCCGCTTTAACATCTTCGTACGAATAGATCGGCACGCCCGGTGTAATACTACGACAACACAGAAAACAGACGTGAAGTGGAAGCAATTCCGCGTATCATCTGATGAGTGTGGTGCCGGAGGCTTAATTTTAGTCCCTATCCCTTTCCAGCCTTATCTTAAGAGGAAAGGATGGGAACAAAAAGTGGATTTGACGGTGGAACAGACGCATAGGAAGGGAAAATGTCCTCTTTATGTGCGTCTCCTCCTCCGTCATTTAAGGGTAGGCAACGCATCTGCAATTGTCGCTGTTTATGGGCAGCGGTCGCTTTCCATTTCGGTGGATTCAGGTGGCCGCTTGCTCGTTTGCCACCTTATATTATAAAATAAATAAAAATTAAAAATACTTCGTATCGTATATTACATTAGTTTGTGCACTTCACAGTTTTAATTGAGTTTATTTTATTGGATAACATGTTTTATTGTGTCTAGATTATCTTTAGAGTTAAAAATGCCAATTTCATACTTTTGTGCGGAAATGGAATCTAAAATATTCCTACTGGTCCAAAGAGGTGTTAACTCGTCAACGAGCTCGGCGGCTGTAATTAATTCAATAGAATACCTGTCTCCGAGCTTTGGTAACATTAACACACTCGGCGCATTTACAACAAGAATGTCGAGACACGTCGCTTCGTATTCTCCACTTTATGCCTACAATTTATACAATCTGTGCCAGTTTTAAAGAAAAGATTTTTCAATTGTTTTTAAAGTGGAGCAAAATAATATTGCTGTTTTCTAATACATTTGTCACCAATAAAATAGATATTGCATTATTCTAGCCCCTTTTAGAGTCTACATTTTTGATAAAAAATTACACATTACATTACTTTCAATAGTCCTCTAAATATTAAAGTATAAAATTGGGGCATATTAAGTTGGCACGTCGGGCTAAAAGGTATTCATATACTCAACGTGCCAAATAATCTGTATGCAATGTTCTTTATTAGCATTTAAATTATTTACCCGTTCGAATGTAAACATTTGTTTAAATGGATTAATCTGAACTGATGAAAGTTAAATTTTAACGATAACCACGTATCCAATTTATGCTTTTCAGATACATTGAATCCATCATATTCATTGCCAATTATTTGTAAAAATGTGGTTTAATAATCAGATCATCCTTCCGCGGTTTTGTAAGTAGAGATATCGATTTATAAATCGGATACAAAGGAAAATTAATGAATCAAAAAGGGTACTGCTAGTAAACGTTTGATTTTTAACGAATATGTTACTAATATCTTACTAATATTATAAATGCGAAAGTTTAGATGGAAGGATGGATGGATGGATGTTTGTTTGAGTTTTAAGCTTAAACGGCTGAACGGATCTCGATGAAATTTGGCATAAAGTAGTGGATAGTCTGGAAGAACACATAGGCTATTTACTTTTGTATTTTTAAACTCCACGCGGACGGTGTCAGGGGCAAAAGCTAGTAATTAATAAGTGAACCGAAAACTTCGCATTCTTACTTAAGTTAATTGCTAAGAATTTGTGTTAATGTGGATAAGAAGTGCATCAAACTATTTTTATTAAAATAAGTAAGTACAGTTAATAAAATTGGAGTATCTGTATGTAAAATCGAAAACGTAAAATTTGTATTTTCGAACTTTCTTATTGGCGTTGACGAAGTCGCAGTCTTCCGCTAGTCAAGTATAATGTCATTAAAGTACGTTTGAATTTAAAACAACTGCGGAATGCTTGTTTAATATCAAAATGTGTAGAATTTATGTGAACTGCAAGGAACTTTATAAAGCAAGACGTCCACGGCGTGGCTTGACATGTTTGTACAACACGAGTCATACATTTTACTTTGTTAATTATCCCTGCTCCGTGACAGGGGTCTTAAATAAACTGATTTTCCTTTATGAAAGTAAGCTGAGCTTTGCACCGCTTTGTAGTTTTCATAAAATTGCTTTAGCAACATTGTTTTGCTGGCAAGCTGGATTAAATGTAGGTGGAATAGTTTTGTAATACATGGTTTTATGCTTGTATGTGTGTTTGTGTGTAAAATCTTGAGAGTATGTACCTTTTTCCATGTACCTAAACGCGCGACTCTGGCCGAATGGAAATTCGGTGAAAGAAAAACTATATTTTAGCCATGTTAACTATAATAAAATATTGAGGGCCTGTCCCACCACTGGCTGATAGAGGCTTAGATAGCTTAAAAATGACGTCACTGTCAGACAAGGTAACAAAATCAGATATTACCATCACATATTTTACACCTTAAAATATAATCAGTTAACATTTTGGTGGGACAGGCCCTAACACATTCTGACTAGAATAGTCCAAACATTGCAGTTTTATAAGATCTATCTTTAGTTTCTGAAGCAAACTTTTCAATACGAATATACTGAAGTAATAAAACTTTTAGATAAATTGTATTTTTAAGCATCGCTTCCTTCGATGCTTTTCCGAAGCGATTTTCCTCAAGGGAGTGTTTAATAGTTTGATGTGTTTACTAAGTTATAGTTCTGAGCAACAGCTGCTCTGCTCTACATTATTTCTGTTTACGAAGCTCTCAGATGTATTAGTTTACGATAATATTCGATAAGATTAGGAAATTAACACAGCATATAGCGTTACATAAAATAATTTTGTTATT
>NW_013527804.1:4366054-4424938 GCF_000836215.1 Papilio polytes
GATGTATAAGAAAAACTTTAAGATATTTTAAATTATATCGGGAATAGTCACTAGCTGCTATCTGCTATCATCTGGCAACTGTGCGTACCATGTACAGGCACGTGTCTTCTACATGTGTACGTTACTAGAACGTGTATTTCTGCCTTTATTTAATTAAGCCTTTTTCTGTTTGAAGAATTTTTATATTTTATTATTATTTCAATATGTTGAAGTATGAAATATTTTTACTTTGGTGGTTGCAAGTTGCTACTTACTAATATTGTAAATGCGAAATTTTGGATGTGAGATGGATGTTTGTTAGAGTTTGTAGCCCAAACGACTAAACGGATTTCGATGAAATTTGTTACAAATGTAGACCATAGTCTGGAAGAACACATAATCTACATTTGTTTTTTTTAATTCTACGCAGATGAAGTCGCGAAAGACATTATTTAAATATTTTATTGACGTTAAATGGTGTCTCAAGTAATTCTCTTAGGTTAACTTGACAAACGGCAAGTGGACGTAAAGAATTGGAAGTGATCCAATTTGGCAAAGAAGTTGCATGATTTATACATTTTGATCCCTAGAACAAACAGTGAGAGAAGATTTGTATCTTTATTTGACAATTACTTTGTCAGTGAACCCAATAAACGTAGAGAGATATTCTACATTGCTTCTTGAAGAGGCTGATTTGAGATTTAAAGTGTACCGCAAATAGAACGATCATTTAAAATAATCAAATAAATTAAAATCTCTTATGTATAAGATGCAAATAAAAGTAAGGTTCCCTTATAATAACATCGAAAAATGCGAGAGTGAGAATCCACAGTTATGTTGTGTTATCATACTAAAGAATTCATACAAATAAAATTTACTTCATACTAATATTATAAACGCCAAAGTTTAGATGGATGGATGTTTGTTAGAGTTTATAGCCTAAACAGCTGAATGGATTTCGATGAAATTTGAAAAGATGTAGAGGACAGTTTGGTAGAACACATAGGCTACTTACTATTGTTTTTTTAATTCCACGCGGACGGATTTGTGGGCGATACTAGTTTTAACTAAAACTTCGTAAAGTAGTGATGTAAAGGTTGGGGCTGTTGTGTAAAGGTAAGGTCATTCTAAAAGGTAACAAAGTTCATTTTAATATGTCACATGTGACATAAGTTGAAAAGGGATAAACATTTTATGTCATTTCTGTTATCTTTATGCGCAATAAGTGAAGACTTCCGGACACATTGTGACATTGAGAAATTACGTCATTTCGTCCTGTTTGTAAATTGAATTATCAATTTAAACAAGTAACAGTTTAGATACGTATAAATTGCGAATCCCATAAAAATGCTGTCAGACAAATTTTAAGCGGCATCTTGAAGCGATGTGTTTGAGATTCGTTTCAGAATTTGGCCGTTAGAAACCAAGACCCTCAACTTTTTCAAAGAAGGATAACGAAACGACAAGGAAAAGCGGACTAATGTCCTGTTTCCCAGCTACGTTTAATCATTCGTTAGTGTTATTGGTTCGATAAATTCTAGAAATGCGTTTCCGAACTACGTAACTTGAGTTTTACTCCTTTGAAATTTAGTTTAATCTAATACTAATGGATTAGGTAATCAAAAAAAAAACTTTAGAAACCCAGGATAACACTTGGTGCGACTCCACATAGGCATGTTATAATGTCAGCGAGAGGAACTAGAGTATAATAAAGTTAATCAACTTGTCTCCGTCATTGGAAACACAAAGTTAAGTTGGCCAAAGTAAAACATAGTAGTGATAAATGTCAAATGATATAGTAATTTATCAGAAGAGTTATTGAAATATAACATGCTTAGACAAGCCGCCGAACTTCGCTAACAAGTTGTCTGAAAACGTCAACATGATTTATTACAAACTTCGCTAGTACAAACTATTATTATGAAATACGTGACGTTTTAAAGGATATTTAACAAAATTACCTGTATTTTCTGATTAATAAATCAATCAAATAAACATATACAGAGACATAGTGATTACAACGTAGAGATAACATAAACAGAGAAAAGAATTATGGTTGAATATCCGTATTAAATAATAAGAGCGCGAAAGCCTTTGACTAAACTATCACACAACTGATTAGTCGCGTTTTGATTGCTATGAGCTTATATAGAGGTGAGCACATTACTCTACTGTTAGTTGTGCAACTAAACAGTTGAATTGGCTGCGAAACAATCGACAATCAGACAACGGTTCTGCGATATATTAACTAAAAGTTTGCGCCAGCACTTAAGGTGTGTATTAAAAGTTACGTCGTGTAATGTATCATGTTACACGGCGAGCATGCATGTAGTCAGTACATATGTTACGAGGTAATCAGCGAGCTACCCCGTAACATTTATTAAACTAGCGCGTACCATCCTTCATCCACATTTTCATCTTGGTCTAACTGGGATAGTGGTCAAGCGCTGGTTTTCCAATTTAAAAAAAAACATCCGGAAACTTTGTAAACTTAAAACTATACGATTATTCTTTTTCTTGTGTATTTAAATTAAAGTGTTTCTGTAAATGCCACCCTGCGACAATAAATGTTAATTGGACACATTTTAAAACACTCCAAGGCACAATACTGGGTATACAAATAACAGTGGTAGTGCCCGCTTTACCATCTTAGCACGAATGGGCCGGCACGCCCGGTGTAATACCACGACTACACAGAAGATAGGCGTGAAATGGAAGCAATTCCGTGTTTCGTCTGATGAGTGTAGTGCCGGAGGCCTAATTTAAGTCCCTTTCTCTTCACCACCCTTTTCTTATAAGGAGGGGATGGGAAGGGGAAGTGGATTTGACGGTGGAGGAGATCCATAGGAAGGGGAAATATCCTCTTTATATGCGTCTCCTCCTCCGTCGTATAAGGGTAGGCAACGCATCTGCAATTGCGGATGTCTATGGGCAGCGGTCGCTTCGCCATTTTGGCGGATTCAGGTGGCCGCTTGCTCGTTTGCCACCTTATGTTATAAAAAAAAACTATATAGAAGAGTAATACTAAAGTTACAGTGAATACAGTCGGCTTCCACTGCCTTAAGACGATAAACCTTCAATCAAAAACGTTTTTTCTCTATATAATATCAATTTTCCAATGTATTAGAGGTAAACAAAGCAATTCAATATTTTCCTATTGAAGTGAAACTTGAAATCGTTTGGATAATGTTTTGATTTACATTTCTGGGAAATCGGTAAATCGAGCCAAGTTGACGTAACGCAAAGTCCTTACGTGTTCTATCTCTTAGTAATCAAATCTCCTTTGATTGACTTTCACGAACAAAGCGGTATATTTTCTGATGATTTTATCTTCTCTTATCTGCAGATGTCCGTATAATTTTCTCTGAAGAATTAATCATCTGAAATTACTAGGAAAATAAATAAAAATGGACCCGTTTAATACGACTTAAAAGTATCGTTTATAGCGACCAAAAGAGTGCATCTAAGATAAATGGGATAACTGCCGTATACACAACATTATTTCAGTTACAATTTACCACCAACTATGTATGTGAAATAATGAAATGTAGATTTTCTTAATCTTTGACAGAGTTAACTCATCAAAGATTAAAACCATCTGGAGATAAGCTTGTACTAAAATACGAGTATAATATTGTGGCTATTTAATTGAGAGGCATTGAGAGGTTTTAAAAGTTTGTTACTAAGGTAAATCAATACTTGTCTATCTCAAAATGTCTCTTAATCTGTTCTCAGAAAGAATGTTTGCGATTTCTGATTTGCATAACGAGCACTCGTTATAAAACCGTGTCTTATTACGTTGCCATGACAACGAGTTAACATTTATCAAATCTGAATAACAATATTTTTTTTGTAAATTGTTTTTTATTTTGTTTTTCATGTTCAATAAATTTGTTAAGACTTTCTATATTTCATTGAATGTTTATTAAACCAAACGAAAACTTCTTTTTTTAATATTATTACCGAGTTGAATAAACAATACGAGATTACTAACTTACGTTTACTTTTTCTGTAAGAGAAAGGGATAAACGATTGGCGCGAGCGCCGAAGTGATCGACCTCTGCAACAGTAGAGAAACTGCAGATGCCAGCCTTTATGAAAAAGGAACGCTCTGCTGTTTTCATGAGTTTCTCTAGTTATCGCATTTTCAAACAGAAGAAGGATAACTATTACGTTTTTGCATATAGCCACAGTGGAAACCGACGCTAATGGATGTAAAGTATCACTTCACTCGAAAAAATAAAACGGGTAGTACAAAACTTTCTATTATTTAATTAACTGTGTTTCAGAGTTTGTTTAATAAAAATTAGACTAGAATATGCTAAACTTAGGATAATACATAATAGTCTCTCTATCTGAAAGTATTATAAAAGCTTTTATTAAACGTTTTTAGTTTTTCTCTTAGTTAAGCGTAACAATTGCGATCTCACATTATAATTAAAAACTTTTATAAAAGGTGTGCTTTTCTAACGAGCTTTTAAATTGAGCTGGCAATGTGCCAAATGAGGACCGCATTTATGTACTAATTATATAATAATGAGGTGCTATTATGTGTAGATATCATGAATAGAATAGAACAGCCCCGTTGTGGAACGGTCTGTTCTCGGCGGTATTTCCAAACCAATACCACTTAGGGTCCTTCAAGAAGCGAGCCTACAATTTCCTCAAAGGCCGGCAACGCATCTGTAGTTCCTCTGGTGTTGGGGATGTCCATTGGCGTCGTTGACCATCTTGGTGTTCACGCCGCTCGTTTGCCCCCTTTTTTTATAAAAAAAAAAATAAATCGTTTAATACATCTGTCTTCTTGCATGTCGGTTAAAGTAACAACAAGCAGATACCTTAGCTAAACACCATTTACAACCTTAAAAATAAACTATATCAGTTCATCATCCACTTGCCCTTATCCCTTATGGAGGGTCGGCACAGTATGTGCTGCTCTTCCATACATCTCTATCAGCCGTCATATCTGAATCCACTCCTTTCTTAAGCATATCTTCTTTCACACAATCCATCCATACTTTCTTCGGTCTTCCTCTTCCTTTGTAGCCATCCACATTCAATCTCAACACTTTCTGGTTTATGTCCCCATCATTTCGTCTCATAACATGTCCATACCACGCTAACCTTTTGCTTCTCAATTTCTCCACCACTGGCGCTACTTTCAAACTTCCTCTTATGTACACATACTTAACTTTATCCAATCTTGTCACACCACACATTCATCTCAACATACGCATCTCAGCCACTAAAATAAACTATATCAGTTAATGCCAGAAAAGGTAATAAAAAAAGAAAGAAAAAAGATGGTTCGTGTGTCGTCTCTTTGGGGCACTGCTATGCCTCCAGATTAACATTAAGTTGCATAAATACTTAAAAGCTTTTAAATAGCTTAAAGTGTGTGTTAGTTTTGTAAATGATTTTTTTTTATTATGAGCGGTAGAAATAAATTCGTGAGTCGGAAGTGAAGCATAATTGTAAGGATTTAACGACGTTCACACAAAGTGGGGCATCACTTGAATATAGAGCATAAAATAAATGCTAACCAAAGTAACTTGTTACTGGAGCCGCTCCAAGTTGGCAACATGAAGCGATGTTTGCATTCCATATTGCTATACTTTTTGTTAAGCTCATGTGAAAATTGCAACGATAAGCCTTTTTACAAAACTGGAATTATAGCTTTTTATAAATAGCTCTATTGTAATTACAATAATTTTATTCACATTAGTAATCTATACATATAAAATGGAGTGTCTGTATGTAATATCAAAAGAAAAAATCCAGATTTCGGGAAGATGGTGTATTTGCGATGCTGATAACGAAAATCGCATTAAAAAAATTTTGTCTGTCTGTCTGTCTGGGTGGCTGACATAGGCGGGCGTATTATAAGCTATTTTTTATGTTAATATTTCGTGGACAAAGTCGCGGTGTTGCCCTTATCTATACTAATATTATAAAGAGGATATATTTGAATTTTTTAATGTATTGAAATAACTGATAAATTAATGGGCCAATCTCAAAATTTCTCTTATTATTAGAAAGTTACGTTACTGTTGAATAATATAGGCTATATTTTTCAAATTCACGAAGACGAAGTCGCGAGCAACAGCTCGTTAAATGATATAAATAAAGTACACTCACACTGTAAGCCTGTTTGAGATTGCTCTCTTTGTAGTATGAATGCAATTCCATATGAAATCCTGCACAGGCATTGTCATCTGTTTCCCATTTAGATAAATCTCCGCTTTTATCATCGTCATACATACGTTGTGCTGTAAAATGCTTTCAAATATTGTAGTTAAATAACCTAAAACATGAAATGTGTTTTAAACTACGTGAAGGCTTAGTAAATGACGTAACAATACGCGAATTCAATGACATATTTTAGTAAATTATGCAAAATATCTTTTTTTATTAAGCTGTAATCACAGTGGACATAAAATTCGGTATGATATGTGACGATAGAGAAAGGTTGTGCCCTAAATATAAAGTAACGTACTACAATAGTTTTCATAAATCTATTTATTTGAAAATTTACCTAATTATAGATCCAATTATATACAACGCATCTTAATATTATAATATAAATAAACTGAAAGTGATTTGTAATAAACAATTTGTCCATACCGTGTTTATGGAATGCGTACGTCAGTGAACAATTTCAATTAACTCTGACAGAAATGTTGAGAACTCGCTGCACCGCGATCGAGCTACAATTGTTAGGAATAGTTTAATCGACGTCTACTTAAAACTACTACAATATTAAGATTCTTATTATATATTTTAGTTTACATACTTTTACTTCAGAGCGTCTGTGGTGCAGTGGGATACGGATTTGTAATGTTGAGGTCCTTCGTTTTTGTTAACTTTAATAAGTTTCTGGGCTATATCTATATCTATATCTATATCTATATCTATATCTATATCTATATCTATATCTATATCTATATCTATATCTATATCTATATCTATATCTATGTCTATATCTATGTCTATATCTATGTCGATACTAACATTACTTGGCATTTTATATGTATTGAAATAACTTAAAAACTACTAGACCGAATTCAAAAATTCTTTCACTATTATAACGCTACATTATCAGTGAGTAACATAGGCTATGTTTTTATTATTTTTTTAATTTCAAGCAGACGAAATCACGATCAAAATCTAGTTTATTGTTATGATGTTGATTTATAGATATACTTGCATGTAAATAAATATCATACATTATCTAATAATTGTCAATTAAAAAGAAATTTGTAGAAAAACGAGATTGTTCAATGTAAGGGAGTTTTATGAGAAATAACATGGATTTATATTTTCTAATAACAAACTCGTAGTAAAATTTGTAATAAGAGCGGGCTTCCTTTATACTCCGATATAATAAACAATGTATTCATAAGAGAATCTGAATAATATTTCTAGTAAGCAAAACAGTACAGTACCTTTACGTTGTAACATCCCTTCAACATCATCTTATTACATGTATTGCTAATGTTAGCTCTTCAACTATTTTGATGTAGTCTGTATTTTTAAAAGTTATTTAGTCTGTGCTATAAATCAATACCATTTTATCTTTTATCGGAAATAATGATATAAACTTTGTAATTATGATCCAACGCGATGTTCAAATATTTATTTTATAATTTTTAATTGTAAAAATTCTATTTGTTATGTTAATACAGGAATTAGATGTCAGAAATAAAAGTGTTGGATTACCTCGGCTATACGACGGCCATATTGGTAGTGGTGAACAGGGGATGGTGGATACATGGAAAAACAGTGTTATTGGTAAGGTTATTCTGTACAAATTGGAAGAAAATATAGGACATAAGGAAGACTATAGTTTATTAAATAATAAAATAGCTGTGACGCCCATACTTATAGCAAATAAAGTATATCTTATACTGTTTATGTTTCTGAACTTAACGGATCGGAGACGAATCTTTGAATACATTGAAAGGTTATGCATGTAGCAACTAGATGGCGTTATAGTAGCGGCTTTGTACACCGCATTAGTTTGCTTTTCATACGATACGCTTTATATGAGCCTTTTGAAATATCTGGAAATATATTTTTGATACTTTTAAATCAGCGAAGCACTTTAATATTAAAGAAATATATTAAAATGTCCAGTAAATTATCAAAGGTAACTGCCAATTTTAATGTTTGCTTTAGTTCGTGAGTTTGTCCGTTAGCAATTTAAAAAAAAGTAATAGTAGCTTAATTTAAACAACCGGTTTACCCATTATGTAGTTAAAATAAGTGCAAATATCCATTCGTCCATTAATTAAAACTTTCGTATTTATGATATAACTAGCTCTTCCCATGCGACTTCATCCACATAAAATTATAAAAAAATCATTTTCTTGTTCATATTTGACAAACTATTATTTGCAAATGTCAAAATGGCATGACGTCAAACCATGGCAATCTTACTTCCTTAATGTTGGTAACGACTTATGGTCTCTTTCTCACATTTGGGTTTTTATCCAAAACATTTACTCCCTAAGTTTAATGGCGTGAAAATATATAGCCTAAAGCGTGACGTAGTGCAGGGCTTTTTATTAAAGAAAGAATTATTAACATATACTGCTGTAATTGCTGACATCTTAGGCAACAAAGAAGTGTGTGATTACACTATATTATAATAGTATAGAAGTATAGATATGCATACGAAAGTTTTAATATAAAACATGGTAACGTGACGAAAATTACCTTATTGTCAGTTGGGAAAATAATCAAGTCTTAAACGAACTATTTTTATAATCATTCAAATTTTTGATAGTAAGCTTGTAGATAGTAAGCTTGGTAACAGATGCATTAGAGACGTTCACGTAATGGGTTCTCCGTATATCATTCACTATGATAAGCTTTTGAAATATTCATGGTGAGCATTCGCTACATTTCAGCCTAAGTGTTCCAGTCTTTTGACATACTACAATTATGTTAATACGATATGCAACTCCGACTTAGTCTGAAATGTTCACAGTTAAATTTAAACGAATAATGTAAAGATTAAATCATTTTCACCTTATTTACATTTTTTCTAGTATTTAAGGTAAATTTTTACCTTAGGGACTATTTGTGTTTTTGTTTATTTTATGTTTTTTTTGGATTCTATTTAAAGCCTTGACTTTATTAAATAAGTAATACAAAACTAACTTTGTACAGTCAACTGGATAAAAAATACAGATTGACAAAACTTTAAAAAATATAAATGTTTTCGGTTTGATAAATACCTAGCATATTTATTCGTAGATTTCCGACCATACATATTATTGATGAAATTTATACGTATTTTTGAAACCGATGACATAACAGAATAATGAAATAGGTTTTTAAAGTTTTGTAAAAGTATACTTATGCTGACTGTACATAAAAGTTAAGAATACTTCACTAAATTATCGCACAACATTGTGCGATCGTCGATTGTTTCGCAGCGAATGCAACTATTTAGTTGCATTCGCTGCGCTACGAATCAAAGCAAGACTAAACAGTTGTGCGACATTTTAGTGTCAGGTGTGCGCACGTTCTTACAGTAACTATTAGTTACAGCGTACATACATAACATATTATGTTGATGCAAGATATGTTTACTGCAAATGAGTAGAAATAGATCGTAGTTTGAAAACTCTTATTAGGTCTAGTTTTATAAGTAAGAAAAGTAGCTTGCAGAAAGCTTCTCTGAATCGGGATCAAACGATCGAAGTCGGTGGAGAGATCAATGCAATTTATCTCTAACAAAGAAAATACTTCCTTTATTGTGCTATATGTTTCAAAGCGATTTATTTTGGTACTAAAAGGGATATATGTTTCGTATTGTGTAGGAAAAAATGTCGACGTGTGTTAACTATTGAAAATGGAATATAAATGACAAAAGAGTAATGTTTTTCTTCGAATATTGGTTGGGTTTCCACTGTCACAATATCTAAAAATTCTTTTGAAAACGGGCGTTTGATATTGTTTTTTTTTTTGGTATATTTTTCAGAATATTAAACCGCGAACACACCTTTCGCACAAGTGTTTCAGCTTTGATTCCTATCCTATTAGATTACATGGAGGTGCGCACACTACTCGATATGTAGACAACTAAACTTAGGCAAATAAACATTTAAATTGGCTACAAAACAATCGACAATCGCACAACAGCTAGTTGAACATATCAGAACAAACAAAAGACTAACGGCAATGTGTCTGACGGTCGTTGTATGTCCCTTTCCCGATTTTATTTTTTATTTATTAATAATCTCGTAGTTTCAATTACCTGTTAAGATCCTCAAAGATAATGAGTAACTTAGAAAACTCTTTGATATATTAAGGTTCCTCTTCATTAAATAGGATATTCTGCGAAGAACTTTTACATGGAAAATTCTTTTATCACTTAAAAAGGAGAAAACTCTTAACTAGGATGTTGGCATTATTTTAATGCTTAAGTTGTAAAAATGTGTTTAATTTAACAATTTAGAACAAAAAAAATCTGAATGCATTCACAGACGGAAATTAGGATTTAATGAAAATGTTTTAATATAAAATTAATCAAAGTTTTGTTTAAATTGTCTGAATATCGTGACTGATAAACCTTATTTAGGTTTATTTGCTAACCGTACTGATATAGAATTTATAGCTAAAATATATCGGTTATATTTCAAATAGATTTGTGAAATCTGCGTTTGAAATCTATTTACTCAGCCGTCGAAACAGGCGATCACTTAATTCCGGGTGCGCGGTTGAATTATCCATCTCGATTCAATTTTGATCTATATTCACCGCACGCGTTGCTTCAAACTAATCAAATCAGTTTTTTATCTTTTTTTTTTTACACTCCAATTTTTAATTTTATTTTGGTACAAGAATATTTCCCACTTTCATAACAAGTTATGTTTTGATCAAATTAACTAAACAGTAGTAGAATGGGCCGGTTCGCTCGGCGTAATATCACGACCACTTTTCACCCTTTTCTTAAGAGGAAGGGATGGGAAGGAAAAGTGGATTGTAGAGGAGACGTTTAGGAAGAGGAAAATATCCACTTTATGTGCGTCTCCTCCTCTGTCAATTAAGAGTAGGCGATGCATCTGCAATTGCTGATGTCCATGACAGCGGTCGCTTCGCCATTTCGGCGGATTCAGGTGGCCGCTTGCTCGTTTGCCACCTTATAATATTAAAAAAAAAAACATAGGTAAAGACATATTTAATCTAACTTAAAATATTAATAAATATAAAAATCACACAGACGAATCTTGTTATTTGCTTCAATAACCTTTTTACTTCTATTTTTGGGCGTGATTTTTTTAACTCAAGTTTCAATAGTTTATAAAATTAAAATATTGTAAATCCGCAGTTTTTCCACTGTCATACTGTTTGAATCCCACGTAATTGGAACAAAAAGTACTACAAAGACTAACGACCAATTAGACGTGAATAGTAGTACTTTTTGCTATAAAAATATATTCCATGTAAACAATTAATCTTCTGTTCAATCAGATTAAAGTAAACATTTTTTTCAATTAATTAATTTTAAATATCATATTTTTATACGCACATAATTTCTTCAAAATTTAACATGCTTTTTAAAGAGTTTCTTCAAAAAATCTAGTTCATGTTTTTAGTAAAATGTACGTAATATTAAGAAGTAAATAAGTGAAGTTTCATTAATATTAAAGGAAGGCGGTGAGGAAATACGAAATCTCTTATTAACACAGTAATGAGGTAAAAACCACAGAGAATCATGTTACAAATCTCCGACGTACTTAGAGATTTGTCTCTGTGAACCGTAAACCAAAATAATATGGTCCTAACTGTTTTTTATTTTGTATTCAAATGAATTTGAAGACGTACACGTGAATTTAACATACCAAGAAATACTTATTTTCTGCTTTGTTAATAAAGATTCCTTAAATAAATAGTTTGTTCTGAAAAAAACATTAACTACTTCGCTGTAACGTCTGTTATGAGATTTTTTTTTTTAAAAAACGCAATGTTTAATATACGTTTCGTTTAACTTTTATTTAGACAGCTTTTTGAAACGTTTTTCAGAACACTAAAAGAACCGCAAAAGTGTGAAGCTTTTTAATTCACGCTCGACGCCGTCGGTTTTTTATTTACGTTTGAAAACTAAAACAATTCATTCGTTTGAGTCTAAGTGGAATAAACGAGAGACAAATAGGCTTGACATTTAGACATTCACATGATAAATTCATATTTCTAATTTACGTTTTAAATTATTCTTTAACTAACTATTTTTCCATAAAACTACTAGCATCAGCTGTGACCAATATATGTATGTACTGTTTCTAAATTAAATTTCTACTTCATTATTGCATGCAACATGTAGAGTTAAAAGTGTACCACATTTTTCAATGGTGAAGGAATCGTGATGAAAAACAACACATTTCACAAATACAAATACATGTGTGACGTCAACCAATATGCCCTGGACCAGCGAGGTTAACTAAGGTCCAACTAACTAATTCAGCTGGCCTTCGTATATGACGAGAGTTTTTTTATGATAGAAAGTGGCATATGAGCAAGCGGCCACCTGAATCCACCGAAATGGAAAGCGACCGCTGCCCATAAACATCCGCAATTGCAAATGCGTTGCCTACACTTAATTTACGGAGGAGGAAACGCACATAAAGAGGATATTTCTCCTTATTATGCGTCTCCTCCACCGTCAAATCCACTTTTCCTTCCCATCCTTTCCTCTTAAGAGAAGGGTGTAAAGGGAAAGGGACTAAAATTAGGCCTCCGGCACCACACTCATCAGACGAAACGCGGAATTGCTTCCACTTCACGCCTGTTTTCTGTATGGTCATGGTATTACATCGGGCGAGCCGACCCATTCGTGCGAAGTTGTTAAAGCGGGCTCTTCCACTGTTAAAATCTAACTCAGTTGTAAACTAACATATGCGATAAATTTATTCGTAATATAAGTTAGGAGGTATTATGCAAGCGGCATTGTTATCCGGCCAGTCATCGCATGCATTAGCATGGTATTACCGCATGATTTATCTTCGTGCCACGTTAATTTCCTTTACGCATATCTGACTCCAAGCAAATATGTTACTTGATAAATATATCACACACTAGCTTTTGCTCTTTACTTCGTTCTTGTGCAAATCGTATTATGATAACTGATGGTATACAAGTGTATTTGTTTGTTACTTTGAGTAACATCTTCATAAACTTGTTCCTGCGGAGGGTTGACACAGTGGTGCTCTTCCATACATCTCTATCAGCCGTCATATCTGAATCCACTCACTTCTTAAGCATATCCTCTTTCACACAATCCATACTTTCTTCGGTCTTCCTCTACCTAGGTAGCTATCCACATTAAATCTTAATACTTCCTGATTTATGTCGCCATGCTCTTGAACAAGAAAGCAATAATGTTAGTAAAATTTACTTGTATCTAAGTTTTATATACAAAAAGAATTAAACAAATAAATAATAAGTACAATTCTTTCTGGTATATAATAAAAAGGATATACCAAAAATGATTGTGAAATGAGTGTACAATTTTCATTCTTGTGAAATATTTCTTTCGTAGAAATATCAAACATTAATTAATTTAAAATTTCTTTATAACGAAACCAGATATTCGTAAACATATATATTAAGATTAAAAATATAAATACAAAACAACATTGTGACTGGACTACAATTCGTATTGTAGTCGACAGTAAGGAACGTGCAATAGCTATGTAGCTCGTAATTGTACGGCGCAGTTACATTCGACTGCAGTATTACAATGCGAAGCAACTACAAAGGACAAAGAGTCTTCTATCAAATATTATAGCTAGGTTATAATTTGCATCTGTTAGTTTCCCTTCTTCTTAATATTGTTTTAATAAAGCTAACAAATGTTATTTGAATGTTACCAAGTAAATGTAAAAAAAAATGTTTAAAAGTTCAAAGTTTATAAGCTAGCAGCAGTAATTTAAATATAATACTTATGTACGTAATAACAGTTTTTGCTCGCGACTTCCTCTGCGTGGAATTAAAAAAAATGAAGTCACATAGACTTCATTTTGTTTTTTCTTCCGGACTATGCTCTACGAATGTCAACTGAGTTTTTAGTTTTTAAACACAATTAGCTTTTTGGAATTTCGTCATACATTTAAAGAATGTAGAGTATCGTAAAGAAAATTAAGTAAATAACATTTGCTAAATATTTTTGCTCTTGTATGTAGATATGTTGCGGTTAACTCCCCGGAGTGTGTGCGCCAGATTAATCGTAACCACGTGAAATTGGAAACTTCGCGCGTTGGCACTGAACACTGTGGTAGCATAGCGACATAGTTCAAAATGATATGTTTAATGTTATTGGCTTATTTGGAACACAAGACTAAGATCAACTTCAACACTATACACTTGACAACTAGGTATTTAATTACTTTTTAACTAAGGGATTTAAAGGACTGATATTAGAGGACGGATGAATGTATAAAAACCCAAAAATTATAAAGGTCATCAAAATAGGATGACTTTTTTAATATTATAAGGTGGCAAATGAGCAAGCGGCCACCTTAATCCACCAAAATGGCGAAGCGACCGCTGCCCATAGATATTCGCAGTAGCGGATGCGTTGCCTACCCTTGAACGACGGAGGAGGAAACGCACATAAAGAGGATATTTCTCCTTATTATGCGTCTCCTCCACCGTCAAATCCACTTTTCCTTCCCATCCTTTTACTTATTAGAAAAACGGTGGAAAGGAAAAGGGTCTAAAATCAGGCCTCCGGCACCACAGTCATCAGACGAAACGCAGAATTGCTCCAACTTCACGTCTGTTTTCTGTGTGGTCGTGGAATTACACCGGGCGAGCCGACCCATTCGTGCGAAGATAAAGCGGGCTCCACCACTGTTAACCACGACGGAGTTGGGTAGGACATGTTGCCCGCATAGATGATTGCAGTGTTCCTAAACGCCTGTTAGAAAGTAACCCGGATGGACGTAGAGCGCGTGGTAGGTCGAAACCTTAATGGCTAGATGACGTCGTACGCGACTTTAAGAATATCGGCGACAAGACAAACATGGAGGAGTTTACTGGACCAGGCCATGCTCATCCGCGGCTGTAGTGACTCAGATGATGATGATAGCTGTGATGTGCTGATGTTTATAGTTAACTTTTAGAGTATAATTTCTACCTTTAAAGGCTATGTCTACACAAGTGTGCTTTTCTATTAATCTTGTCTTTACCCCTAACCAAGGTTTCTAATAAGAACCACCTTTACTTATACTTGGAAATGAAAAGCTTTAGCGGTGAAAGAGGAACAAGATTTACACAAATTTTGAAAATCTAAAAATAATATTAGTACAATAGCTCTCACTAGACAGTTGCATTAAGGGCCCGATTCAAGAGGCGATTATTTTAGAAACCACACGAATAGTGAGGAGGTTCCTGTCTCTGCACCCCTGACCTCTGGTTACTTAAGTCACCGGATTCCGCAGCCGGTGGACTTCAATTTTTTTATATAGTATGTCTTTTTTTTTTTTTTAATAAAAAATCATGTAAAATGTATTATATACAAAAATAAGAAATTAAAGATCTGAGAATATTAGTATAATAATAATAATGTTAGTATTTCAGTATCTTCATACATTAATCTTAAATTTTAAAGTAATATCTGAATACTTTTATGTTCCCAAATCAGATCTTGGTTATTAGTTTATTATTGAATAGGTTTTCATTGCTTTGATTTCTATGAAGATAATCTCTAAATCTCTGCTTTGAGCCTAGGTTGGAAATTTAAGACGATTACAAATCACTTTAGAAACCTCAGGCGAGACTTATTGAAGTTAATAAGATACTATTAATATTAAAATGTTTTACTATTATTCTCTTGTTTATAAATTATAATACATCTAAACTCAGGAGGCAACCTTCGGTGTAGATACCGACCAGTTTCGGACCCGTCGGGGGTCCTTCTTCAGGGTGAGTGGTTACCGGCTTTATTCGCTATTGCGTCGCATAGCGTGAGTTTAGCCGTGTTACAATTTATATTGTATAATTACATACATGAAAGTTTTAATAAGTTAATTCTCTCGTTTGTCTAAAATTTACCGGTTTCATGAGTTCTTTCAAATAACTTTATGTACTGTATGAAAATTAACTTATATTTGTAAAGTTAATTTTGTCGTCGCATCGTTATCGGGTCGGGCAAGATTTTCGATTAAACTTTTCATAAGGATTGAAACTTTTTTCATCGTAACATAAGATTAAGAGAAATAATTGAACAGAAGTTATGAGTACGGTGTGAAAATTGGAAATTTAGTTAATCCCTTTTTTATATTTCTAGCGAGTTAAGGAGAAAGGCAGTTGGTAATATTAAACTCTGGTAGTGTAATTAAAACTTTTCAGTTTTAATTAAGACTGACTAAAACAATTGAATAACAATTCATGAAGTTACGATATACGGTTTATGAAAATAAATTACAAATTTGTACTATAAAAAAATGTCCAGAATAGGAAATATGCATGTATTTTTTTTCTTTTTTTAAACGATTCTACTTGGTATAAAATAACCAGAAAAATTGACGCGAAAATATTCAACCATTGAGCTAAAAATAATAAAATAAAATTACGACCGTTTTCGAACGACTAAAATGCGACCTGAGTTGTCATGAGACACGTGACGTCAATTGTCACATTCCATTCATAACATACACTCAAATGTCACTTCAATGTAAAATACGACAAAGTCTCTCATTCTCTCTCATCTTATTGCTTCTCAATCAAAATAAGTGGTAATAAATAATTCTATTCATTAATTTTTTATTTCATAGTTGGTTTCGGTCTTTGCAGGAATGTTTTTATAGTAATAAAGTATTCTTAAAAAAAGTTTGGTACAATTTGGCGTCATATGCATATTGCCTATTCAGATTACTATTACAGGAAGTACTGTTAAAATCGATCCTTCTACAAGTTTTACCAAAAATGCCACTAATTTCCGTATTACACATCAGTTTTACACTTTTTTGCGGCCATTAACCAGATTCATGTGGAGATACCTTAATGCTAATGGAAATCCATAATCCTTGCATCTCCTAAGTACGTGAGTGCTTACATTTACTTTACAAAACCTTTGTCAAAATCCAATTGTTCTAGACTTTTCAAACATCATCCTTTTAAAAACATTTGATATTGAATAGAAGCGTCAGTTATCATTGCAGGAATGTCTGGATAAACTTATTGTTATCTTTTTTCATAAAAGATGAATAAAATATATGCTTGTTTAGTTGTATCAGTGGAAACTCAATAGCAACGAAGTGAACAATCGAGTTAGTGGCGGGATGAACGACCGAACGCGTTTAAATCCAACATACAATTTATTATGCATGAAATTTATACGTAAACCATTACAGAGATTTACGAAATGGATTAGTAAAACGATAGAATCATTTCGGTTAGGTTAGGCAAAAAAATATATGCAAATTGAAATCATTTTTTTATCGCTTTAGAAATGAAATTAGAATATTTTTTTGTTTTAATATTTTAAACTGGAAAAATAAATTATGTTTTCTTTGAGATATTATTGAGAATACTTATTATATAGACAGCAAAAACATTATCTGAGTCAGTAAAAATACGAAAAACTAATCAAAACTGCCGTTTTTATTTGTTTAAAATTACAAATGTATAGTGCATCTGACACTTCATTTAGCTTCGTGGCAACACCAGCGATGCAATCGTTTTTCTCCACAAAGCTAGCTTAAATAATATTTAAATTTGACAAGAGCGGATTTACTAGCACGTTCAATGGTTTTGTATTTAATTGGAAAACAAATGTGTAATAAATGTTTCTCTGTTTGTTTTTTTACACTTCATTAATAAGAGCGCGAGCACATCTTTGACAAAACGATCGCACAACTGTTTAGTCGCGCTTTGATTCCTACGAGCTTATATGGCGGTTGTATAGTTACTACTCGATTTTTAGTTTTGCAACTGTTTAGTTGAATTGGCTGCAAAACAACCGACAGTCGCACAATAGTTGTGCGATAATTTTGACAAAGGTGTGCGCCTGTTGTGTACGAGACAAAAAAGTGTCAAAACAAGTGACATAGTGTTGGAATTACGTTACATATAGTCGGTACACTGATTAATATTCTGCAGATCTTCTCCTTCAATTATATTAAGCTAAAGAAAAGGCGGAGTTCTTAATCAATTATTCAAATATTAACTAATTGATTCAACAGCCGTGATCTGTTTTAATAAGATTCTTTCGAATCCGAGCAATTTGCGAGTAAAAGGTCTTAAGTTAATAATAAAATTCAACATGATTAACTGGTTAATTGTACGGTAGTACGCTTATACTTGGTAAAAGGACTTATAGCGGTTTTCTTACAAATTATTAAAACTATAGATTACAATACAATACATTATAGCTATCTTATTTAACGATTAATGTTACTCAATTTTTCTTCATTGCATGTCTATACGTAGATGCACGTAGGAGAACGTAGCAACTCGTAGCAATTTAGTCAATACGTAGCACACTTGTAGCAGTAAATAGTGAGGGTAGTGTATTCAGATGGCCTGTAACTGCGCAACCGGAATTAACTGCCAACCTGTATAGTCAACACAGCATTTACTCTCTTGTCTAAATCTATTAGCATTTTGATTGCATAAAACACAGTCGATATATAAGACAATTAGCAGAAGATTTAATGTTTATTTATTTAGTCTTGTTAACTTAGTTATTATTACAATAGTTCCCTTGGGTAATAGATTACAAATAATTTATACATCTAAGTGTTATTCAAGTTCCCTAAAATCAATCAATCTTGAATCAGATGGTGGCCAACTTGTGTAGTAAGTTATGTGGTGTAACAAATTGAATTAAGTTTTGTTAAGTTAATGCGGTACTTACTGATTGTGAGAATTTTCTGTAAATTTGTATTGATTTTCAATAAAACTCTTTGCTATGCTTTTTCGATTTATTATCTTTTAACAAAGTATAGCAATGTAGACCAGGTTCATTTTTAAATATAAAATCTCATTAGCTGTAGGTAATTTGCTTTTATTGTGCGAAACAAAGAACAGGAGTCTGGACAAAGACAAAATAACATCAAAATGTCTCCTCATTCCTAAAGAGTCGTAATGTTAGTTTCACATGAGGGTAGAACAGTAATGCAATGCAGTAGAACAGTGCAGCACTACAACTAGCTACAACAGTATTTCTTGTTCAATTTCTGCGAGTGCATTCAAACAATAGTACTGTTGTGTTGTACTGTTCTACCTTACTGTCCTAATGTGAAATTAGCACAATGCTTTGTGCAGCGCAGTGTCCTGCACCCGGGATAGAACACGTCCCGCGATTGCGTCCCGTTGTGTAAATGTAAAAACTGTCACGTGCAAAGATTAAGTAGTCTGACGAATTCTGTGACCATTTCTTTTTAAAATTTGGTGAATCTGGTTTGAATTTTAAATAATCTTTTATTTTTATAAGAGAAGGGAGCAAACGAGCAGTGGGAACACCGAGATAGTTATCGTCGCCTATTGACATCCGCAATACCAAAGGAACTACAGATGTGTTGGCGGCCTTTGAGAAGGTATAGAATGTAAGAACATGCTCGTTTCTTGAAGAACCCTAAATAACCAATAATTTATAAACAAAGGAGTTGTGATAGGATAAACGTTGGAACTCTCGCATGTTGGGTAGTTATTTAGCTTTGCGATTGGGAAGGATATTTAAATGTTACTACTATAACATATTTATTATTTTCAAATGCATATGTTGGTGTCATTTATTACTTCGTTCTAGTCTTGTTTGTTTGTTTGGATCCTGCTTACACGAAAGTAACTTCGATAGTTTCCATTGCTTGCATCATTTTTATTCGCTATCATTAAATTTATTATAACTATATGCATCGCAGTAACTCGCAAATTTTGGATTGGTTCCAATTTCGCTTAATTTGCATGAGCTATCCATTACGTAAATCTTTGTGAAATAGACAACTAAAGACTGGAGCTGTGCCGCAACACGAGACCTAAATTTGTAGGCTTAAAATATATACGACAGTCTTCCAACCTAACATATAACGGAACATCTTTAGTGAGTACTATGTATAATATAGTACAATCAGCTGCATAAATATATTTACAAAACTTTTGCAATCGGTTTAAAAAAATGTTTACACGTATTCCTCAATAGCATGTATTTATAGTCGGTAGCATATTACTAAATACGTGCAAACATATTTTCGAAACCGATGTATGTACAAGTTTTTAATGCTTTGTAAATGTACACATTTATGCAGCTGACTGTATCTATTCATGAAAGTTTGATTATTATGATAGATCGATATGGAGGACAAAAACGTCGATCTTGCGTGAGTTTGATAAGGATAGGAAACTTCGTGTCGTGAAATGATAATATTTTAACCAATGTATGGACGTTATGCGGTGTTGGCCGCTTTTATAGGGCCTTATATAGGGTTTTACTGTAAATAATTTAGTCAAAACGATTGAATGCTGTTAAAAAATTCGCTTCAAACCTTTTTTGTGGATTAACATTGACGTTTGCAACTCTAATTAACACGGTATGTTAAACAAGAAACGTAAATTGAGTAATTTTACAATATAATTTAACAAAACTGGATAGAATATAGTAAGGTTTTTAGTAAGGTTTTTGTCAAAATTGGTAAATGAAAGATCATAGTCCAAAAACCTTATTGAACTATTGGTAAAAATATAAAAAATATTTTTACACATCGAAAGCCGATAAAACATTTCGTTACAAAAGATCCCAAGCGTGCCTCACTCGCTTCACAGTCGACCGGACACGTCAGAAAGGTTATACGCACATAAGTTAAACGATGAAATTTTCAATCGGATACTTCCACATGTCATTGATATACTGCCGGTGTACTTTTCAGTCATAAACTATCAATTTGCTCTTAAAAATTATTTACTATTAGTGAAATACAATATTTATAAGCTATTTTGTGATAAAAATGATGATGAGTAACCTTGTATTCTAACACGGACAGTAGCTACAGAGAGATATCTTGTGATACTTTTGAAAGAAGGGCGCTAGAGAGCCTTTATAATGAATACGAGTTATGCGCACAGATAACTTATCTGTCTATAATACTTAATATAACAAATGCGAAAGTTTAGTTGGATGGGTGTTTGTTAGAGTTTGTAGCTTAAACGGCTGAACGGATGTCCTTGAAATTTGGCATAGACATAGAAGATAGTCTGAAAGAAGATAGGCTACTCACTTTTTTTTAATACCAGCAGACGGATTCGCGGGGCGATATTGCTTGATAAAAGAACAATAAGACTGGTAGTTACCCCAGTATGACCTCGGACATTATTAAATTAAAAGTTATAAAAATATCAAGATTTAATTTGACTTTTAAAACATATTTATTTTGTGTTAACGCACTACTTTTTACAAATACTAGCTTTCGCCCGCGACTCCCTTCGCGTAAAATTAAAAAAAAAGTTGGTAGCCAATATGTTCTTCCAAACTATCCTCTACATCTATATCAAATTTCATCGAGATCCGTTCAGCCGTTTAGGCTACAAAATCTTACAAACATCGATCCATCAAGATTAAGTGTAAGAGGTAAAACTTACTTTTAAATCCATGTTTCATTTACTTTTATGTAACAAAAAGGTTACGTTTATTTTCATACCTTACATAGCGTAAGTTTTAACATAAATCGCAGACGGTAAAAGTCAACCGAGCTTTATCACAACGTCGGAGCGCATCGTATATTACGCTTAATCGTTTTGCGGATTCGAGAGTTTAATGATTAAATGTGTATTCGATATTTCATATCACAATTTATAATGTTGTTTAAGCGCCAAAAGCCTAATGGTTTGGGGTACGGACTACCGATCTTGCGGTCTAAGGTTCAAATCCCGCAATTCGACTATCGTTGAGACATGTCCTAGCGCAAGCCTAGGCTTGTTAATTTACTAATAGCTTAAAGGAAATATTACTAAATAACCAAAAATCTACTGATATTTAAAAAAAAGTTGGTATATATTTAATACAAGCTGTTGCGCGCGACTTAATCTACACAACTTTAAGATAAAAAGCCTAATTTTAATGTGATTTTCTTTAATAAACCGATATTAGATTGTCATACCTTTAAAATGAAAGAAATGACGAACGCCTGATACGTATAACTTATTAATTTATTTGCGTATTTTAATATAGTAATGAACATTTATTACATAACTAGCTTACGCTCGCGTCTCCGTCCGCGTGGAATTAAAAAAAACAAAAGTGGATAGCCATGCGTTCTTCCAGACTACCTCCAAATCTGTACCAAATTTCATCGAAATCTGTTTAGCCTTTAGGCTACAAACCCTAACAAACATCCATCTAAACTTTCGCATCTATAATATGATGAGTTAATTATGTTTTGCAGAATGGTATTTAATATTTTGACTTTACAATCATTTTAGTTTAAAGCTATGTTACACAATGGTATTATATTAAAGGCTTGTCGTTTGTGCAATTGTTTTAAACTGTAATGAAACAGCACTGTAAGTAATATATCATCGCGTGACTCGACACACAAATCGTTTGCAGTTGAAAGTGCTAAGTGGCGCCGGTTTCTTCGTTGTTTCCGCAAAGCGCTGACTCGAAGTGGAATTATGGCCACTTCCTGATTTCCTTTAACCGACAGCTCTAATTGTGTTCTGATTAATTGTCTTCGAGCTTCCCCGGTTTTCTTTTTACACGTAGAAGGTGTTATTAAATATTGTTAGTACAGGTATTTAAGATTTTATTTTATGGAACTTTTAAGAAACTGTTAATAGAAATTATGAGACTAATTTACTAATCTTTTCACTTTTAAATGAACTTTAAAACTTATAATCTTACTAATGTTGTAAATTCAAAAGTTTGGATGAAAGGATGTTTGTTAGAGTTTGTAGCTTCCACTGCTTGTAAGATATCAAAGAAGTTTGGCACATATGTAGAACATAGTCTGAAAGGACAAATAGGCTACTTACTGGTTTTTATTTTAAACATCACATGGACATAGTCGAGGACAAAAGCTAATACATAAAATTATACACTAAAGATTACTTTAAACAAATATTTCCGAAAAAGACTACATAAATCATTACCTGAATAATAAAGTATTGACGTATATGTGATGAATGTAATAAAAGTATTTTGTTATTTCGTGGTGTCCTATTCCCGGGCATAGTAAAACTCATTCGGGTTTGCGATATCACAGCAAAGTAATCCCCCGGAGCCATATCTGACACTGGTCGGTCCTTTTACTCCTTACCTTTTTCACGTAACACGGTATAATTTTTTATATCAAATTAATATTTTTTCTAAGCGTGTTTAAATAATTTACTTCTGGATATGTTATGCGACGAATGAATGTTGACGACGAATGGATGGCTACAAAGAAAGAGGAAGACCGAAGAAAGCATGGATGGATTGTGTGAAAGAGGATATGCTTAAGAAAGGAGTGGTTTCAGATATGACGGCTAATAGAGATGTATGGAAGAGCAGCATATACTGTGCCGACCTTCCATAAGGGATAAGGGCAAGTTGATGATGGTGTTTTTAAATAATTTAATTTAAACAGAGTAATTTCAGCTATGTTTTATGAGTTTACATTTAAATTTATTGGAAAAATGGATGGATGTTTAACTACTTAACTCCAAGACGGTTTATCGGATCTCGATGAAATTTGGTACAGATTTTGAATATAGTTTGGATGACCATAATATTTAAAATTCCACACAGATAACGTCGCGGGAAAAAGATAGTAAATGTACAGTACCGAATTATTCAGATTAATTTAATAATGTCACTTACAGGCCTGAAAGGAAATGATTATGTTTTAATTCTTTGTATACAAAGAATAAAAAACGTAATATTTTTACTTAAATAGAATTAGGGAAATGAGATGATAAATGTAAGCATATTAATTAATTAAATTTTCTTCAAAGAAAAGTACCTAAAGAATATTAAACAGCAATACGAAGTTCATCAAAATTTATTCTTTATACAACACTAGCTGTTCCCGTGCGACTTCATCTGCATGAAATAATGAAAATTTTATTTTATTGTTTACATTTGTCAATTTATCGATAGCAAATGTCAAAATGACATGACATAAACCTTGACAATCTTGCTTCCTTGATGTTGGCAGCAACTTATGGTCTCTTTCCCACATTAGGATTTTTATCCAAAATATTTACCCCCTAAGTTTAATGGTGTGAAAATATATAGCCTGAAGCGTGACGTAAGTATAGGACTTTTTATTACAAAAATAGTTATTCGAAAATATGCTGTGTTTGCTGACACCTTAGGCAACAAAGAAGTGTGTTTACGCTATATTATATATAGATTATTTCAATTTATTTGTACTTTATCAGACACGTGCCTGATACTTGGAGATTTTTTTATATATCTTATTTGATATTAAATCTCCATGAGCGAAAAAATATAAGTAAATCTTTCTTTCGCATAAAATATATCTTCCAAGAATTCAAATCATTAATGAAAGATTCGCATAAAGTAACAAATAGCTTATTCTAAAAATCCTAAAATCCTTTATTTTTTCCTCACAATGGCTACATACGCTTAATAAATAATATATGTAGTTTTAACGTGATTCAATGTAAGCACAATGATTAGTTATTCGTTTATCAATTCACAAGGAATTCGATTCAATAAACATCAATTAACAATTCGAACAAAATCGATAT
This sequence comes from Papilio polytes, assembly GCF_000836215.1. Taxonomy (NCBI): domain Eukaryota; kingdom Metazoa; phylum Arthropoda; class Insecta; order Lepidoptera; family Papilionidae; genus Papilio; species Papilio polytes. The sequence goes on from NW_013527804.1 coordinate 4,390,736, forward strand.
CAGATAACGTATTAAAGGCAATTTAGCTTTACACAGAGTCTATCTAGTTAAGTGCTTTAATAGATTGTGATTACAATCTTGATAATGCACCACTTATTGATATATCTATATAAAAACAATCATTATATTATCATTAGTGAATAAATACCATGCATTGAATACCATTCCAGTCGCCATTCGATAACACATAGCGTCTGAGGCCCAACTTTAGTCCCTTTCCAAGCTTTTTCTTCAAAGGATGGGAAGGGGAAGTGGATTTGACAGTGCAAGAGACGCATAGGAAGGGGAAATATCCTCTTTATGTGTGTCTTCTCTGTCGATTAAGGGTAGACAACGAATCCGGTACTGTAGATGTCTTGGTGCAGCGGTCGCTTCGACAGTTTGGCGTATTCAGGTAGACGATTGCTCTGCTTGCTTGCTATAAAAAAACTACACATAAATAAAAAAAAGAGTTTCAGCATTCGTATTGTTAAAAAAAACTGAATTCGATTAAGTAGTTTTTGACTCGTTGCAAACATATATACACATCAGGGATTCTTTAAGTGACATAGGTTATATTTTATCTTGTTTTATGTAGATAAATATCCATCCGTACCAAGCCGGAAAGATTTGGTTGTTTGCATTGAATAGGCTTTGAAACTACTAAAACGATTAAAAAAACTCTTTCGCCATTAAAAAGCAACATTATCATTGAGTAACATAGCCTTGACATCAACTGGAAGGGTATGTTAATGACAGAAAATATATTAAAGACGTATATTCTTTGCCACTTAGGCGAAGCTGGGGCGAATAATAAGTTATGAAAGCTTTATAAAGCGTTTGAATTTGATTTTCTTAAACTTAAGAATAATTAATTCATAAACTATTCCAAAGTATTTTCAATTTCCTAAGCTGTTCTTAAACGACGTTTGATTAATTATTTTAAAGTTGCTAATCTAAGCACCAAGTACAATAACTTAAGAATTTAATCTGATTTAAATATCTGCAGAACCACTTTTTCAACATGTTTTTTTTAAATTACAATTCATTCCAGTAATATTCGATTGCCGGAATTCGAATCCTCGATCAATTGATCGGATGTCAGAATGCTCGTAACCATTAAGCTATTGGTGCTTCGTTTATCTTGTTTCTTTTATTCTTTTCTTTTTTGTCTCCAAAACGATATATATGTAAATCAAATATGAACAAAGTTTCTTTATGTTGCCTGGCGTATATTCACCAATTTTACGGGAAGTATTTTTACTTAAAAAATTGAATATTTCCACACAAACCTACGGTATTGTACCTTTAAATGAAACATCTCTGTCTGCGTGGAATTAATAAGAACAAAAGTGAGTAGCGTTTGTTTTCTTTCAGACTATCCTCTACATCTGTACCGAACTTCATTGAATTCCGTTCAACCGTTAAGGCTACAAACTCTAACAAACATTCATCCTTCCCCCTAAACCTCAGCATTTATAATATTAGTATGATTAGATATCTATTTTATCATCCAATTGTTATGTTTTGAAATATGGTCTTTATGTATTGTTTGAAAAGACGCTTATTAAAATAAAAATAGTTGTGATTAACAAAGTATAACATTGTGTTGGAAACAATTTCACAGATCTTTGTCTTTTTTAATTAAAATAAAAAAAACAACACTTTCTACAGTTGCTTAAAACTTTTACTATGTGATAGTTTGGAAGTCTTCTATACTCGGCAACTAGAGAAAGAAAGCGGTACAATTTTGCTAAATTATTTTTAAATGCGTCTGCATTTTTATATAAAATCATTATGTGCTTTAGTTTTGTTGTTCATAATAAAAACAAATTAATAGAAACATATATTTTGCTTCTGCGTGAAATGTATTTAATTCTTTATTTGTAATATGCTATAATTTTAAAACACAACATGAACGTAGTCATACAATTTGCATTTTGTTAAGAGGATTATTTCGGATAAAAAACTCCGTTCTCCAGTTCGCCGGGCGCTTTGGCCGAAAGTACTTTCGATTTCATACATTTATTACTCGTATCATTAAGATACTGTTTGTTTTATTGTAACTGGATTTATTTTTTTATTATTAATACTGCAAAGAACTTCAATCTGCTGTTCAGTCGCCGTTTGTCTTTGACTACTACTAACAGTTGTGTCCGTCGAATTCATTATCGTCTTCAATCTTTCCTTGTTCCTACAGAGGTTCGGCACAGTGTACCTTGCTCTTCCATATATCTCTATCAGTCGTTACATCTGAATTCAGACTTCTTTTGTATTCTTTCACACCATCCAGGCATTCTTCAAAGCAAGCAAGGAAAGCGAAGAGTAGGTAGAGGAAGAACGAAGCTAAAAACCTATGCCAATGGTATGGAAAGAGTAACCGGTCACTTTTAAGAGTATGTACGCAATTCGCCCTAATGATCGCCGAACTTCAAAATAAGATGGCACTTTACGAAGAATGCATTCTTCAGTACATTAAATCTTAACTTTTGTATGTGATTGTCTTCTATTTTCATTCGACAGAATTTCGTCGTTCACTGACCGTTTGCGTTTTCTTGAAATTACGGGTTTGTAACTCACTATATCTTCAATGATTTCTGAAATATTGCCGTAATTAAATGAATTTATGTATATAAATTTTCTTTTCCGTGTAGTGAGTAAAATGGTTTGTTACGAAAAAAATTACATGTTTATTTTCGCAAACATGTAATTTTGTTTAGTTTAGATATTTTTTTTTAGTGTAAACTTTTTAGTTTAGACTTCAGTCACCACTATAAAACAATCTTAGGGTAAGTATCGTACATAGTTCGTTTTGCTCACATCGCTCTAGAATTTCTCTTGACCTACTTTACCTACCTATTTTCGAAAGCAAGCCTTTTAGTTAAGTAAAAAACAAACAGGGACACTTTTAGAACATTTTTATATGTAAGTGTAAGTAAAGACTTAGTTTTATTTACATTGATGTTATTGTAAAAAATATTAAAGTTAAGATTCATATAGATATACTTTAATCTATACTATTATAATAAAGCGTAAACACACACTTCTTTGTTGCCTAAGATGTCAGAAGTCACAGCATATTTTCGAATAACTCTTTTTTTAATAAAAATCCCTACACTTACGTTACGCTTTAGGCTATATATTTTCACGCCGTTAAACTTAGGGGTAAACATTTTGGATAAAAACCCTAATGTGGGAAAGAGACCATAAGTTGTCGCCAACATCAAAGAAGCAAGGTTGCCATGGTTTGACATAATGTCATGTCATTTTGACATTTTCAATTGACAATTTGACAAATGTGAACAATAAAATGAAATTTTTATAATTTCATGCGGATGATGTCGCATGGGAACAGCTAGTATTGAAATAAATTTAATAACAGATAACACCTCTAGGAGCATTAAATTTCTCAGTTTATATTTAAAAAATCTTTTTACAACTTTATTACTCTGTTCAGTTCGTATTTTTTGTTTTCTCTGAACGGAAATTGGCTTACAGCATATTAGCATTATAGACGCTTCTTGGCAGTTTATTAGATTTTTTAATATTAGCGCCGTTCCGTAAGATGTAGGTCAAAATAATTGTAAAAATATCTTACTTGAAAGTTAAAAATATTGCATAGAAAGTCGATTGGGAAAAAGCAACTATTAGGCAGACTACAGAAAAGAATTTATTGTATGGTATTTGTCTGTACTAAGTTGCCACTAATGAGGCACCAATTATACAAATTAGTAATACGTGTTCCGGCTGTATACATAGATCGTGCCAAAATGTCATATTCGAAACAACTATCACATTTGTAGATATAATTAGCCAGTTAGCGATCCATGTTTAGCATATTACTACCATAATTGTCACACGAATTCAGTATTTTTTGTGATTAATTACAACTAGGGTTTTATATTCTATAAAAAAAACTAGCTGTTCCATTTCGGATTCATCCGCACGAAATTATAAAACTTTATTTTATTGTTTACATTGTCAAATTTTCAATTGGAAATGTCAAAATTAAAATACATAAATGACAATGAAGGCTTTGGACAGTGATTACTAATAAGCGTACCATGGCAATCTTACTTCCTTAATAGCGTGTCGTAAGTGTAGAGTTTTTTTTTATTAAAGAAAGAATTATTCAATAACATGCTGTGATAGCTGACATCCTACGCCACAAAGTAGTGTGTTTACGCTTTATTACATTAGTAAAGATAATCAAATGCAAAAATAAGTAACGTTTCGTAACACAATCTTTATATATGTTTATAGTTTATACATTGTTTGTGCTAAATACGAGAGCGGCGCACGACCAAACCGCTTAGGAAGTATTTTCATGTGGTTACACTTAATCTAGTTAAAGCCACTGGAACGACTCCGTATTGTACATTAAGAAAGGACCTCTGTCGTTTTAAACGCTTAGATATTAAGTAAAAGATTAAGAAATCTCGGAATTAAATTTCTTAGCTTAATTTTCTATTAAAATCTTCTTAAGACACAATGTTATAAGATTCTATAAAATAATTTAAACAGAATTAAATAAAACAAAATGTTACATTTAATTCTGTTTCAATTATTATATGTTTTGAAATAATATCTTGACTTACAGTTGTCAAACTGAAATTTAAAATTTTGAAAAGAACTTCTGTGCCATCTTAATTACTCGAAATTCTAGTAAGACTACTGAATTCTGTGTATTTACTAAGTTAATTGAGAAAAATGAGAGTGTGTTTAGTAAAAGTGTTTGAACTGAAATTAATGAATTTAAAAATTCTTTTTAGGATTATTGAAACATTTTTCACGGTTGAATATTCTTCAATTCATTTATACAAAAACGGAAATACTTACTCTACAAATTATTCGAACCCTTGTCAAATATTAAAACATTTTTAAATTCCCATGGTTAGCTAACGTTTTAGGGAGTGGAATTGTGAAGTTTATAGGACAAGAAACAGATGTTGCCATCAACAACAGTGTGCTGTAACGCTTGCTATAAATGTCAAAACATCAACCTACATTTAAAATTATTATGTCCATTTTATCCCAATTTCTAATGTTTTGTGCTCAATTCGTCTGTGTATTTTTTTAATACAATGTTATATAATGAATATATGTAATAGAAGGACCCCCTACGGGTTTGAAACTGGTCGGTGCCTACACCGAAAATTTCCTACGTGAGTTTTTAGCCGTGTTATAAATAATATAGTATAATGTCTCACGAAAGTTTTAATAAGTTGTAATTATTGTACAAGATAGATAGCTATAATAAGGGAGGTTTATATTTTCAAGTAGTCATTTCGTTTCTTTTTAGTGTGTTGTTTTTTTAAGAATATTTCGTTTTTAGTGTATTTTGTTTGGAAGTTTTTCATTTATTATTTTACTTTAATTATTACTATCTCTATAACAGTATTTGAATATTGGTTGAATTCTTTTTAAAAGTTGATAGAACATTTTAAAAATTGTAATTTCAGTTTAAATGGATAAATGCGATTATAATCTGTAAATCGTATGTATCTTAAACTGTGTTTTAAAATACGAATAATTTTATAACGGCTTTTAACTGAGACATTCAAAAAGTACTGTTAAATTTTTTTGCGTTTCCATTACGCGAAAATAATGTCTGTCCACAATCTGTTGCTTCAGTTGTGATGTACATTTTTTATTTACTTTAATCTAATAAGATTAATGTTGAATTAATATCGTAGCGCATGCCGTCTTTTGAATTTGAATTTATTTAAACGTTAAGTGAAGAAATAGTATAGCTTTAATATTTTTATAATAACACTAGCTGTTCCCATACGGCTTCATCCGCATGAAATTATAAAAACTTAAATTTGTTGTTTACATTTGTCAAATGTCAAATGACATGACATGATGACAAACCATTGCAATCTTATTTCCTTGATGTTGGCAACAACTTATGATTTCTTTCCCACATAAGGTTTTTTATCCAATTTATTTACCCCCTAAGTTTAATGGCGTTTAAATATATAGCCTAAAGCGTGACGCAAGTGTAGGGTTTTTTATTAAAAAATGAATTATTCAAAAATATGCTGTAATTGCTGACATCTTAGGCAACAAAGAAGTGTGTGTTTACGCTATATTATATTTAATAGTATAGATTATTCTTATCTTTTTGGTCTATTTTCTTATTAATATTATAAATGCTTATATGAAAGAATGGATCGATGTTTCTTATCTTATTTACAGAACAGCTCAACGGAGTTCGCTGTTTAGATGTACAACATACACTAGAAGAACACATAGGCTGCTAAATACTATTTTGTAATATCCCACGGTTGGATTCGCAGGCAGTAACTAGTGCTTGATAACTTTAAATATAAAATAGTTTAATAAATTTTTATGGTATCCGATAACCATGTATTTTTTTTATATCTGAGAAAATGTTAAATGAAATATGGAAATTTCTTTTAAAAAGATTTTACTCGAGTTCCAATCAATAAATGTCATGTGTCAATAACATAAACATTGAAAGGAAAATCCGTATTCAATTTGATATAAATAAATTTTATTGCTTAAAATTCTATTTGGTTATTTGTTGAGTAAAAAAGAAATTTGTAATGAAAGACGCCTATTTCATGAAAGAAGGTTTTTAATGAAAGCTTTTTTAAAAACAGCGAGTAACTACATATTCTATGAAAGCAATTTTAAATGGGAATAGAAACAACTATAGAAAAGAAAAAAATTCTCATCTACCCTTGGCTTGTAAAATGCTTATTACTACGGAAATGTGATGGATTTTATTTCCTAAGTTAGAATTTTGAATAAACAGCTCTTTTATTCTTAACTAGCTGTTCCCGTGTGATTTTAACATCATAAAATCATTGTATTGTTTACATGTGTCAATTGCAAATGTCAAAACGACATGACATGACAAAACTTGGCAATCTTGATTCCTTGATGTTGGCAGCAACTGATGATCTCTTTCCCACATTAGGGTTTTTATCCAAAATGTTATCCCCTAAATTTAATGGCGTGAAAATATATAGCCTGAAGCGTGACGTAAGTATAGGGCTTTTTATTAAAAAAGGAATTATTCAAAAATATGCTGTAATTGCTGACATCTTAGGCAACAAAGAAGTGTTTGTTTACGCTTTATTATATTTGTATAGATATAGAGTTATTTTATATAAATTTTTAAAAATTATTATGTGTCCATTTAAGAGGTGGTCCATTTAGTGGTCTATTTAATATTTTATAATAGGAAGGAATTGTAACTTGGGATACAATTTAAAAAGGTAATTAACGTAAGTAGTGTAACAAGAAAACAGCAAAACATAATAATGGCATTTTCAGACAGAAAAATAATCAATACTTGAATTGCATTTTAGTAACAAAACTATAGAACAATTTTAAGATAAATATTTTTGCTCTTGTACGTAGATATGTTGCGGTTCACTCCCAAGTGTGTGTGCCAGATTAATCGTAACCACGTAAAATTGGTAACTTTGCGAGTTGCCACTGAATATTTAAGCCGGCAAAACGTAAGAAAGCCGTAGTAAGTTTTGTATTTTGAATTAATCTAAACTATGATATCAAGAACAAAATTAACAAAAAATACAATTCGAATAATGTAAGAAATTATTAAGGACAGATCTTGAGTTTTTTCTAGGGTTTATTTATGAATTGTATTCGTAGAATTAGAGTTCTCTTTTCTTTCACACGAATTAATTTATTTTATATTATTTTAAAAAGTGTAAAGCGGACGTGGACATTAAATAAAAAAACACAGGTAAGTTGATTTAAGCTATAATGTTTTGGAAAGTAAAACGATTTGCTTTCTATGACGAAATCTATATCTATACTAATATAATAAAACGTAAACACACACTACTTTGTGGCGTAGAATGTCGGCAATCACAGCATATTTTTGAATACTACTTTCTTTAATAAAAAGCCCTACACTTACGACATGCTTTAAGCTATATATTTTTACGCTAATAAACTTGGAGGATAAATAAATTGGAAAAAAACATTAATGTAGGAAAGAGACCATAAACTACAAGCTGCCAACATTAAGGAAGCAAGGTGCCATGGTTTGTCATCATGTCATGTCATTTTGACATTTGTAATTGATAACTTGACATATGTAAACAATAAAATTAAAATTTTCATAATTTTATGCGGATGAAGTCGCACAGGAACAGCTAGTTAAAATAATAAAAGTAAAACATTTCAAACCCAATCATTTACTCCAATGCTAGAATCCTTGGAGTAAATAAATGGGTTTTCACACTTTAAACATTCTCTGTGAAATGATAAATTAAGTTAATTCTCTTGATATATTGTTGTGACATAAATTTATCTGAATACATCCCGAAACTTTGCGAACAGACAGACACGTCGAAACTTGTTAAATTTCAATTCATTTGACAAGTTGTTAGCGCGTCTCATTTGTAGCAACTGTCCAAACATTTGCCAACGTTTCGGTGAGAATTCACATTATTTCGTTTAATCTAGGATCGTTGAAACGTTTGCATTGCGGCCATATTTATATTGATAAAGTTTTTAACTTTTATATTCTGTTTGACAAAACAAATACCACATTATGAGTACCACGGCAGTAGAGACTAAGAAGTAACATTATCAACTTGCCCTTATCCCTTATAGAGGGTCGGTACAGTATGTGCTGCTCTTCCATACATCTCTATCAGCCGTCATATCTGAATCCACTCCATTCTTAAGCATATCCTCTTTCACACAATCCATCTATATTTTCTTTGGTCTTCCTTTTCCTTTGTAGCCATCCACATTCATTCTTAACACTTCCTGGTTTATGTCCCCATCGTCTTGTCGTCGTGTTTTTATTTTTTTATACTGGCTGTTGAAGCTCAATAAACTATTAGACATATTTCAATAAAAAAAGATTTTAAAACCAAATTTATGTTAATCAAACAGATCAAAATATGATGATAAAGCAAGAATCATTTTATTCGAATCCTTTGTTAGCATTTCACGCTCACCCGAATTTTACGCTTACACGAATGTCGAAATTCACTAAGCTGTGAAATTTAACTATAACCATGAATTTATTTTGACTAAAATGTTTTTTTTTTGCTAAGATTGAATTCAATTTAAAGAGAATCCATCTCCGTACTCAGAAACTACATAACCGATAAAAGTGAGAAGGGCTTAATAATTGCTTTAGTGAATTGTTTTTTTAATTACTAGCTGTTCCCATGCGACTTTATCCGCATGAAATTATAAAAATTTTATCTTATTGTTCATATTTATCAAATTATCAATTGCAAATGTCAAAATGACATGACATGATGTCAAACCATGGTAACCTTGTTTCCTTGATGTTGGCAACAACTTGTGGTCTCTTTCCCACATAAGGGTTTTTATCCAAAATTTTGAGTTTTAAAGTTTAACGGCGTGTAAATATATAACCTAAAGCGTAACGTAAGTGTAGGGCTTTTTATTAAAAAAAAGAGTTAATCGAAAATATGCTGTAATTGCTGACATCTTAGGCAACAAAGAAGTGTATGTTTACGCTTTATTATAATAGTATAGATTTGCCGCCCGCGGATTCTGTCGCGCGGATTTTTTTAAGACTCGTAGTAATTCTTTAGTATGTTAAACGTTTCTTCATGTAAATTTTCATCTTTGCAGGTTATTTCCTTAAAATGATTTGCATTGAAAAGTGAGATTGTTAATTTACTACTTCTTTTACTTTTCTTTTTTTATCATTTATTTTAAGTAGTTCTAAAGTATCATATTTGTAATATGAATGTAGCAGTATGTATTCTTGTTACAGTTTGGGATTTTCCTTGAAAACCCTTGACCTATCTCAGTTCCTTTGTCGACACTTGTAAGAGCTTGAGAGTAAGTATCCGATTTCCTAAGAACCAGCATCGCAGTTCTCACTGTCGAAAGTTCCGTTTAAAATACATCGCTATCTCGCCCACTCTTTGTGACAAAGAAAGAGACAACGCCATGTTTTTGTTAAGAGTTTTTGGAGTGTAAACTGGTGTTTAAATGTTTATCATATAGTGATTTACGTATTTAGATATTGAAGTTTCTTAATTGGATGAAATATAAAGGGATATGTTAGTTAATGGAAAAGGTTCCAGTCTTCTAGACCTCCTAGAAATACTGTGTATTTAATCTAAAAACTTTAGGTTCGTTAAAATAGATAGAAAAGTTCTATCTCCGATTATGGATTTGTAAATCCGTCGATCTATTTTTACTTCGATTTGATAGCTATAAATGTTACAGTCAACGTGTTTATCAGTTTCAAATACATAAAATATTCAACAAAGTTCATAAATCAGTGAAAAAAAATCAGTGAAGTGTATTTTCAGTAATATGTAAAGAATATATTTCTATATCATCTGTTAATTATAGAAATACAATAGTCTATTTATTGAAGACTGTTTTATTCCTCTTTCAGGATGCGACACCATAAACATATAAAGTTTTAACAATCCGTAGACTACTGGGCGACGAAAAAAGTAGTACCGATTTTTCAAATCGACATGTTATTTTTTTAATTACTGCTTAATAGATGGCCAAATAAGTTTTCGAAATAGTTTGAGGTTTTGCAAATCTCCTGTATAGATTTGTATACTGTTTTTTTTTTATAATATAGGATGGCAAACGAGCAAGCGGCCACCTGAATCCACCGTAATGAAAAGCGACCGCTGCCCATAAATATCCGCAATTGCAGATGCGTTGCCTACCCTTAGTTTACGGAGGAGGAGGCGCACATAAAAAGGACATTTCCCCTTCCTATGCATCTCCTCCATCGTCAAATCAACCTTTCCTTCCCATCCTTTCCTCTTAAGAAAAGGGTGGAAAGGGAAGGGGACCAAAATTAGGCCTCCGGCACATTCATCAGACGAAACGCGGAATTGCTTCCACTTCACGCCTGTTTTCTGTGTGGTCGTGGTTTTACACCGGGCGAGCCGGCCCATTCGTGCGGAGATGTTAAAGCGGGCTCTACCACTGGTCACCCTCTGTAGATGACGTACTAGTCTAAAAAACTGATGCAGTCTGTTGTTAGATTCCTATTAACAGATAAGAAGATGTATGTAATGCATGTTTAGGTATAACAAAGGCTCGAATCTACAAATATTTGGTAAACTACAAGCTGTGAATCGATTAGCGCGTTAATTGCATGTAGTAATTCTCAGCACTACATACATCAAGTTAATAATTAATTTATATCACTGCGTCTCACCTGCGCGACTAATTACGGAATTTGAATAGATAATATACGAGTGTACTAATTAACATAACGAGATTCAAGGATATGTTAAACGAGTATTTGTAATTTTGATACTAAAATGACCATTCTTTTGAACCATTTTAGATAATCCCAAGCATCCTTGTAGAAACTGTCTATTGGTAAATTTTAAAGTGCTGATTCCTACTAGTGATTTTATGAATATGTATGGCTTATGTTTCCGGCTTCTTAAAAAAAAAAAGATTATATATACAGAGATAACGTAGCTTTCTAACAGAATTTTAGAAATTGGTCAATTTTTTTTGAGTTTATAAATTACATACGAAAATATAAAAAGATAAGTATCTTAAATTAGCTAGTTGCAGAAGACAGTATTGTTGATGTCCTACTATTTATGCCTCGTATTCTGTGGATATAACAAAACTCCGGTACTTCCTTAGGTTGTTTAATATAAATTACATTTTGGTTGGATTAAAAATTACTTGATAGTCCTGAGATTTGATGTATGGTCGCGCAGAGACAAAGTACAAGAGAGTGAGTGAATTTTTGTTCAATAGGGATGTCCGTGTGTGCTGCAGCTAGTGATGTCCGTTATCGATCATTAGGGATCCAGATGACATAGACCTACAAACAAATACAAAAGTTGTTATAGAACTTGATTAAAATGAACAAATAAATGTCTATTATTTGTTTCTAATACTAAGCATTGACTTCTGTTTATTAATAAACATTCTAGATAATAATGATTTATTACAATATAATTGGTTAATTAAAATAATGATATTTACCCAAATGAATAATTATCTGCGTATCATTTGATTCGATTTACCACAGCGCGGTAATATATTTAATTAAACTTGTTTAGAATTTATGTGCAGCTAAAAGCAGTAATTTGGTTTACAATATAATTGTAATTATTTATAACATACTGAAATAAATTCATTGGTTTTTCGTTTATGGTTTTATCTACCATAGATTTAATTAGGAAATAGAATGAAATTAAAATTTTCAGTATATGATACCTATTTACTATGGTATAACTTGAATTTTGTAATTTTTACTTCTTTCGCGTATTACTTGTAAATAAATGAAACACAGTGGCAATAATTTTGGTTTTAATTCGTGAAAATTTAATGAGTTTGAGGTAGGATGAGTTCGGTTCCTCTGCGCTCGTATAAATAATACATTTATTTTTAACATACGATTTCAGCAAAATCCGATATCATTAATTATTCAAAACAGTTTCATGCAAAAAATACAGTTCCGTTATGGAAATATATAAGCGGAAAAAGCCTCGCTTTTTCTTATAAAATAAAACACCTCAAATCAAATCGGATTATTGTGAATTAAAATTAATTGAAATATTTTTACTCATTATCGTTTAGTTTAAACGATATATTTATCAACAATTATTATAAATTAAGTAGAAAATATTAAGAGTTTGGTAACTTTAATTTAAAACTAAATTTCAATCTTGTTTCCGTCTAAGTAGAATTTAAAAAAAAAATAGCAAAAGATAGTAGCCCATGTGTTCCTTACAGACTATCCTCTATATCAAATTTCATCGAGATCCCTTCAACGGTTTAGGCTACAAAGCTCTCTACACTTTCGCATTTATAGCATTCCTAAAACAATTGTTAAATTTAATATGTACTTTATACTTTACTAGCTTTCGACCGCGACTCCGTCCGCGCGTAAAAATACAAAATTGAGTAGCCTATGTGTTCTTCTAGTCTATCCTCGACATCTACACCAAATTTAATCGAAATCCGTTTAGCTGCATAGCCTACAAACTCTAACAAACATCCATCCATCCGTCCATCCATCCATCTAAAATCTAAACTTTCACATTTATGATATTAGTATGATTTGTTTTAATCTATACTAATATAACAAAGCGTAAACACACACATCTTTGTTGTCTAAGATGTCAGCAATTACGGCATATTTTTAAATAATACCTTTTCAATATAAAGCCCTTCACTTACGTCACGCTTTAGGCTAAATATTTTCACGCCATTAAACTTCCCCTAAGTTTAACATTTTGGATAAAAACCCTAATGTTGGAAAGAGACCATAAGTCCAACCAACATCAAGGAAGGAAGATTGTCAAGGTTTGTCTTGTCATGTCATTTTGACATTTGCTATTGACAATTTGACAGATGTAAACAATAAAATAAAATTTTCATAAATTCATGCAGATGAAGCCGCACGGGAACGTCTAGTGTTTTATAAAAGTTAAAACTAATTATAGGTGTATGTCGTTACTTATTACACATTTACAAAAAAGTAAGAGTAAAAAACAGGTTTTATTAAAAAAAAAAAACAAATAGATCGATTTGACATTAAAAGTATACATATAAATTAGTAGTAGTAGAAATACTACTAGATTAAACTAGCTTTAGTGTCTGCTTAAGTGTAGTTTTTAAGGTACTTTATTTAAAAAAAATCACTGTATTATTAAAGACTAGGTGTTCCGGTGCGGCTTCATCCGCATGAAATGTTAAAATTCCAATGCATAAGTGACTATTGCTTCCTTGGCAGCAACTTATGGTCTCTTTCCCACATTAGGATTTTTATCCAAATTGCCCCCTAAGTTTAATGGCGTGAAAATATATAGCCTAAAACGTGACGTAAGTGTAGGGCTTTTTATTAAAAAAAGGACTATTCAAAAATATGCTGTGATTGCTGATATCTTGGGAAACAAAGAAGTGTGTGTTTACGCTTTATTATATTAGTATAGAAAATATTTATTCCAATTGCAAACTTTGATTGCAATTTTGTATACAAACATTGATATTAAAATGTTACTGGCTTTCAAAACAAAGCGAGTGATATTTATTTTGTCATCCAATTTAATTTAATTAAATAATAACTGTCATGTGTAAGATTTTAAATTTTGTTTTGCGATCAAATACAAATGTATAAATTTATATTTTTGTCAGCATTTTTTTAATACATGTGGCTTCATCTAAAATTGTTGTATTCCGTTTCTTTTTCTTTATTTAAGAAAGACAAAGACAAGTGATGTTGCTACAGCAACTTATGAATTTGTCGAAAGCGACAGCTACAAAAATACCTTTTCAGATAAAAAATTGAAATCGTTTCCTTTAAAACATGTAAATTTAGGTTTTTAAAACAATTCTATAAAATGTATTTAAAAATAGAGTAACATCAATTTAAGTGTAATAATGTTTTAACAGAATTCCTTTCGTTACCATTTCATGCTTAAGCGGTTTTAATTTTACGCTTTTACGAATGTTTCAATTCAAATAACTCTTAAAACATTTTAACATAATGGGAATTTTAATCCTTTTAAAATATTAAATGAATATTTTTCTCATTACTTACATTTTGCAACATTTAATCGGAATTTTCGAATAAATTGATTTTAATCATTACCAATTGGTTACAAATGGTTGACGTTCTTGAAGAGTTGCCATAGGTAGCTCTTTCTCGTTAAAAAAACACAATAAAAGGAAAATTAATTTAAAACTATAAATGAAAAATAAAAGGTTTATTCGTTACTAAAAGAATTAAGGGAACGAAGATAAAAGTAATGAAAAACTATTAGTTGTTCTGTTTGAAATACTTTATTTAAGCTTGTTATAACAAAAATATATCAAATACAATAAAACAAGTAGCACTTCGACAGCCATTGAAAGAACAGAGACAAAAACAGAATTTGTTGCCACCGATTAAATTTTACATCTAATAAAAACTATAGTTCATTTTTTTAAAACAATATCTAAAGTACTCACACCTTTAGATGTACATTTTTTTTTCGTACAAAATTTACTCGTCTCGTAATCTTGTTGGGGAGAGTAAAAATATTGCAGGTGAACTTTACAGGTTTTGAGATCGTGACATAAATCGGAAGAGCGTAAAGTAAAGCGCAGACGAGCGAGTATATAACAAAGGAAGATTTTCCTTCAGAGCCAGTCTTCCGTTACAGCAGTAATCTTGTGTTGAGCACTAACTGGAATGCACGAACACTTAATACCCTTCTTAAAAACTATTGAGACATTTAGACCGGGAGCACATCTTTGACTAAACTATCGCACTCTGTTGTACGATTGTCGTTTCAACTGTTTAGTTACACAACTAAAAATCGACTAGTGTGGGCACCTCCATCTAAGCACACAACTAAAGTGCGACTAAACAATTGTGCGATAGTTTCGTCAAAGGTGCACGCGCTCTTAATAATATTTGAGTCTATATACTACTAGAGCGTTTCTTCCGATTACATTATCAGTTTTATGTACTTAACTTAACTGGTTACTTCTTGACGTTAACTGATGTCGAAGATCATACTTCAAATATAGATTAGTATGAATGTTCGTGGATTCAAAATAATCTATTAAAAATTCTGCGCACACGTGGAAAAAAACACAATATCCAGCCTATGTGTTCTTCCAGGCTACATCTGTGACAAATTTCATCGAGATTCGTTTAGGCGGCAAACTAAATCCATCAATCTAAACTTTCGCATTTATAACATTAGAGAGATAGTAAGATTGGTTGACTTTAAAACAGAACGAACTAATTGAATTATATCAAAATTGCATATGTACTATTTGGAAGTTAAGTCTATTTAAGGAATTGGAAATCTATCCACTGACATTCGGGCCATAGCAGATGTGTCACTGCAGTCTTGCGGTCGTCTCTGCGAATTCTTGATTTGTTTCTAAACACATACAACGGATGTAATGAAATTTATTTATGTACAAACTTGCATACCATCTAATTTGTTAATATTAGTAATAGAACCAGTAAACATGTCCCGACATTTATTCCCCGCGTAGGTACGCAAAAAAAATTCTTAAAAAAATTGTATTAACACGTTCACGATGAACATGATCAAACTTTTCAGAGTTTGTCAAACTGAAGTTATTATTTTTTCATAATTCGTAATTGAATTACTTTCTGAAATTAAAACACATTTCTTACTTTCATATCGTAAATATATATTTCAATTCAATACAAGTAGGCGCTATGAATATAAAAAAAAAATTCACCGCAGCTGAAAATAAATGTTTGCTACGTATCTGGTGTCAGGTAGTTTTTCCAATAAATCAAAATTTTATTTATTACACGCAGCGATACGCCGCGCATCGAACGTTGAGCACCCTGTGAATGGTTACTAAATCAGTTGGAATGGTGGCCTCAATTTTTATCGATATTTTTAATTGTGTACTAGAATATGTTTGCATTGCAGTAAAATATTACAGTTAATATAATAACAGACAAGAATGCACAGTTATTTAATAGTGTTTATTATCCTTTGTAAATTATTAAATTAAATCTCAAGTTTCACAGACGTACAAAAGTAGGAAACGTAAGGAAGGTCTCGACTTTGTCCGACAGTTGGGTAATTGTTCGTTTCGCACCTAATTATCAAGGTGATGTGAATGCGTATTATTTTTTATTGGAATATACTACAAATAATCTACCAAAGGCTTAACTAATTAAATGTGCATAATCTTTTATTCAAATTCCCTTCCCGTATGTCATGATTGTAATCATTGTGCAGGATTAGCATAGCCATTTACGCTGTGTTGATGGTATTATCGAGATAATGTTGATTTAAATATAAAATATAACATTTAAGTATAATTTTATAAACAAATAAAACATAAATTAAAAATCAAGCTTAGCTACTCACTCTATGGTATTAAACCCTTTTGAAATTCAGGGTAACAAGCATTAAAAGAAATTAGAAAACTCTTTCTTTGAAATTTGTCACGTTTACGTTGATGCCAACGTCTACTACTGCGACTACGACTACGCCGTAGCCGTAGTCGGCTACGATATTGGTTACGACTTCTGCTACGTTAATGTAGCATAATTCTGTAGTCACGAAAAAATGGCTTTACATAATAACGAAAAAACTAAATAAATAATGCTATTTTTTAAAGAAGTAGCAAGGAATAGCTTGTGAATTTACAAAATGAAAATGGCTACCAAACTACGGAGTAAAAAGTTGTAACCTTCCTTGTACTGTTAAATAGTTTTGAGCCTTAACCATTCAGGCGGTAGTTTTTAAACAAAGTTCTAGATTACTTCAACTGCTATTTATATTCTTAGCTTGGAATGTATCTTTGGCGATTTTCTTCTTGGCAATAATGAAAGTGGTTGGGTATTGCTAAGACTATATTTACGGAACTATTACAAGTGCATAAAAAACTTTAAATTTTATACAAGAAGAGAGAGATAATTTATTTTAAAGGGTCACATTTCTGGAGAAGATTTAATTTATTGTTTATATAAATCGTGAAACAATAAAGCGAAGGTATTATTTCACTTTCTTGAAAGGGCCTGTCATTTTCTCCATTTCAATTGTTGAATATTTGTAAACAAGAAGAATATCAGTTTTCTTAGTATAGGATTTTAAATTTACATTGTTCAAAATCCTCCAATTATTCTCTTTTCATTTAAATTTACTATAACAATGTTCAAATCAATACAAATATTCTTTGACCTAAAAAATATGTTTTTATTATCTTTGTTTTTATCTGATTTTGAATCATAAATAAAGCGTAGTAATTAATGTTACGTTATCAAATTACTAATGGCAGATTTAATTAAAATATAACCGCGCGAGTCATAACCTGAGAATGAATTCACATTGAGTTAGGCGTCCTATTACTTTTTAATTTAAACGTTTGAATGAAACACTGTTCCGGTTTTGTAAACGAATTCATATCATAAAACCAAATATAATAAAAAAAAACTTATTTTATTTTAATTTAAGAAGGTTTTGTATAAATATTTTGAACCAATTTAAACATTTAAAAACATACAATGCGAAAGCTTTTTAATTTTTAATACTTCTTTGAATGGACTGCCCGCAGCGTTTGTCATTTGTTTTAAAGATTAAAAAATAAGCGAAGTCAAGGCGGAATTACTATTGCTTTTTGTTTGTCTTTCCTATTCCTCTGAAGTTATGTCTCTGAGCGAATTACTAACCATTAGGCGCCTACATTGCTGTATAAAAAAGTAAATAGCACTTTAATTAGTGTTTGATAATGATGTTTATATTATAAATACTAAAAACTGCAGTGAAATATAGGGTATACATAAATGTGGCATGAAAGAGTATCTGTAAAATACAAACATACAAGATAACAAGGCTACTTTGTAAGTAGAGGTCGGTAGTGAGGTAGCAGAATTTTGGACATTCATTTTAGGGCCGTTCGTCCTGAGTAAATTGTAACGATTTTTCTTTAACACATTCAGAATGGTTAGTGTATGGTCCAAGTGAAATTAGAACGTGATTTTAACATTATTTACCGATATATACAATACTTAATCCGGAAATATTTATACCCAGTTAATACGATTGTAAAAGGTGAGAACGAACAAAACTCTTAGTTTTTAACTAACTATATTATAACTATGTATAAATAAGTCTTTTCTGTGTGACAAAAAAAAGATATTTGATTTTTTTTTGTTTGATTCTTTTCACTCGTTTTTTTTAACTTAGACCATACAATGTAACAAGATTTATTTTCCTTCTGGTATTTGCTTGCGTCTTAGCTCGTCTAGAATGTTAAAAGTATTGCAATTTCGACCTTTTACCGAGTATACAGCACATTTAATAGTTACTTAAAATTTTCTATCTAAAGAAGCTGCAACATTTAAACTTCCTAACAGAGTTACAGATAGTTGATTTTACAAAATAAAGCGTTTTTATTTATAACATAACATAGCAAACGAGTAAGCGGCCACCAAAATCCGCTAAATTGGCGAAGTGATCGCTGCCCATAGACATTCACGATAGCGGATGCCTTCCAACCCTTAATCGGCGGAGGAGGTGACGCACATAAAGAGGATATTTCCCCTTCCTATGCGTCTTATAAACCGTCAAATACACTTTCCGTCAAATCGAAAAAGGGTGGGAAGGAAAAGGGACTAAAGTTAGGCCTCCGGCTCCACACTCGTCAATCAAAACGCGGAATTTCTCCCACTTCACGCCTGTCTTCTGCTAGGTCGTGCTATCGGGCGAGCCGACCCATTCGTTAAAAGATGTTAAAGCGGGCTCTACCACTGTTTTTTCTTTGGAAGTTGTTATATAATAGTTAAATGACTAAGCTTCAAATTTATTCCAGTAATATCGCAAACCATTTAAAATTTGCTCTAGTAATTAAAATATTATTTTAATTAAGTTGGAATTAAATAATTTCAGTGGGAGATAATTAATTGGGAAAAGGCGGATTCCGATTATTTAAAGCCTTGGTAGACCGCCTCTTGTATTGTTGTCGAGTGACCAACTATGATTCATAGCCTTTTATGGCAGACCGCTTTCATACGCAAACGAGTTTCTATCTTACACGAATTCATCTATACGAACATAATGAAGGCAAGATTTGTTAATCCCAGGCTCTGGATAACAATTTATAGTATTACTGGCTTTTGTTCGCAAGTTCGTCTGTGCGGAATTAAAACAAAATTTTAAATGGGTGCATGGATGTTTGTTAGAGTTTACCGCCTAAACTGCTTAACGGATCTCGATGAAATTTGACACAGATGTGGAGCATACTCTGAAAGAACAAAGGCTTTTTACTTTTCTTTTTTATAAATAAACGCAGACAGCGTTAGTTTATGATATAAGTCAGTGGATTAAAATATATTTAGAACGGTCTTAAAATCTTTAAGGTAATGCTAGATGTTTTATAGATTTTGTATGATGTGGACCTTGCGCAGCTTTGATTTAACCATTTTTGTACCATTTTATTAGTACTATTAACTTCTTTAACCTATAGAAGTGTAGCAAGATTCGCCGTACGCAAATAAGACATAAATAACGGAAAGGACATTCCGGGCGTTAATGCGAACGTTCGCTATGCTAATGCACGCGACAGCTATTCAGATAGCGGCAAAGACTAATTAACTGCATAATATTTCTATATATCGTACAAGATTAGAACATTTTATTACTATTTTTTATGAAGTGCGATTTTATTCGATTCAAAGCTGTAACATTAAGAGAAAACCACACAGAAGACAGGCGTGAAATGGAAGCAATTCCGTGTTTTGTCTGATGAGTGTGGTGCCGGAGGCCTAATATAAGTCCCTTTCCTTTTACCACCCTTTTCTTATAAGGAAAGGATGGGAACGGGAAGTGGATTTGACGGTAGAGGAGATGCAAAGGAAGGGGAAATATCCTCTTTATTTGCGTCTCCTCCTCCATTGGATAAGGGTAGGCAACGCATCTGCAATTGCGGATGTCTATTGGCAGCGGTCGCTTCGCCTTTTTGGCGGATTCAGGTGGCCGCTTGCTCGTTTGCCACGTTACGTTATGAAAAAAATCAATGCGAATGTTTAGATTAATGGATTGATGTCTGTTAGAGTTTTTAGCCTAAAGGGCTGAACGGATTTCGATGAAATTTGGTATAGATGTAGAGGATAGTCTGGAAGAACACGTAGGCTATTCACTTTTGTTTTTTTTTTATTCCACACGGGTGGAGTCGCGGGCCAAAGGTTGTTGTGAAATACTTCATTCTTTTGATCATTAATTTAAAACGAAAGCTTTACAGTTAGTAGTTTTTATATGAACAATGTAACGTAATGTATACACTTAGAATAATGTAAAGTCTATTTTGTACTTGCTGAAAGCTTTTAATGTTTTCTTTTAAGACGGTAAACTTTTCCACTTAGAAGCCATGAAAAATCTATTTGTTTATTAAAGCGTCAGGTAAACTTACTAACTCATTTCTAACTTCATATTCAAGTTATAAGCAGACCTAAATAGCCGTTTTGAAACCGTATTAGATGGAAGTAATGTTCCAAGGAGAATTATTAATGCAAGCATTGAACCTTGCTGGATATTATTTCTGTATATTTTCATGGCGCGTTTGAGATAATGGCGTAATTTACAAAGGCAAACATCGTTGTAACGATAATCATTATAATCTATCTCTGTGTAATGGGATCATTTTATAAATGTCTTATTATACGGTTACTGAAATTACGATGTAAAATTATCTTAAGGATATATAATAAGTTTATTTTTAGTAGGACCAAGGTAACGCAATATTATGTTGAATGTATGTTGTGGAATCTATTTTAGCTGCCATTACCTTCGGGTTCAGTATATTATAAATTAAAATCTTCCTCCTCATCCTTCTTCCGTAGGGTCGTCGCATCGCGTTTTTGTCCTCCACCTATCTCTTACCTTACCTTTTACTCATTACCTTCTTTACTGAGGCTACTCTCAAACTTCCTTCATACTTATAAATTAAAATATTGTTATGTATGCGCGTGTACCTTGCCTAAAAAGGAACAGTCGGCTGCGCCCGACGACTGCGTCTATGTGACGTGAATAAGCGAGTCTAAACTAAGCAAGCGCTGTTTTAATTACTCATCCACATATCTATCAAATACAATAATATTACTAAGATGACATAAATCCTACAGCCAGAGGAGAGTGAGTTATGATGACTAATAGGGTGTGCTTTTTTAAAAATATACGTTTTCAAAATAATTCTCACGTGCATTTGACAAAAAGTAACACGATATGTAATGCAAATAGCGCTTCATCTTGCCAACTTGGAATGTTTCCAGTAACAAGTTGCTTCGGTTAACATTATTTTATGGACTTTATTCGAGTAATGCTCCCACTTTGTTTAAAAGAATAGTAAGATTTTTTAAATACATTTTTTATACAGTTCCACATTTTTCATATAGTTTTAGTTTTACTGTTCCAACAAATATTGAGTTTTAGTACTAGTACTCGTATAATACTGTGTTAAAAACACAGCTGAAAAAAGCTGTATATTATTTCCAACCGTAGCCAAGTTTTCCCAAAAATCGCAAAGTCAATTTGGAAGTTTGTGAATTACATTTGTAGAGAAGAACTTATCTTAGTGTTTATTTCTACGAATTCACGAATGTATAATATACGAAATGAGTATATTAAAGGAAGTTTGCGAGAATTCCCAGTGGTAAGGAATAAAGGTTAGCGTGGTATGGTCATGTTACGAGGTGATTTGAATTGCATGTAACAAGAAGGACGTTAGTTATGAATGTGGATGTACACCGGTAGAGGTAGACGTACTCGTAGAAAGAGATTTGGTTGCGTGAAGCTTACATGATTAACAAGGAAGTGATGATTGAGATAACGGATGATAAAGTTATTTGGAGGACGAAACCCATGTGCGCCGACCCTACGGGAGTAGGATAAGATACAGGAGATGATGAATAATATTCGTGGATGTAAGAATTTGTTAATTATTCCGCAAAGCATAGTATCATATCCCGGAACGTATTGTGAGTATATCTTTGTGTGGCATTTGTCACTCGTCACATTTTACTACAGGTCTATGCCACATGTATCCCATTGTTCTAGCAAAGCATACTGATTACTCTTGCCTTTTGTGACTAGTAATTCTCTCGTCTCTGTGTACACAGGGTGTTCATATAAAGCACATTAGTTCCTTTGTAATAGAGAATTTAAAATGAATCCACACAATTAGTAATCCTTGATATTCATTTAGTAGTCAAATGTGGACTTTTGAAAGAGAAAATTTTCACTATTGTATGTTGGAAAAGGTTACAGTAATAGAGGTCACTGACTTATGAAAAAATGACCTCAATTTAGTAGCGAAAATATTTAATACTAAAACTAAGCTAAATTTAAATTATACTTATATACGTTGTTTGTTATGTTAATGTTTTTGTCTTAATAATTTAAAAACTATTATTATAAGTTTTTTTTTGTATAATATAAGGTGGCAAACGAGCAAGCGACCACCTGAATCCACCGAAATGGAAAGCGACCGCTGCCCATAAATATCCGCAATTGCAAATGCGTTGCCTACTACATTGACAGAGGAGGAGACGCACATAAAGAGGACATTTCCGCTTCCTGTGCGTCTCCTCCACCGTCAAATCCACTTTTCCTTTCCATCCTTTCCTCTCAAGAAAGAGGTGGAAAGGGAAAGGGACTAAAATTAGGCCTCCGGTACCACACTTATCAGACGAAAAGCGGAATTACTTCCACTTCACGCCTGTTTTCTGTGTGGTCGTGGTATTACACCGGGCTAGCCGCCCCATTCGTGCGAAGATGTTAAAGCGGACTCTACCGCTGTTAAGTTGGTATATAATTTGCTATATGAATGAAAATACATTTAATTTTATTTCAAAATTTACTTAGAAAATTAGAGATTTTCTTGTAAACTGAAAGGACATTAATTATGAAAATTCCACTGAGCAAAATAATTATCGCCCTCAGTTGAACTCAGCTGACAAAAGGCGGTGTGATTAGTTGCTTGTAATTTATACAAATTAAGACCATTCTTAAAGCCTTTTGCTAATTTTTTATTATTATTTATTTAGAAAAAAACACTGTCTTGATTTTACATGAATAATCAATTATTGAAATTCATACCTCCTCATAAACTCAGGAATGTAAAGTCTCCAAAAAAGTATATTATGAAGTATCATATCTATCTAGTTTACTTACCTATAACGTTTATGGTATAACTTTGTTGCTGACTGTACCATAGGAAGCACTGTTTAGTAAGCGTTTGGGTCGCATTTTATGCCAGTTTCGATTTGAATTTATTCACTTCAATAAGGATAAGGATGTTTACTTAAATAAAAAAATACAACAAACAGGTAGAAATATTTAATACAACAGAATTACATTTAAATCCAACCATTGATACATAAATTAAATAAGTTAACGTCATTTTCCACTGGCGAAACTTACAAAAAAATTGTCATCTCACTCAATCTGTACGAAAAATGTGAGATAGCAATATATTTGTACAGATAACAGTGGAAATAAACGATTAATAAATTTGACTAGATTTAATACAGTTTCATTGCGCGAAAAAATGTTTATTGTGCTCTGTTATAAGAAAACTACACAAGCAAAAACCTTATAATTACAAAATTCTTATTCGATAACTATTTAAACTAAGTATTTTTAAGACCTTATTAAATACTGATTTAAAAAAAAACAGTCAAAACATGTTAAGTTATAAGTTATTTTCTATTAATTAATGTTTACAAAATTGTATTATGTAAATTCCTAGAAAACAATGTTATGGCAAACACTACATTATTGTTAATTATTAACAATAATGTTATATACATAAAGATCTAATTTATATACAGAAAATGTATGTGGCAAAAACAAATGGAAAGTTTTCATACTTTAAACGGAAATTGAAAGAATTTTCATATAAACTTTTAATACGCTTCTATCGCCTTAGGCATTGGGAAGTTACCGAAATTTTCTCGTATCTTAGTTTTAACAATCTTATTAGTCTACTTAATCTATGAATTATTTAAACAACATTTAATGTAATTAAGAAGTAGAAAATATTTACATGCACACATACTTACAAATTCTGATATATTCTTAAGTATTTATAATTTACAATTTCATTAAGCATAAAGCACTTTAAAGAGCAAAAATTTAAACTATTTAACATCATAATTATTCTAAAGCAATACCGCACTTAGAGACGTTAAATGGTAACTTAAAAATCCCTTAGTAAAGATTTCCCATACGAAAAACCACACTAAGAGACACCATTAGTATCCACTTTTCGACTATAAGTATGGCAGAAGACGTATTTACATTTTTTATTTGACAAATGATTTAATTTATACACAAGAACTTATATATTATAATAACTACTTAACTAAAATCAAGTTTATAATGTCTAATATCACAAACACTTTCTCATTGGATATTTAAATCTAAATAAATAATACTATCGTTAAAATATAAATAAATTTCGATACACTTTTTACGATAGACGAGGCTTTTAATCTAATTTCATTCTGAATCGGCTGCCCGTAAGCATCTTCGACCGATTGCATCAACTCTTTCGGACAAGGGAGTGTCTCTAAAGGTACATCTGTTAATTTCTTAGCTTTGTTCAACTTCGGTTTATCTTTATCTAAATACTCATCTTTGTCGTAGTATTCGTAGTTGTCATCTGATAATACATTTCCGCTTTCTTCCTCATTGTGCTCGTTTAAATGCCGTTCATTGTTCTCGACGCAGGAAACTTTTTCGAGTGCCTCTTTCATTTCGATGCTCTTAGTTTCATTAAGTAAATGATAGATCCAGGACAATCGGCAGTTGCAGCTGAACGGGTTACCTGAAATAAACGCATGTTATTAAAATTGTACGAACCAAAATAGTGTAGTAACAACTGTTTAAGAGTGGTAGAGCCCGCTTTAACATGGCACGAATGGGCTAGCTCTCCCGGTGTAATACCACGACCCCACAGATGACAAGCGTGAAGTGGAAGCAATTCCGCGTTTCGTCTGATGAGTTTGCTAGTTGCCTATTTTTACCCTTTAACTTTCCACCTTTTTTTAAGAGGAAAGGATGGGAAGAAAAAGAGGATTTGACTGTAGGGGAGACGCATGGGAAGGGGTAATGTCCTCTTTATGTGCGTCTCCTCCTCCGTCAATTAAGGGTAGGCAACGTATCTGCAATTGCAGATATTTACGGGCAGCGGTCGCTTTTCATTTCGGTGGATTCAGGTGGCCGCTTGCTCGTTTGCCATCTTATATTATAAAAAAACAAAGTTATAATTTGATGTTCAATTGTTTTCTTAACAAATATTTTTGGATTCAGAGGGTCTATCACGTTTGAGAGAAGGTATTATGTAACGTCATCGACGTTTGCATGAGATTCGTTGGTTTATTTAGTCATAGTAACGATGTGAAAATAATGCAGACACTTTGGAAAGTTTTAAAAATATTTTCAGACCAATTTAAAAATCCTTTTACAAACACATTTAATTTTAAAGCGGAGCAACCAAAGACAATGTTTTTAAAGAATTAGATAATTTACCAAGGTGCATAACACGTACTTAATTACAATTCTAAAAGCATCGTTAAATTATCTTTAGAGTTGTTTGAATAGCAATCTACTGGGAGCTGAGAACAGACTGAGTCAATAAAAATAATTTTATTCGCAGCCCGCGGCATGTTCTTTATCCGTTTTTAATGTTCAAAGGTATTCCGGTGCTCAGAATTTAAATGACGTGGAAGCTTTACAATGGTAAAAGAATTGCCTTTTTCTAGCCGTGTCTATTTTTATGTGACAATTTTATAGTAATCGTATGCTTTGAGTTTGTGATTAAAGTTAACATTTCTTACAGTTCACTAGTGGCTAAAATTACGTATAGCACGAAGTATGTGCCTATTAGTTTGACCTATAGAAAGTCCTTCGAAGGGGTGAGTGATTACTGGCCTTTATTCATAGACGGGCGTACAGAGGGCTCATCACGAATCCTTATGAGAAAATATCGTAACAGCATCGA
Organism: Papilio polytes; assembly: GCF_000836215.1. Lineage (NCBI taxonomy): Eukaryota > Metazoa > Arthropoda > Insecta > Lepidoptera > Papilionidae > Papilio > Papilio polytes. The sequence continues at coordinate 4,417,217 of NW_013527804.1, forward strand.
AAACTTTTGTATGAAATGCATTAGTGTACTTTAGACTTCATGATGTTGCTAAATTTGTTTGGGCAGCGCAGTTTCATAAAATTTTTATTGATAACGTTACGAAAATGCTCTCACTAATCATTCGCGATAGACCCTCGGTTAAAGAAATAATCACTGTAAAGTATTAAATTATTAAAACCTTCGTGAGACTTTTCAATACACTTCTATTAACTTATTTATACCTACTATTACCCTAGTTTTGAATAATGTCGCATAGGTAGCATATGCGGCGAAGTGTATGAATCCGTTTAGTATTTTACGAGTTTATTTTCCAATAGACAGGCGCGGCGTGAGGTCGTTATTTATACTTTTTAGACTATATACAGCGTGTTGGAAATAATTTATTCTGACATCGAATAAATAAGGTGCCCCTAATAGAAAGTTTGATAAAACATGTAACAATAGAATGTGTATAATTTATATCTATAGGCCTGTGAATACGTATCAATGCGTCTCATATACAATAAACACGTGAAATACCATTTTTGTATTCAATTCACACAACAATGGCGCTGAATAACCCACTCATGAATAATATAAAGCAAACTGTACACGAGCGAACACAAAAGAGCCATAAAATACCTAATAAACAAGCAGGAATGCTTGCAAATAAAAAGCTATTTCTCAACGTTTCCGAGGAAATTTATCGGGTCCCATTGCAAAATATAGGTACGATCCGAACCCCTACGGGTATGATATAAGTGAGTGAGGAGACCATAAAAATAAAGGTGTTTTAATATTTTATTAAATTAAAGCAAAAAACGGCGATAGCGTAGCATCTGGCCGGTTAAATAACGTCGAGGATCGAGCGTTCGTTCTCATTACCTTTATAGCGGAGACTTTTTATTTAACTTAAGAAGTAAGGTTTCTATTAAGGTATTAATTGACAAAAATTAAGTATTTAACTTTTATTCTTTAAAGCCGGATTCCGAGCAGGATTAATTAAAAAAAAACTGAATACTTAGTACTACATTTAGCAAAAAAGTAATTTTTTTATACTAAAATTGTATTTAAATTATAGTTTTAGTTGTATTAAGGTCAAACAATACTAAAGTAAAGTTAACTAGAAATAGCCAAAGTATCTCATATTCGTGAAATAACATAGTTAAGTTATTTCTTGAAACTATACATATGAATAATAAATTAATAATTGATAAATCAATACTCACCATCCAAATATATTACAGCGGACTGTGATTTATCGTTGTCGACCACTTGTCGAACTGTTTCATACGACACGAACGTTAACAGATTGTCCCTTAAATTCAATACAGTAAGGTGCCTCGTATCTTCCAGAATATCATCATAAAACGTGGTTAGTCTATTTCCCGATAGCGTTAATTTGCGTAACTGACCTAATCCCCCAAAAGCTCTCTCCGAAATGTACTCAATCGCGTTATTATCTAACATCAACTCTTTCAAGCCCCACAACTCGCTGAAAGCCAAATTACCTATCATTGCCAACTTATTACTTCTCAAGTTTAATCTAGAGAGGTTCTCGAGCCCCTCCAACATCTCTCTCGTTACTACCGATATATAGTTATAGTCTAATCTCAGTTCTAACAAGTTGTTTAAGTGCTTGAAGCATCCCTCGTGGAGAAGACTTATGTTATTATTCGATAAATGCAAAATGTGTAGATTCGGTAAGTTGAAGAATACGTCCCTCTTCAGTTCTGATATCTGATTGTCGTCTAACGTCAAGTTGGTCAACATCATTAGCTGCGAAAACGAATGTTTGTCCAAATGGCTTATCTTATTTGATTTGAGTACAATTTGTCTTAAGGTCGAGGAGTTTGTGAACGCGTAAGGCGGTATCTTTTTTATTGTGCCGAATTGTATCGATAGATCTTTAAGTTTGTCTAATCGGACTATAGCTTTTGCAGGGATGAATGTAAGTGCGTCATCTGCGCGAACGTTGAACATTAAATGTTCTATTTGTGCTTGTGAAGTGAAACTGGGCCATATTGGATCGTCTGCAGTGATACCGCCACTGAACACCCAGCAGTCGGCGCGTGTCGCCATTTTAGCTTTATTGCTGTCACAGTAACAGTGGACTTTAGACCTTCTGTCTTCGATATCACATATGTTGATGAAAAGTGGCACTTGGTAGTAACGTCTGTCTATAATCGGTTTTGTTTCATTCTTACTCTCGGTCACAGTAAGTTCTACCGTCATTACGGAGGCGATGATTATCATATATTTGGAGATCTGTTTCATTGTGAAGATCTGTAACAAAAAAAAAAACAAAATCAAATACCAATCGATCGGTAAAAACAAAGTAAATTTATTCTTCCTCGAATTGATTACAATAAAATACAATGTAGCATATTTTAAGTCTGACGGCAATACTGAAACGACAGACGCTTCTGCTCTAGATTTCATTAAACTTTTGACGTTTGTCAGATTGTAAGAGGCGTTTACGAATTGATTTTCAGATTCGTTTCAGTATATAGCCGGAGGTAATTATTCTAACTTTAGTTCCCGTATTTTTTGTATATGATATACTTAGAAATGTTAAGGAATAAATATAGTGAAAAAAAATGTTACATTAACCTAATCTTCGTGTCACAAAATCGCACAAAAATTGGTTTATTTTTGTTTCTAGTATACGTTAAGAAATCAGACTGTGTCACGTCCTAACCTTGAGAATGCTCCACCTTGAATAAAACATTGCTCTGTCTATCTTTGTCTACGTCATTAGCGAAATCTCGACGAGAGGTAGAGCATACTTGACACGCCCCCACTTTAATATTTATGTTATCACAACCTTTCGCCCGCGACTCTGTCCGCGTGGGATAAAAAGAACAAAAGACTCAACTATATCGTTTACTTCTATTCCAAATTTCATCAAGATCCGTCAAGCAATTTAAGTTACAAACTCTATACATCAAACGTCCTTCGCACTTTAACGTAACGTAACTTTCGCATTTAAAATCGGTAGATTACTAAAATAACCTTTTTGATAGAATGTTGGTAATTTAAATGAACTTATATTTTTTGTATTTGCAAAACAGAAACGTACATTTCAAGGCTATTTATACCTTTTTCTACCCACGCTTACTTCAGGTACTTTATATGTCAGGATCAGAGCTGCCGCATGAAATATACTCCGAGTTCACCTCAACTTACTGACGTAACCCAACTCTAAAAATAATATGAAAATTACGTCTATATAAATCTTATAAAGGGAATTTCGATGCTATAAATGTTATACTGGAGAATTTAAAATTAGATTTCTCAGAAAATAATTGGATACGATGTAAGTTTCAATCATACTCTTGCAGGAATGTAATGAAATAAATGAAAATAAATATATGTATGGTTTTAAAACCCTTACAAAGGTTTATTTTCTCTATCCTCATTCTAACTGAACACTATCACTACTTCGGTCAAGTAATCTATACTTTATTATAATAAAGCGTAAACACACACTTCTTTGTTGCCTTAGACGTCAGCAATTACAGCATATTTTTGAATAATTATCTTTTTAATAAAAAGCACTACACTTACGTCACGCTTTAGGCTCTATATTTTTACTCCATTAAACTTAGGGGGTAAATATTATGGATAAAAACCCTAACGTGGGAAAGAGACCATAATTTTCTGCCAACATCAAAAAAACAGGAATGCTAAGGTTTGTCATGTCATGTCAGTTTGACATTTGCAATAGATAATTTCACAAATGTGAACAATAAAATGATTTTTTTATAATTTCATGCGGATGAAGTCGCATGGGAACAGCTTGTTAACAATATTTGCTTTATCTAAAACATGTACAAAATAACCTGAAAGTAACGAACGTATACTTTCTTTAAGTCACAATTTTCCGCAATTCTATTTTAAACTAGTTTTCACTCGCAAATCCGTACACGTAAGATAAAAAAATCAAAAGTTCGTAGCCTATGTATTAGCTTAGGATCCATCTAAACTTTCACATTTATTATTTTAGTAAGATTAACTTAATAAAGGCGCAAATTGTGTCAATTTATAGTCTTTCTATTATAGTCCAGATAAATAAAATTAAATAACAACGGCGTTGAAAGTAAAAGTGTAATAAGGTTGTTGTAGCATTCGTCTGTTTGCCCTCTTGGGACCTTAGGCACTGAGACAATGAAATTTAGGATACGAATTACTTGATGAAATTGCCTAAATAAGTCGCGCGAACACATAATGAAGCTAAATTAAATCAAAGTGCTATATTTCCTTATATTATTATCCTAATGTCTGCAATGCGTATTTATAAATCTATATTAATAAAATAAAGCGTAAATACAAAATACTTCATGGTGTAGGATGTCAGCAAAGGACAGCATATTTTTTTAATAATTTTCTCTTTAATATAAAGCCCTGCACTTACGACACGCTTTATGCTATATGTTTTCACGCTATTAAACTAAGAGGTAAATAAATTGGATAAACCTTCATGTGGGAAAGACCACAAACTACAAGCGCCAAAAACAAGAAAGCAAGATTGCCATGGCACGGTAATTGGTATCAAATATCAAAGGCTTTCGTTGTCATTTGTGCATTTGAATTTTGACATTTGCAATTTCGAGTTTGACAAATGTAAACAATAGAATAAAGTTTTTATACATACGAATGAAGCCTCACGGGAACATCTAGTAAAATAACAAAATAGGATTTAACAGACACTTTACTTGTTAGTATACATTTAGGCTACAGGGTGGTATAGAATTGACGTACATACAAGCTCACATTTATAAAAGCAAACCCTTTTTTGAGCCGAATAAAAGACACAAAATGTAAACATCATCCCAGAAAGCTTTTATAAAAGCTCAGCAAATTGAATCATCTAGTAGAATTAAAATTAATCGTTCCTCCTGATTAAAAACAAATAAATTCTCGTAAGTGTAATTTACTTTCAAAACAAACACAAAATGTTTCCGAAACTCCGCAGCGGTGAAAAATTATTTATACTAAGCATTTGTTTATACAAGAGATTGAATTTACTTAGTGAAATAAATTGCTATTTGGCCTGTACATAAATTAACAAAAAAATTCTTTATCAGTGTACTTTGCATCTTATTAAAGATTTTTTACTCGTAAGAACAAAAGAAAAGATTTACGGCCAAAATATTTATTGAAGGCGAAAGATTTAAATATTGCTTTTAGTAAAGCGAGGGTTTTCACTGCTGGAAAACTCTTAAAAACATTTTGTTAATCCTCAAAAATAAAAAAATAACGTTATGTTTTTGTTTTTGTAACTAAATTGTACTCGTGTGCTGCCGTATACGGCTATTTAAAAAAGAAACGCTAGCTTTCTCGTGCGGCTTCGTCGCATAAAATTTAAAAACTTTATTTCAATGTTTACATTTGTCAAATTCTCTATTGCTAATGTCAATTCAAATGCACAAATGACAACAAAGGCCTTTGACATTGGACAACAATTACCGTTGGCATAATAACTTTGCTGCCTTGACGTTGGCAGCTTGTAGTTTATGGCCCCTTTCCCACATTCAATTTTTTCCAATTTATTTGCCCCCTAAGTTTAATAGCGTGAAAATATATTACCTAAAGCGTGTTGTAAGTGTAACTTTTATTAAAGAAAGAAACATTAAAAAATATGCTATGATTGCTGACATCCTACGCCACAAAGTAGTGTGTGTTTACACTTTGTTATATTGTAGGTATTAAGAACGAACGAATGGCCTTAGAATCAAGGACTCCACACTGAAATTACAACATACAGTATGAAAGACAAATCACCGGTTACTGTTCCCTTTTGTCCAAACATTACAATAAATTAGTAGCTTCATTCACTACGAGGTCTAGTGAATCCATTAATGGGCAATGGTGGGGCGGTATTTGATCATTACGCTCTAACGATCAGAGTCAATTAGGGAAGACGACACTCAAGGAATTTCCAAACCAATCACACTGCGAAATTGCCTTGTAATTTAGCTTCTCTTTACAGAAGTTTTGTTCACTGTTAAAGTTTAATGTTGCCATTAGTAAATTATCGAAGTTAGTGTTATTCATATACAGGCTGTATTAAATTATCGCTCGAATACTTCTACGGGTATAGTAAATTCACGTTTTTATAGAGTATAAGGTGATAAATAAGTAAGCGGCCAGCGGAATTCGAAAAAAACAATAAAAACTTCGCCTCCCATACACATCCGCGCTTGTTATACGTTGCCTTAATTCATTCGATAGAGAGTACAGAGAGAGGATATTTTCCCTACCTACCCGCTCCCCATCCTTGTACGTAAAGGATAGAAAGGGTTTGAGGTCTAAAATTAAAACTCTAGCACTCAAACTCATCTGATGGTTTCAAGAATTATGTACGTCCACTTCAAACCTACCTCGGACTCTACCAGTCATAATGTTTGTTGATTTTGAAGCTTGGATTTACTGTAAATAAGTTTTCCTTGTGTGATTTTTTTTACTTAAAAAGGGCCTCTTGATTCTTCTAGTGCATGATTTTCACGCGTATTTATTTTATTTATGTTGGTTTATGTGAATGAAATTTACGGTCACAGCAAAGTTTAAAGTATCGTAATGTGGAGAAAAATCTATTTAGAATTATTTCTTATAAAATATACGTAATTTCCTTTACATTACAAGCACATACTATTAGTTAGACCCTAACATATTGTGGACCGACCGCCTTCAGACATTGATTTATGAATTCGAGATCGCTGACCGAAACTTCCTCGACCAAAAATGATTGAATGCACATTTCTACTACCTTCTTGTGCTGGTACATTCATCATTTTAACTTTAATCGCGTCAACGCTCAGATTGGCTTTAATAGACCAATATATAGACATAATAAACCGTTAATCTATAAAGCATTTGAAGGGTTCTAATTAAATTGGTGCAGAAACAAAGGAGTAATCCAGACCAGATCAAGGTTATATGGTGTTGTCATCTACTGAGAGTAATTTCATCTAGCTGTTCTCTTAATCTCATCTCTCTTCCCTGCACAATTCCACCAATAAACGTAACTCTTTTGTTTATAGTAAGAGCGGGCGCACACCTTTGACTAAAAAATCGCACAACTGTTTTGCAGCAATTTCAATTCTAGTTGCACAACTAAAAATCGAGTAGTGTGCGCACCTCCATATAAGCTCATAGAATTCAAAGCGCGATTAAATAGTGGTGCGATAGATTAGTTAAAGGGGTGCGCGCGTTCTTATGATCTTGTTGTGATGCTAACGATAATACAATACTTTTTTTTTGTTTTCGTAAATAATTTCTTGTTAATTATTTTTGTTTTTGTTAAACAAAAAGATTTACGATGTAAATACAATTTGATATAGGCAAAGTTTGAAACATTATCACATGATTTACTTGCGAAAAGTTTTGCAATACTTCGTGTGAGCACGAACTGGCGTATCACAAGTTCGTCGTTAAAGACTAGATATATGCACTTGAAGATATGGCAAAAATAAACGTTTAAAAGACTTTAATATTTTACTTAAGAACACAATCAAGAAAAAAAAATAAAGTAGCTTTCCATTTTGTTCATATAATTATTAAAAGGAATGCTAATATTTGTGTAGCTTGTAAAACGTTACGTTTCCATTGTCAAAGTTTTCAGAATAAAGAATACTTTGTCTTACAATTATTATTTTTGACCGACTTCCCAAAAGAAGGAGGTATTCAATTCGTCGGTATATTTATTTTTTTTTTTTTTTTTTTTTTTTTTTTTTTTTT
>NW_013527804.1:4426572-4437499 GCF_000836215.1 Papilio polytes
TTGTTTTTGGTGTATTTTGTTTTGTTTTGTTTTTCGTGTATTTTGTTTGGAAGTCGGTTTTGTTTTTTTATTAAAAAGTTTATTTATTTAATCTCTACTTAATGTAGTATACTTAAAGTATAGTAACATATCTATTAAAAGTTAGCCTAACAATTGTTATAAATCGTAACGATCCGAAGAAAATTACATAATTAGACGTCTCAATATACCGTGGCCTTTAGATTACCTGGCCTTGATATTTATGCTTTGTTATTTCATCATACATATTTATAAGAAATTGTATAAAAAAAATATTTAATGACCACGCTATATAATACAGAGAGTATAAAATAATGCAAAGTTTTTAAAATACAGTCATTTATAAAATCAATAAAAAAGCAGTACGAGTTTTCTCTTTTCTTAAATCTTATATATTGTAAGTATTGGGGAAGGAATTGGCTCCTGTGACACAGGGCAACCTACTACAGGAGCCAAGACTTTTATGAAATGTATGCAAAAGAGATAATAATAAATATAGTTTCTAAATGGTTCATTTTCTTGTATAGCTATATAGATCTTGTTTCATTTATTTCTTTTATTTTATTATTTAATCGTATGTAATTACGTATATTTATAATTTCTGCCTATCTACCGCTACTATTGGGTGATTGATTGAGTAGCACACAGCATTTAAAGCTGAGCTAAAACTCAATCCGGTCAGCATTGTAATGTTCATAATCAGCTTTTATTTAATTATAATTTTATTTTATTATCATTTAATTACTTTTTCTTTTGTTATTTCTGATTGTGTTGTAGTGTTGCTAAGGATTAAATGTTGTTTTTTTTATTTATTTACTTTTGTTATTAAAGAAATAGAGGTCGGTTTATGTATAAAATTTCATTTAAAATTAAGGACCTCTACCCTGTCGGTATATTTAATCCTCACTATTGTCTAAACGTAAACTCCTTTTCTTAATTAGCGTTTATTTCCACGAGCATAGGAAACCTCGTCGGTTGTTTACGACATTCATAATATCGCATTACCCGTCTCTTAATTAAAATGAAGGCCGAAGGCCACTCCGGTTGGTACTTTACTCGACACAGATGTCGCTACTTTCGACGTCATTTAACAACAGCCGCTTTAAGAATGAATTATTCATAAAATCACGCCTTTTCACAGGATTGTACCGACGAAAAGTGAATTTTGACAATTAACGGAATAATTTCGCGAAGCGCTTTTGTTAGTGATTTTACTTTTTAAACAAAGGACCGCAACAAAGTATTGTCCTTTAAGACGTTGAACAAAAACTTAGTGTAATTACTTCCAAAGACTCTTTTACTTTTGCTCTTATTGTTTTGGGCTCGGTTACAATACTGAGTACAGTTGATTAGAGGAAGGTTTTGTTACATTAAACTTACAGAGAATTTTGACGGTCGTAAAATTCAGACATACATAATTTTACTAGAAAAATGAAAAAAGTAACTTTGAAAAATGTTTTTGTTAAGTAAAGATCATTGTTTTTTGAGAACCGCAGTACTTTAAAAATTAGTACTTGCTCGTCCAATTAACACACCAATTGTCATGAAAACGAACGTTATTCCTCGCGCGTGGCTGACGACTACAAAATTTCCATGCAAGCTTGAAAATCAAGTTGTTTTTGAACGTTTTTGTCGAATCTATTAGAGACCATTGTTATTTGATTGTCCGTATAGAAAATTCAATATAGAACTTTTTACTATATTCTATTAAAAAAAAACACGCTTAAAAGTTCAATCATTAACACGACTAGAAACATTTCTGAAAGTCCTTAAAGATATTATGAAATAGTCTTCCTAGGTTTTCTTCATAAACACAATAAGTTTCTTCTAACAAAGTAACTTGATCGTTACTAAGTTATCAAAGTGATCTTGCACCATTAATGTATATAAAACCTTTATACAAAAGTGCGAAGAATCCACTCCAAAAGAACGGAAGCTGTAAAACTCCCGAACTACTTCACTCCCGAGGGAGGCATTAAAAACTCCGGTTAGGATGAGGTCGGAACTCAAATAGAAATATATATGCTTACACAAAAATATACTTCACTCTTAATTTTATCTTTTCCGCCGTTTCTAAGTGATAGCAGTTTTTCGTTTATTTTTCGGAAGCTTTTAGTTCATTGCTTAATAAAGCATGTGACTCACAAACAACGAGTATAAAGCAGAGATTTTAAATTTTTTTCATTCACTTTATACTAAACCACTCAAACATAACACAATGACTACTTCAATAATCTAATATACCAATCGATGAACAAAAAAAAATATTATAAAAGTTTTTTTTTATACGAAAAGAAATTTAATTGTAAGTCAATTAGTAGTAAAATTGATTCTAATCACTTTCATACAATAGATTAAGAAATATGATAATAAAACTCTTTCGCTAAGATATCGCTTACTATGTGACTCATGTACAAACATATTTGAATGTAGGAAGATTTAAAATATGATGTTAAATTACTCTGATATCTGATCAACCTTTATTACTGAGTAAGAATCACAACTTATCAAGCGTATTCTTACGGAAATATTGAACTTATAAATAAAACTGAAATAGTTTATACATTGTAGAATAAACAATGTTGTTTTATAACATTTACAATATTCTTTGACGGATATAGGTGGAACATAAAATCCGATTGTTGAAGATTTGAATTTGACATATTTTAAGTAACATTATTTTCTCGACCTAATGTAAGTACAAATTAAATAATTGCGTTATAATCTCGTGTGATTTTATCGTCATTGAGGATCACCAATTATTGTTTATAAATTAAGCATTTTTGCTATTATTTTTAGTCTAATTAGAAGATGCCGCAACGCGTGGAAATACGACCCTGTGATTCTGGATGTTAAGAAGCAAGAAATCGTTTTATTTTAGTAATATAGTATTTTAGTAAGCATGTTTTACTACAAGCTGTTTTGTTGTAAAATGTTTCTTTGAAACTAATAAAATCACATTTTAATTAAGATTTGGACATGAACAGTAACCTTTATTCGCTTTTCCCAAGTTCATGAGCTCCTCAAATGTGTGATAAATTACTTTTAAAAGTCCAAATTAGATTAAACTTTAAAGTTTATTCTCACCAACTCCTAAAACATGTAAAAGAAGATAACTTCGAAGTGTATGAAAAATGACTTCACGAGTTTTTGACCTCATTCTATAATGATGTAACATTTTCTTTTCATTGGATATCTTGTGTTACAATTATGGATGGCTACAAAGGAAGAGGAAGACCGAAGAATGTATGGATGGATTGTGTGAAAGAGGATATGCTTAAGAAAGGAGTGTGTGATGTATGGAAGAGCAGCACATACTATCCGACCCTCCATAAGGGATAAGAGCAAGTTGTTGTTGCTGATCTTCTGTTACAATTATCAACTATTACTAACTCTATTTTTAATTTAATTTACAGATACAAAACGAATAAATCATTTAATTCGGTTCCTATTATGTAATTCTTTTCAAGTAAATCTCTCGTCGCATCCTGTATAATTGACAAGGTGTCTTAAAATTGAAAAACATTAATATTAAAACAGTAAAGAATAGTAATTTTACTTTTACAAATGCAATTTCTTAATTTTTAATACAATGTATCTTTGAACTTTATTTCTTCAAGAAATATCTTGAGTAATCATTTCATTTTGATCTACAAACAATCGTCCTTGTTAGACTTTAAAGTCTGGAAAAATGTTCTATTAATAATTCTAGGTACTTTGTCATTGAAATATATTTAATACGTTTAAGATAAAAACCGCACTTTGTTCCACTTTTAAATTTAATAAATATGATTTCAAAGAGAATGAAATCGTTTAAAAAGATTATAAAAAACGTACTATGAACTTAAATGTAACATTAAATAAAACGCGTTGAAATCTATTCTATAAAAATAATATAACTTACCTTAAGTTATTATTTCATGTCATAATTCCAATAACAGATTTCTCAATTCACTTAAAACGAAAGTCTGAAACTTCGTAACGATTCAGCGGTCGCGCGACACGTGTTCAACTTTCAACGGTCCAACGTCCACTGGCTGTGGAGGTCCATACGAAACTTGACGGTTACAGAAGCTCCGCAAACATGCGCAGAAAGGGCTTTGAAGAAGGAATTTTATGTTCGTAGGGATTTGAAAATATTTGTTCAAGTATTGTTGTGATTATAAGTCGTATTGTACATGGAAAATCTTGGTGTTTTTGTTAGATTGTTTATACAGAAATTTTTAATTGTTTCTATATATTTAAAGTGTCTATTAATAACAAACATTTTGTTTATAATACCGATTGCTTTAGGCTTTATTTTTATTTAACTTAATTTAAGATTTAAATCGAAATGAAAAATAGATACTGGCTTTACTTTTTCTACCATTTCTTCTTTTATTATACAGAGAATACTAGATTTATTATGTTGAAAATACTCATGAAATACTCGATGCTAGTTGTTACCAGATAAGGAGTGCGAAATAATAGTGGTTGTATTAGTAATATAATGTAGTCAAGTAACTTTAAATCGCTTAGAATATTCGTGTAACTTAACAAGAACTTAATTGTAAGGTAAAATATTTTTCTTCTGATTTCTATTAATCTATTGTTATATATTAATATTTAATATTGACAGCGCAGCGGAGTGCATTATTACATGGTCGGTGTTCGGCAGCTGTTTGCTTGGACGACCACTAATAGCATTTATAACTGAGTGCTTCCCTGTAACAAACCACATGTTAAACTGTCGTTCGCTCGGCTTCGTATTGATCTTCTAATATGTGGGTTACTCTAGTGACATTAAAATGTTGTCTAAATTAGTCTTGATTTATTAATGTCGTATTACCATACATAAATTTTTAAAGGGGATATTTTAACAATGTTATAAAAAGGAAAAAGTTGATTTGTACTCGTATATTATGAGTAAAGTCAAAGCTGTACCGATTTCAAAAAATATTCTACCATTATTACTGAGTTACATAGGCTATGTTTATAATACTTGTTTACTGCGTTCGCGCAGCGACCTAAAGTGGGTCTCGGCCTCTGACACGAGAGACCGCCAGCGTCTTTCCTCTGTTTATAATAATTTAGTTTAATTCCGCGCGGATGAAGTCGCCAGCAAAAGCTAGGCTAGGTAAGCTCGTATATCTTACTACTTCTTACTAATATTATAAATACGCAAGTTTAGATGGCTGGATGGATGTTTGTTAGAGTTTGTAGCGTAAAGAGCTGAACGGATCTCTATGAAATTTAGCATAGATATAGAGGATGGTCTGGGAGAATACATAGCTTACTTGCTTCTGTTTTTTTTTAATCCACGCGGATGGAGTCGCAAGCGAAAGATAGTTATTAAAAAAAAAGTAAATACAGTATACTTTATATGTAAAACTGCCGCACTCAGAGACGAAGGTTTAGTATGAGACATAAACACTAAGAGACAATTTTAGTGACCATTTAACGACTCGATTTATTAGATGTCGTAAAACTGTCTCCTTCTCGGATGAAGAGTACGTTTCATGCGATAAGCATAAATCTGTATTTTAAATAATTGTTGAAACAACATAAACGAGTCAAGTTCGTGTAAGAACAAATTTGGATCGAATACTGCCTGTGAATTGGGTGATTGTGCAATTTCGTGCGAACTGCACTTACAAGCTCGCTCCTGAGATTGGCATCAGCGTTGTTACCAACATAATTTATGATTAATTTTCCGGTTGATTTGTTATCAAAAACTACAACTGGAAATGATAAACTGCAAATGGTATTGTCTTTACGTGCAGGTAATATTATGCGTTTTACGTCATTTACAAACACGCCTGAGTTTGACCGTTTTTGTTGTTTGTGAAAAGCACGATTAGAAATTATGTTATGCTTTCAATAATAGAAGATTTCCTAAATTAAATAAAACTAACATATTTAAAACATTCCCTGATTTTAAAAATATTCTATGTACGCAATTATTTTATATAGCTTAATAAAAGCTCGCTAAAAGCTAATGAAATATTATTGTTCGCAGCTAAAGCTCTTATTTAATTGACTTTAATTGTTACTAACACTCAACTGTAATGAACTGAATGGTTAAATAAAATGGAGGTCGAGGAAAGGTTTCGACGTGAGCGCTTACGTCGGAAAAACCTGCAAAATTAAAAGCTGCGAAGTATTTTTAAGCGCATTTTATAATTAAATATACAGTTTGCATTTCCTCTCGCGTTTCAGAGCGGTACTTTCGAATACTTACTTCCTTTAATACGATTTTTTGCAGCGCTACCTGACGAAAATTTAAATAAACACCGTCGTGTAAGGACGTGTCGACGAATAAAGTGTAATTTGTTTTTGTTTTTATAATTTTTGGTTGATGTAAATGTAACAAGAGTTAAGAGTTAAATACTGTGTATGTGATTTTTTAGGTTTTAGTTGTAAGTCTTATTTAGAACATAAAAGAAGTACCTGCTATGGGAGGGGATATAAAATAAAAAAGTTGTAGTTAATCCAATAAAATGTGAAATCATTTTGCAAATTAATTAATTAAGGTTCTCTTTGAAAATAATTTCTACATCTACTATTTCAAACAATCAACACATCTCAAGTTGTAATTAGTAGTTGTTTTGTTCAGGGCCCGAAACATAAAACAATGTTCCTTGAGGCGAGAAAATGGGGTCGTATTAACTTTAAGGATTGACATAAATAAATTTAAATTATTCCACTAGAGGCCCCAACAAACTCCAATTACCTTTAGACCGCACCTACGTCTGTGGTAAACAAGTTTCTGTAATACGACACTGATAGCTGTCGAAATTGCCGGGATTTGATGGAAACGAAGCACGTTCCATTTTAAGGTTGGACCACACTAACTTACCAAGATTATAATACTTAAGGTTTACATCACACGGAATATCAACATGAAATTACTTTATAAGGCTTTCTTCGAGATTTCTGAGTGTTAGATATAGAGGCTTCAGTCAATTTTATACCTTAGGTATAATACGATATGGTTGAAAATCAGTTGCAGATAATTTAATACGAATGTAAGAGGAAAAGACGAAGCGGGTCATCCGATGTTCCAATCAAGTGGTCGTCCTCTATTAACATACATCTCTATAAATATTTATGGTTCTTAGATAAAGGTTACTCCTATGCCATATTACAAAACAATACATAAAATAACTACCTTTCGCCCGCGACTCATTCCGCGTGGAATTAAAAAAAAATGTGTTGTCTTTGTGTTCTTCCAGATTATCCTCTACATCTTTATCAAATTTCGTCGATATCCGTCCAGTTGTTTAGACTACATACTCTAAGAAACATCCATTCATCTTTCCATCCATATATCTGAATTAATGCATTTATAATATTAGCCTGATTGTTTCGGTTCCGATGTGATTTTGTTATTTTAAATTAATTCCATAACGAAATTATGAGATACCATAAAAACTAATCCACGCATTATGCAGACATTTCAATTTCTTTTGTGTTATTGTAAATGGACAATATTATATGTAAATCGGATTATTTATTTATCTATTGATTACGCTTTTTGCTTGTCCACTAGAGTTTATTCAATGCCTTGCAATGCCTCGAGCGAAGGCAATCGAACCTCCTTGGGCGGTCAATTATCTGTTAAATCACCCTACTGAGTGGATTTTTATACGGAATGCGAGGCTTCTATTTTATGCCAGTATTCAAATGGCACTAGAAAAATTGGTACTTAAACTGATAAAGAGTCAAACAATAACCTTTTTTATGCCATCGATTTTGAATACATCTGTTATTATAAATATTGATGAATTCTACTAAGCTTTTGTAATCCATTGCTCCACTTAGTATAGTGGTCATTAAGGGAATCCTTTAGTGTAGATTTCTTGTATGGAATCTGAAAAGACTCATTAACCATTAAGCGACTTTATGTGACTTAAATTTACGAAATTTTACTTTATAAATTAACGTCATTCGACGTGGTTATTTATTTCTTCTGTTTCACCGCGTCCTGGTAAAAATGTTGAAGGAACTTAATATCAACAAAGATTGGTTTAATATTAAATATATTTTGTTATGAATTTAAATTTTAGCTACGGGTACCTTCCGTCAGAGTAAAATTAAACAATGTTAG
The DNA here is from genome assembly GCF_000836215.1 of Papilio polytes. NCBI lineage: Eukaryota > Metazoa > Arthropoda > Insecta > Lepidoptera > Papilionidae > Papilio > Papilio polytes. Next base: position 4,434,680 of record NW_013527804.1, read on the forward strand.
CGAGACAAAGAGAGTGGAGTGGTAGACCCTCCAGTCTTGAGTGTGCCCTTTGTTCGCTCGCCCTGTCTACAGTTTCTTTTGGCACGGGTTTAAGTCACGGTATGTTAGAAAAGTAACCAAAATCAAGCAAAATAATATGCGTAAGTATATAAAAAAGAAATAAAAACTGAAGAATTGCAATACCAAATAGAAATCTATAATCTACGTCAACATAAACGTGCTGTGGCCTAAAATAAAAGCGTGATGTTTTATAACATTTTATTACTAGATTTGTATATATAACTCTATTAGTCTTACGAATACTGAAAAAAAAACTTAAAAACTTCGCTTTAGTAATACTTACAAACTGACAGAGTACAAAATGTCAATAGAATTTGGAATTTAAGCGTCTTCTTACTTAAGACGCTGTTAAATATAATGTCATGTTAGTATTCCGCCGTTAATCTATAAGTTAGTACATCATCTGCATCAACCACATCAGGAAATAAGGACCTTATATCGTGAATATCGAATAGAAAGCAGGAATTTTCTCTTTTTTAATCTAGTATTGGATGTGACGTCATAAACACAGTAGACCGCTTTCGCTAGTAACACGCGCCATTTAACCAGGAAGTTGCATATTTTAAACAAGTCTATAACACGTCAGTTGGATGTGACGGTGATACGTGGGTGGCTTCTTCAAATCTCCCCACATCCTGTTATTTAAGATTTAATTTTAGATTATTACACTTGATATAACTCAAGATTAATTTGTTTATTAAATTTTATTGCTGTTACAGTGGTTTTTGAAGTTATGGTATGTAATCTACCGTTCTAACTACGGCAAATACTTTGATTTTAAACTGCACTTACTAAACTGGACAATAATAGTAATAACATAGAAAAAAAACCTTCAACAAGAGAGGTAAAATAAATATGTAATATACGGATTTTTATATCAAAAGTCAATACAACAACCGTATCCATTGGTATTTCGCTAATACCCATTACACCGGAAATGAGGTCGATAACAGATATCATAATGTGCGTAGAACCGTAAGAAGAATGTCTTACGAACGGTGTTTTCAATCAGTCTTTGATTGTGATGAAAAATGACTTCGCGGTATGACACGCATGAATTATCATAATACCCTTAACTCAAACATTGGCATTTGCGAGATACTTATATGTTGATGGTTAATATAAAACATTAGTTTTGCCATCTACAAAAATCATTCCCTAGACAAAATTCAACTAAATTCGAAGTCAAAGCTAAGCCAAGTTCGCTGTCTGACTAAGATATTAGATCGAACACTTGGAACAAACAGGAAGAAGAAAGTTGTAACTAGATTTGTTCTCTCGTATACTGATGTGAAAAACGTCCAATACGTGTCCTCTTTGTCAATGATACGGACTGAGAGTGAACTAGTTCCTAACTAAAAGTATTGACTTTAGGATTGCTAGAATACTCTTAGATACGCACACTGTTCTATGGTGAAACTCAATTATGTCGGAGAGAAATGTTTAATTCGATACATAACGACCAGTAAGATATCCACTATTTTGGTTATTGTGTGACAATTGCTAAAGAGTAGTGTAAGAAAAATTGTTTCGCTAGAAAGATTTTGTATTTCTTGAATTTAACGTTATGTCTATTGTTATGTTTGCATTTGGACGTAGGACAGATTTTTTGTATTTCCATGTGGCCTGATTTTAGTCCCTTGCCCTTGCCACTCTTTTCTTAAGCGGAAAGGATGGGAAGGAAAAGTGGATTTGACGGTGGAGGAGACTCATAGGAAGGGGAAATGTCCTCTTTATGCAAGTCTCCTCCTCCGTCAATTAAGGGTAGGCAACGCATCTGCAATTGCGGATGTTTCCATTTCGATGGATCAGGGAGCCGCTTGCTCGTTTGCCACCTTATATTACATAAAAAAAAAACTTCTTCCGATCATGGGATACAAAAGGCTTTACCTTTGTTTTGATAAAAGATCCAGTAAAAACACCTTGAAGAACAAGTGTACGCCCTCTTCAAAGGTGGACAACACACCTATAGTTCCCCTGACGTTACTATTATTGATATTAGAGGTTCAAACTTCTTTATTCTGTCGGAAAAAATGATACAGAGATTATAGTTCTTTAGCGTTAGTCCACTTTAATGTGTCTTTCATAGAATTAAACTAAATCGTAGCTTCCGGAAATTAGGAAACTGGTTCCGAGAAATCGTTTCGAGAAATCTCAAACAGAGAGAGAATAATCTTGTATGCATGTACGAGTATGTTTGTGGTAAGTTTCTATGGATTTCTAACACTTACATATTCACTAAAATGCAAACATATTACATATGGATTGAAGAATTTATATTAATTAATTAATTCTTAGGAATAAAGAGTAATTCTAACAATTCATTAAATGTAATTTTAAAAAAATAATGTTTTATTTTTCTAAAAACAATTTTCAGTTTTATAAAAAAGTGTATTTGAAAACAAACCTTATAATTATAAGAATAGAAGTGTAAGTCCTTGTATATCTGTGTTGAAAGTCGGTATGCTGATGACACCCTTTGTAAGAGTCCTTTGTTAGCTGCACCTTTGTTTCTTTGTTTATTTTGTTAAACCAAACTTTCTGTTACGGTAGACGTGTGTCTGAGAAAATTTAATCAAAAAATTTTGTTGTTCATGGTTTATTTGGTAACATATATTTTATAAAAAATAGTCACATACCTTTCACTACGAACGCGCGCACACTTTTGGCTAAACTATCGCACAACAGTTGTGCGATTGTCGATCGTTTCGCAGCCACTTCAACTGTTTAGTTGCTACTAAAAATCTAGTAGTGTGCGCA
>NW_013527804.1:4437523-4447138 GCF_000836215.1 Papilio polytes
TTTAGTTTTAGATGTCCGCACGCTCTTAGTTAAGTGGGGAAGAAGTGCATAAAGCGTATGTGTTATGGTCGAATTTCCACCTATGCGAGATTATGTAATACAAATGAATAGAAAATCATAAAACATTGCACATTTTAAACAAAGAGTTTAGGTAATTTAAAAACAGGCACCTAACTAATAATTGACAGTTTTTTAATTGAGTTTCAATCGATTTTCAGCGACACAGAGTCTATGTCCGAAATAGATTAGACGCTGCGCCGACATTTTAAAATTGGCTTCTGTTTTGAAATGGTGTATACGTTTTTCGATCGTTTTATTTTTTTATATTATAAGGTGGCAAACGAGCAAGCGGCCACCTCAATCAACCGAAATTGAAAATGAACGCTGCCCATAAACATCCGCAATTGCAGATGAGTTGCCTACCCTTAATTGACGGAGGAGGAGACCCACAAAAAGACATATCCCCTTCCTATGCGTCTCCTCCACCGTCAAATTCTCTTTTCCTTCCCATCCTTGCCTCTTAAAAAAAGAGTGGAAAGGGAAAGGGACCAAAATTAGGCCTCCGGCACCACACTCATCAGCTGAAACGCGGAATTGCTTCCACTTCACGCCTGTTTTCTGCGTGGTCGTGGTATTACACCGGACGAGCTGGCCCATTCGTGCGAAAATGTTAAAGCGGGCTCTACCACTGTTAATACTGTTCGTTGTTAATATAAATTAATTAAAATAATTTAATTAAATATTAATTAAAATTATACGACGGAAATAAATCTTAAGACGTAGATTTATCAGAAATTCTCATTTAATTTTGCTCGATTCCTTCTAAAATAATTAAAGTTCTCTTATCAAATTTCCCTTGCAAGCTAGCTTTCAAAGGAGAAGATAAAGATCTGTCTGTCAACCAAGTTGTGAAAATACTTTGCCATAAGATGTTGATAAACATAATTTACTGAGACCAAATTATTGCATTCACTGTAGAGGTCCGACTGTATATTGGTTGTAGTCTTTGAAGAAAACATTTGTTGTTATAATTAAGAATGGAATTTGTAAAGTTTTCAATTAAAAAAACGTACAAATATGTTCACGACTATAATGTAATATTAGTAATATCAAATAATATAATGTAATATTAAACAGCAGTTGTCATCTTCAAGACACCTGTTTATCAAAACATTGTCTATATATATTTATTTTAAAAATACATTACTTAGATAATAATTTTTAATATTAATCTTAGATTAAATTTTCACTGACATTTCTACTAACACAAATGAAAAAAATCAGTTTAGCTACGCGTAATAGAAGACTGTAATTTTTATTTCGTCTGGAAAACTTAAGTGCTAAAAATGAAGAGTCCTTAAGTATATAATTCTGTCTGGAAAAGAAAATGGCCTAATAGGCGTACGCTAGGATTTTTCAAAATTCTAGTAATCTCAGGTACGGGAGGGGCGATAGAATGACGTCATTCTTGAAACAAGTGAATGTTTAGTGAGGGGAAAACAATAGGGACGAATAGAATGCACTATATACCTTAAGAACTTTTTACATAAGCGAAACCACAGTCTCAACAAGCGTTTTACCTAAATCCGAAGTCCCGAGTTCCGTTCCGTAAGGTAAAATATAAGTTTGTTCTTAGTTTCGTACTTTTTACTTTACATGCCAGTAAACTGTACAGCAAAATTCCGAAGCGAGTAAACAAGTTGTTAATTAAAAACTAAAATTGAAAACATCATTATTAAAACCATTTTGTAATTGGGAGTTTTTTAAATACACAAATTCTTGGCGGGAAATGTCGGCAATCACAGCATATTTTAGAATAATTCTTTCTTTAAACCCCTCTACTTCGGACACGCTTTAGGCTATGTGTATTTATGCTATATAACTTAGGGGGTAAATAAATTGGAAAAATCCTTCATGTGAGAAAGGGACCATATACTACAAGCTGCCAACATTAAGGAAGCAAAATTATAATGGTAACGGTGATTTGACATTTGAATTTGTTAAATGTAAACAATATAATAAAGTTTTCATAATTTCATGGGGATGAAGCCGCACGGGAACAGCTAGTTTTTGAATAAATAGACACATTGCTGTAACAAAAAAAAACAATGTTATTAAAAGGTTGTCATATCTCAGACATTCTATTTATCCATTACGCAAACCATATTACTTCATTGTTGCAAAATCTTTTCTAAATAATATTTCGTCCCATTATCTGATACCCTTTCATCCAAATTGCGACTCCAGTGTCTGGGGAGAATGTACGCGTATACAAGTTTTTGTTTACGAGAGAAAGAGGCTTTGAGTATTCCGGAAACTGGTTGTAATCAAATGAAATGCAAAAGAAAAAAGGAAAGAATATTACGTTTACACTTTTACGACTTTATTTTACTAAGATAAAGGAATGAAAAATTACACCGTATTTTTTGGTTCTCCATATTTTTCTATTTATAACCTGGGCAGCAAGGATAGTCGCCAGAATCCAGGGATCGTCCTTCAAGATCTTGGAACTGAAGGACGAACCTTGTATGAGACCAAAATAGACAAAGCCCGGGGAGTCAGTTCAGGGAATTCTTGACTCGTCGCGAAGTGTGACATTGATCCGTTCCGTTTTCAACATTTAGTTTTTTGACAACATAGAACATTTACCAATATAACTGCAGAAAACTTAGCTAAATATAGTCAGAGGAGATGACAAGTTTTGACTGATGGTAATAAAGAAGGAAAGTCCGAGCGCCTACTTCGTTCTGGATGCAGAGACGGAAAGCAACACGCGTACTATCCCTACCAGCGCTCTTCTAACACGGTCCCAAATGATTTTAAAATCAATCACCAATCATTACTTGGCTTCTTTGAACCACTAACTGGATATCAGTTCACTAAGAACTTAAAAAAAAATTAGATCATATCCCTTTTAAAGTAAGCATTTATTAAATGTCTAAAAGGTACAATAACCTTTTATCTTGTAAGAAATCAATGTAAGCTTATATCGTAAGATGAAAATAAAAGGGATAGGGATCAATTGCTGTTGGTTAGATCTTTGTTCCCGAGGCTTAAACCGTCGTTAAATTGTACTTTATGGCACATAAAGTTCTCGCGTCGCACTCCACCTTACAATTTACACGACTTAAACGAAAATTCGAGGGTTAAGGTACAGCTTAATACGAAATAAATAGTATTATAACCTAGTAATAGTTCTATATCTTAACCTTTATTTAGGTTATATTAACGGGCGTAAATGTTGGGCTACCATAGTTGCGGATCAAGAGCGGGCTACACGACTTTGACTAAACTATCGCATAACTGTTGTGCGATTGTCGATTGTTTTGCAGCTAATTCAACTGTTTAGTTGCACAACTAAAAATCGAATAGTGTGTGCACATACATTAGGTGTGTAAGGTGTTTGCATGTGGCTGAAATGCGTACGTAACGATTGATGTATGGTGTGACAAGTAAGGATAAAGTTAAGGATGTGTAGTTACCTTAAAATATATTTTAAAGTAGTGTGGAGAAATTAAGAAGCAAAAGGTTACCGTAGTATGGAAATATTATATCGCAAGATGACATAACAATAATTAATTGACAATGCAATAGAAAATTGCCAAATGTAGGACATATTCCATGTAAAATTATAATATGTTAAAGTATTTTTTGTGTCGTAAGCTGGCTGTAACTCAGAGCAATTACGACGAATTTCTGTAAGCGTTCCAATAAATAAAGCACTTAATTAGCCCCTTTGACGTTTATTACATTGAAATCGAGCGTGGCAACTTTTATTACCATAAATACTCTAACTTTTATAACATCGTGAAAACATAGTATCTATTAAAAAATATTACTTTATAACTTTATGTAATTTAAACAGATTGTTGAAACAAAATAAGTAAGGATGACATCAAGAGGAAGAAGAGACAGATGGACGTGTGTTCCTTCGCATATACCTAAATAAAATCGGATGAGTTAGGAAAGGTGAGGTTGTCTTTTCCTCTAATTATTCCCTATCTTATTCCCTTATTGTAAATTCCAATTAATAGAGAAAATAGGAAGCATTTTTTAAATAGTTAAATCACATATAGCCCATTTCCCATCTGTATTTAACCATTCATTAGTGTTTTTGGTTTCATAACTTCATGAAATAAATATGTTTCCGAACTACGTAACTTGAGTTTTACTCCGTCAAAACTTAGGTAAGCCTTAATGTGTTAAAATAAATGGAAATTACAGAAACCCAGTAATAATTTTTTAACAGTGAAAAACATTAGTATAATAAAACACAAAACATACTGCAGCTTTGTATAAACACTTAATGATAATCCACGGCCTATTTTCATGGAAATAATTAAGGCAGCCACATCAATAGGCTTGCTTAAACAGATGCTTTAAATGCCGAGCAATATCTCATGGTAGAGGAAAGACTGCCTTGATAAGCGGTTCCCAGCTTATTTTAAAGTCAAATTGCCAATCACAACATATTTAAGGCTTTGGTAAACCTACTCGGAATTGCAAATTATACTGTCCGTGTGACCTACTAGATTTGGAATAGTTAATACAATTTGTACAAGTAGCATGGGTATTACTTTTAATATGAATTACAGTGAATTAATTATACTAATATTATAAATGCTAAAGTTTACATTGATGGATGTTTGCTAGACTTTGTAGCCTAAACGGCTGAAAGGATCTCGATGAAATTTCGTTTAGATGTAGAGGATAGTCTGGAATTCGACGACGACGGAGTCGCGGGCGAAAGCTAGTTATTAATATTAAACACTATCAAAGAAATAAGATAAATTTGATTTGTATTTTAATTTATTTTATTTTTTGTATTAATCGCAGTCAAAATAATATGAAAGAAGCCTTGTAAATATCAGTATTGTCTTAAAATTACAATTAGATTAACTTTGTTAACTCAAGTTCGTGTCAAAATAAATTGCCTAATTTCCATTAATACAAAAATGAGTAATGTAAGTAGTTACTTTTTAACTATTATAACTTATTTCAAAACACTTATAATAGCGAGAAAAAACATCGCTATCATAATTTATTTCGTGCGAAATAATATAAAAATATAAGAGATGGGTCCTTCTTTGTCATCCCTATTATGAAAAAAAAAGTATGTTTCAATACTAAAGTCTTTCCGCTTTCTTGGTTAATTTATAAAAATGTCAAGCGTCGCCAAGCCATGTTCAGGAGTATGACCGCAGTAATGAATTCATTTGACAGACAGTTGCAAGCTATTTGAAAGTCAAACTATCCGACGGAAAGCGTTCAAAGCTACGTTGGTTTATTTCGAATTGCAAATATATAGCCTTTGTAGACGATATGATGAGAAAGGTAAACCGTTATTGTTGTACTGTAGTACAGAATTAAGATTACAATAACAAGAAAACTTTGAGAACATCCTAACAATAAAACAAAACGGTTATAAAAAGCTATGTTTATCTAATATTTACCATGGGGACTGTTCCAAAGGGCTGTTTGGGACGATTCCTGCCGTCGAATTTCGTCATCGGACGTCACAACAGACCGCCAGGTACCATCTGCGCCATCTAGACGGCAGGCAGTCAACAACCGTGTGATTTTCGCGGTGGTTTCTGTCCCGCACAGCCGCGTTGTGGAAAGGTCTATCTTTGTTTTTTTTTTCTTTTATAACATAAGGTGGCACACGAGCAAGCGGCCACCTGAATCCGCCAAAATGGCGAAGCAAACGCTGCCCATAGACATCCGAAATAGCAAATACGTTGCCTACCCTTATCTGACGAAGGAGGAGACGCACATAAAGAGGATATTTCCCCTTCCTATGCATCGCCTTCATTGTCAAATCCACTTTCTGTTCCCATTCTCTTCTTAAGAAAAGGGTGGTAAAGAGAAAGGGACTTAAATTAGGCCTCCGGCACCACACTCATCAGATGAAACGCGGAATTGCTTCCATTTCACGCCTGTCGTGGTATTACACCGGGCGTGCCGGCCCATTCGTGCTAAGATGTTAAAGTAGGCACTACCACTGTTAAATAGTATTTCTAAAGCAGTACGACTTAGGGTCCTTTAAGAAGCGGTCCTACAATTTCCTCAAAGGATAAGGACGTTTTTTTTTACAAATAACGTAGTTGTTAAATTTAGTTCTAGTATTCTTTTTGTAATGTTTTGTGCATAAAGTGTAAAATAACTAACATGTGATAACTCATCAAACATCTAAAATACGAAGTGTTAAACAAAGCCACATACTACCTAATAAAATTGACAAATACGTAAAGTTTGACAAAAAGTTTGATCGTTTGTGAGGCGCTTAAGAGCAGTTTAGGGGAAGTGGCGAAAATTTGGATCATCCTATTTCCTATTTACAGCCTAACCTAAAATTTGATCTCGAATTATCTTCGTTTTACATATGTATTTAATTGCTTCATATTAAATTGCTATTAAAACATTCGTAGACAGTAATAGAAATATTATTTAGGATGTAATTGAATTTGGTTGTTTGTGGCATTCGAATTTTAAATTTAAAAACATCAATCTTGCATTCTTTTCCGTAAATATTAAAAATATTATAGCAAAAACTAAAATAATTTCGAACATTTAACTTCAGAGTTGTAACATCTTTTAAACACTGATTAACGCTTTCAACTAAATCTTTTAAACACGATTCAGAATACTCGCAGTTAAGTTAAGCTTTTGATAACTTACAGAGTTCAAGTTAGTATTTGCGTTTGCTTAAAATATTTTAATGGAATAAGATAAACAGTGGCTATATTTCATGTAAATTATTCACTAAAGTAAAGATTGTAATTTATGTACATTTTTGATAGAAATGTAGGTTGAAGCAATAAGAGGAATATATTAACAGCCACAAAATTAATACTGTACATTGTTTAATTAAAATTTATTTGACGTTGTAATAAAAAAAAAAGTAATTGTCGAAAATTTTTTCTTTCTAAATCCAAAGAAAACTGTAGAAAAAGAAGGAAGTATTTAAGTAGTATGTATTACTAGCTTTCGTCCGCGACTCCGTCAGGGTTGAATTTAGGAAAAAAATTAAAGTAAGTAGCCTATGTGTTCTTTCAGACTATGGTCTAGATCTATGATATCAAAGATATCAAATTTCAACCAGATCCGTTAAGCCGTTTTGGCTACAAACTTTAACAAACATCCATCCATCCATCTAAACTTTCACGTTTGTAATATTATTTAGAAGTAAGCTGTATGTTATTTTTACAATTTAGTTTAAGCAATCTGACGTGCAAGTATAAGTTAATGAACCATAACATAACCTATTTTAAACAAGTTGATAATTGGTTAGATTATCACAATACTTTCAGACAATATACAATTTCACAGCTGTTTGGCAAAAGTCCAGTATCGGGAAGATATGAGAACGAAAACGAAATAAGACTCTCACATCGTCAAATTATAGTTAGTGCATTTATGTTTACTTTTAGTAATTTTTTTATTAAACTAATTTGAGAACATGGTTTCTGAAATGACATTTAAATATGTATAATCTCAAATGATAAACCACGCTTGAACACTAAATTTAATTAAGAGTAATTAGTATTTTGACATTTGCAATTGAGAATTTGACAAATGCAAACAATAAATTTATAATTTCATGCGGATGAAGCCGCACGCGAACAGCTAGTTAGATCATAATTGTTTATTCCATTAAAAAGGCTTAAATTATAATATTCTTAATTTAATAGCAATCAAGTCAATTAGTTAAACACCTAAACAGTAAAAGATTTTGCAATTACGAACTTTGTCTCTGAAGTTTTTAATTATTTTCTCAAGTCTTGAGATTGTTTCAAATTATTAATTAAGTGTTGGCACTGCCGTCGTTTAAAATATCGCTACCATTATTTATAACTCGGAAAACTATTAATTAAAATACTTTAATAATTGAAGATTTTGCGTATTTTAAAACACTATTTGAAACTACGAGTAGTAATATAAATCTTTAAGGAAATAATATAAATTTTAAGAAAAATACGGTTTAAGAGCTATTCATGAGAGTTTTAAAATTACAAAAATATTATTTGAGATATAGAGTATTTTGTCTCCATTAGATTCTTAATTGATACGAGTTTTTCCTCATAATCTTACTTTGCATTGGATAATTACAAAAACAGGAGGCTCGAGATAATTTTTTTCACCTAAAACAACTAGAAACATAAACATGTTTTTCAAACAGAAAAGTTGAAAACACACCGCGGAATGTTCACTTCTGTTTGTACTCACTCATAACTTTTTTAAAACAAAACACATTCTTCTAAGAAAAGAGGCTTTCCCACCTCTAGTTGAAAACTCTCAGAGATTTTGCCAATACTTAAGGAGTTTATAAGAAGTTCAGTCAAATCGGATTGCGAAGTTTTCTTTCGATATCGCTGTTAAAAGATTCAAGTCTATCGTTGGAAGTTCTAAGTGAGTCGAAGTGTTAGAGTTTGGTTAACGCGATAAGACTGCGATACAATTTTATTCTGTATCTTATATGTAACATATATTACACATTGTAGTGTATGGCCACACTGTTTACTTGTGTCATGGTGTCATGCCAGCAAGTCGTATCGGAGCCACCGACGGGAGCGGACGTCCCAAGCATACAATACACATATGATCAACTTACGATTTATGTCATAACTAATAACAATGCAATAGCAATATTATCATTTACTCAAACAGCATGTTCCCATCAGAATTGCTTTTAAATCTTTTTCATATAGAAATATTTTTTATTAAATTGTCATCCTAGATCTATCTAATTTATCCTGGGTTTCTAAAAATTCTATTTTTTTCATTAACTAATGATTCATTAGTGTTAGGTTAACCTAAGTTTCAATGGAGTAACACTCAAGTCACGTAGTTAGGAACGTCATTTTACGAATTCATCAAACCATAAGAACTATCGATTGGTTAAAGGTAGTTCAGAAACCGCCCATTAAACAAATACACTTAATTAGTAGCCTATGTGTTCTTCCAAACCGTGTTTTCTTCCTTGTTGTTTGTAAAACAATCAATTAAATTAGTAATCTTATTACTGATTAAGTAATAGATTATTGTGGTTTTCAATAAACAAAAGGTTCCTTCGTTCTGTTTTATTTACTGTGTGTATAGATTTTCTCGGAAAATGTATTTGTAATTTAAATGAAGGGTCAACGTTGTATCGTAAATCACGATAAAGGTTTGAAATATTTCAATTTTTACTCGTGCAGATAAGTTAAATTAAAGCCTTCGATTCCCTTCCCGGCTACGTGCCCTAAATAAATAAAGTACAAATCGAAAAGAGAAATGTGACACTTTTAAAATCTACAGATTATATTTATACTAACCAGTATTCCCGACTTTCCTTTTTTTTTTTTTTTTTAATTACGAATGTTAAAGAGATTTGGCCTGTGACATATATAACAATCACTTTAACACTAGTAAACATGTTTTGTCGTCTCCATTTTATTTAAGGAACTCGATTAACCTTTTTATAACACCAATAGGTAATTCAAAATAAACCCCGACTATGAGTATGCCAGTAAAGAAAACAGAATTAACTGTTTATGTAATTTAAGTGTTTTTTCAGAGGTCTGAATCTCTATATCCCTAGTATTAACTCCACTGGCAATATCCGGTTGATAA
>NW_013527804.1:4448315-4483899 GCF_000836215.1 Papilio polytes
CGTTATATAACTAACTTCTTGTTGATCTGTACTAATATTATAAAGAGGAAAACATTGTTTGTTTGATTGTATTGAATTACCCAAAAACTTGGGCCGATTTCAAAAATTCCTGCACCATTAAAAAGCTACGTTGTCAGTGAGTAAGCTATGTTTAATGTTATTTTTTAACTCCACGCGGACGGAGTCGCGGGCGAAAGCTAGTTTTAAATAAAAAGCATTTTTTTTAAAGTAATTTTTGTCTACAACCACTCTTACCTGCCAATTATTTATAGTAGGTAATATTTAGGCTTTAAGCGAATGTTTGGCGTTGAAGAGATATCGAATAAGCACGATCTTTTAGGATTTTCTGTCAATATCATTTATGAGCGACGCGGGAACATCGACTATAATAATAAAACTTTATATAACGTAGCAAATGTATTGACAACTTCGATATTTCCTATGTTTTTTAATGTTATTTTTTTTAAATCCGTGTACTATTGTGTTTTGTATCAAATCATAAAAACTAAAAAAATATCGTTTCAAATAGGAAAACGTTACCTGTAATCTATATTTAGGCAACATGGTGTTTACCGTATCTTTTATCATTGTTTGTTGCATGTTTTATACAATATTTTCGGCAGTATTATTCTACGGTCTATTATACTACTGTCACAAACGTTTTGGCATAGTCTTTTTTAAAATCTTTGCATAAACGTTAGTGTTGTTCTTGATTTTCTTTACAGAAGGTCTACAACGCTAAACTAAGCTATGCTACGTTATGCTACGATACGCTACGTTAATGATGTGCTACGCTATAAAACTCTACGCTTCTGAATTTTGCTTTTTATTTAAAGCTTTTAGTAAGGTTTGATTAACTTCGATTGCAATGCTCAAGTCCCTACGGTTGAGCTTTGAAACATTTTTATATCGTTAACTCATAATCCTAGATACCTTATGGGAAATCAGAAACTCTATCGACTATTCTCCTATATATGTATTGCGTTTTCATTACCAAAAACAGAAACAAATTATAAGATTCATTTTAGGTAAGACCTTTACATAATTGGGGTGTTATTTATTGCGTATAATGTTTAAAATAGATAGGAAATAGTGTGAATAAATTAATAATTGCAATGTTTTTTTTTTTTTTTTTCTGCTTTGCGGAAAGTAATACAGTATGTACAAATAGGTGAAATATTTTATTATATTCCTTTGAATATCGGCAACTAAATTCACGCACGCGCCGCGCATACACGAATTCTGAATAAATAAAACATGAATTGGTCTCTTTGAGGATTTCAAATGCTAACTCTAACATTTCATATTTTCTGTTATGCAAGAAAAATAACGCTTTTGAAAATCCACCTATTTATAGAATGATTTTAAAATTTTTAAATTCATTATTGAATGTTTATTTGCGTATTCATTATTTTTTTTCAGGTTTCAAGTTGACTTACATTTACGTTTTATAAATGTATTAAAAATTGTTTAAATCTAAATTCAAAACATCGACTTGGATCTTTAATTTCCACGGATATTTTCATTTAGTATTTGGAGAATAAATGATGTTACAGTGACTAAGTCTGTGTTGTTATTAACAACTAGACTGATTCTACCATTAGGGTATTTTACAAACATAGGCCGTAATATTACTATAGTATTAATAACTTAACCAATTAATAATCATAGTAATTAATATTATAAATGCGAAAGTTTAGATGGATGGATATTTGTTAGAGTTTGTTGTCTAAACGGCTGAACGGATTTCGATGAAATTTTGTGTTGATGTAGAGGGTTGTATGGAAGGACACATAGGCTACACACTTTTGTTGTTGTTAAATTCCACGCAGACGGAGTCGCAGACGAAAGCTAGTTTGTAATAACTAACAAACTATAAATATTATGTTAGGTTTATAGTCTTTGGAAACTAACTTGGAATAACGAAGGGACTCCCAGTGGTGGATAATCAAACAGTTTCATATCGGTAACGCATAATCTAGGATTTGTTTTAAGATACTTCGGGGAAATAACTCCGTCGAACCCTGATTGGCGTTTGGACTCTCGTTCAGTTTTATTGGTCATTTCGTTGCTGTTAATCCAATCTGTTATGATCAATAGTATAGGATTTAAGTATCTGTGTTATGATGCTTTATAGATGCCATCTATACATATAATAAAATTGGAGTGTCTGTAATATCAAAATAAAAATTTCAGATTTCGGGAAGATGATGCATTTACGTTGCTGATAACGAAAATCGCATTTAAAAATTTTTGTCTGTCTGTCTCTCTATCTGTTCGCAAGCCGCATTTGTTCCGGGTAATTTCCGAAACGGCTGGGCCGATCTCGACCGGACTTTTACTGAAGGGTAGCTGACAGAGACGGGCATATTATAGGCTACTTTTTTCATTCCGCGCTGTCAAAATGGCGAATGGACCGCTACCTCTGGAACGGGTGGACCGATTTGGATGGGACTTTGACTGGAAGGTAGTTGGTAGAAAGTAATTGCACGCGGGAATGGGATAGATGACTTTAAAAAGACGCGTCAACGAAGTTTGCCGGCAACAGCTCATTTTGAAATAAAATTTGATCGGCTCAAAACCTATAGGTTAGTCTATATCGATCAACTGATGGCGCTTAAGGATTAGACGCACCATTGACGTTCCACTAAAACTTCTAACAACCTTAAAATTAACAGCTAAATATTAAATTTATTCATTTCACTGTTTAATAAATATTGCAAGTTTTATCTAAATCTATGTGTTAAATTCTTACTTTTTGTACAAAAAGAAACTGCAAGTCTTTTTATAGTATGAGATTAAAAAGAAATAAAAACATTAACAAACTGTGTTGTACAAACGGAAGCAATTTGCAATTTTAAATAGTTACAAAATTGTGCTAATTGCATTGTGAAAGTCAATTTGACTTTAAAATAAGTCACAGACTATACTTTTACGCTTTTATTCGAACACTCGACTATTATCGTTCTCTGGAGGTATATTTTTCAAAGGTATGCGCGTAAGTTGCTGTCAACATCAAGGATAAACAAGATCGCCAAGTTTTGTCATGTCATGCCATTTTGACATGTACAATCGACAATAAGACACATGTTAACAATAAAATAATTTTATGCTGATGAAATCGCACGGGAACAGCTAGTAAATAACTATTAATATGTACGAGTCGCTTCTATGAGATAACGTTTTCACAATAAATCGAGCTAAGCCCGGCCGCCGCATCGGAAATAAACTTTGACATCAAATATGAATCAGTGAATACAAAATCGAGAGATATCGACAAACGAACGCGTTGACTATTTATTGGTCAACGAAATATTGTATCCGTCGGATGAAAATTGCTATCGGAAATTCTTTTTATACTTGAAGAGACTTAGGTGTTTGAGGAGAGTGTGTGTCAGCACATAACTATTTTTGAAGCCATTCAGCTTATAACGCCCGCAACACACATGTTGCTGACAGTCACGACAAGACACTTGTACTCGTGTAGGCGCAACTTTAACTTCAACTGAACAGTTCAACTGAGAATGAACTTCAAAGTTAAACAATTTAATAAAAAAGATACAATTTAAAACAATTAAAAAATATATTGAAAATTGAGGTCCACTCTACATATGTTGTTATTAAACAAAATTAATATAAAATTGTATTTTGTACTTTGAAACATTTTGAAAGCGTGCTAATGCAATTTAATATTTCATTTCTATACAATTACTCCTTAATGAAACAAAGACAAGAAACACCAAAAATACGATTGCAGGCAATTGTTAGGAATTCCCCTGCGTTCGCAATAGCCACTTAAAATAAATTGCACGCCCGATACGCTTTACAAAGATAAAAGAACAAGGAAAATCAGTTGAGTGAAAACAAAGAAAAAAATTATTTACGTATGTAGAAAGCGTCTTTCTAATTCTGTAAAAATTGTACAGTTTCAATCTGGTTAATGTTAATTTACTAACAAGTATATTCAATTTTAAAGACCTTAACAACTTTAGGTATACAATTAAACAAAAACCAAACGTTGGTAAAAAGTGGCAATACTTTTAACATATCAAAAACTCCTTGGAACCAAAATAGAAATAAAATGTAGGCTTTAAAATAATTAATAGAAGCAATGTTGCCTTATTTATTAGCAAGGGACTGAAATTACTTTCATATTTCTGGCGCTTTAAAAATATGGAAAAGCTACTTTCATTGGAAAGTAACATTCGATCGTATTTAAAATCTAATATAAAAAGTACCAGTATAATAAAAAAAGAAAGCAATTTATACAGAAAATCCCGCACCAGTGGAAGACTATTTTAAACAAATATTATGTTTCACAGTCTATATTCTGAAGCGAAAGCGATCACTACGACTTGAAAGAGTTTACCTTAGATAAATTACTCACCTCAGAACTAAACATATAAAAATCGTAAATCGTATTCTAGAAAACATTGTTATCTCTGTTATTTTAAAGTGAAAAAAGAGATGACCGTATAAAAATCTTTCATTCATCCATTCAAGAGTTGATATTCAATTTGCATTCAATAGAAAATCTAACTTGAAATACATTCATCGCTGATACCAATCGTATAGTACGTCAGCGTCTGTAAAATTTAATCTATCAACTGAATGCAGGAACATGGCTACAATTTGTAAGCCATCAGAGATTGTATATGACATAGGAAATAGCAACTTCGTGATTCATGAACTAGCAGTCAATACAACCCAGATTTTTTTATAATTAATTTACTATCTAATTTACAGATAACACGAGTAGACTTGCAATAGCAATCGACAGACCTAATCTATCGAAGGAGAGAGGGTGATCGATTTGTTTATTCCCTCGTAGACAATGTTAATTGGCTAGACTTGGGATCGACCTTTAGAACGGGCGCACACCTTTGACTAAACTATCGTACAACCGTTGTGCGATTGTCGATTGTTTCGTAACCCATTCAACTATTTACAATAAAAGTCGAATAGTCTGCGCACCTCCATACAAGCTCATACAAATCAAAGCAAGACTAAATAGTTGTGAGAGAGTGAAAAAACTGCAATTTATTAGGTGAAATCATTCTTATAAAGAACATTTACACTAAAAAGAACTCTAAAGATACATAAGTCTTGCCTATTGTAGTCTAAATTGAAAAATGTCTGCCTTCTTTGCCTCTTTTTGTTGATGTTTTTTACATAAATTCTATTGAAACACTTGATTTGAATAAATTAACATAAGCACTTAGAATCTTTACAGACTTAAACTTAATTAAAGGTTAATAGATTATTTTTTCATTGAAATAAAGTATTTCACTTAGATATGAAAATAATGTAATAATCAGTATTTCAAAAGGCCGTACTTAAAATTAAGACAGTAAATTATTAATGTTGTCTCACTAAGTTGATTTTTTATTCAGTACTAGCTGTTCTTTACGCCTTCATCCACATGAAATTATGAAAATTTTATTTTATTGTTTACATTTGTCAAATTATCAATAGCAACTGTCAAACTGGCATGACATGACAAACCTTAGCAATATTTCTTTCTTGATTTTGGCAGCAACTTTAGGTCTCTTTCCCACATTAGGGTTTTTATCCAAAACATTTACCCCCTAAGTTTTATGGCGTGAGAATATTTAGCCTAAAGCGTGATGTAAATGTAGGGCTTTTTATTAAAAAAAGAATTATTCAAAAATATGCTGTAATTGCTGACATCTTAGGCAACAAAGAAGTGTGTGTTTACGCTTTATTATAATAGTGTAGATTAATACTGTATTTGTAAATTTTACTTCATACTTAACCCTGCCTACCACTCTTGGTTACGGGCGTTTTTCTTATATCGTTTACAAGCTTATTCTATTTTGGCAATACAATATAGATGTAGGTCCTATCTATCTTTATTATATTTTATTAAAATTTCCTTCATATAAAGTGGTCAACTAAGGGACCTTTTGTATTACAGCAAATTTATTAAATTACTCTTTCGTCAGTGACAAATTGATATACATTAATGACCCTTTCACGTGATTGTGTCGTGTAACTTAATGTTACTTAGATTTAGTCATGCATGACTATACATTCTAGATTACTTACGGCATAATGACACAAATCTTAAACACATCGCTAATTTCCTTCAATTTTAAGTTTAGAATACTTAAATTTCGTTTCAGTATCCGGCTGTTTCAATGTTCATTTCAATTTAGTCATGCTCTCGTACACAAAGCTTCAATCATACAAACCTTCCATACTTTCTTCATTATTTCCATACCTTTGTACTCCATTTTTTTAATGTCCTTGTTTATGTGTCTTTTATTTTACTGCATGTGATCATCCAGCTTTACTTTTATTATATATTCGTAAATATCTATTTAAATATCTTTTTGCACCCCTTTTGAGCGAAGTGATGTTAAAAATATTTGCATATGTAGTCATGATAAGCGAAATTACGTAACCCAACACGTTCTCTTAATACGTGCCAGAAATAAATATGAGGAAATGTGAATCGATAAGTTGTGTCTGAGTACGGAGAAATGAGAGTATAGTACAAGATTTCGGATACTACTTTAAATTATTAACATGTTAAAATATGTCAGGACCTTTGACTTTGTATCGCACAACTGTTTTATCACGCTTTGATTCCTGTACGATAAGCTTATATGGTGCTCACACTACTCGATTTTTAATTGTGCAACGAAACAATCGACAATCTAACTAGTTGTGCGATAATTTAGTCAAAGGTGTGCGCCCGCTCTAAAATATACATGATAGTTTTCATTGTAGAAACTTTGGTATAAACATAATATCATACCGCTCATTATCTTTAAAAGATAGATTTTTTTTACACGCGATTCCATAGGTAACATTATTTATAAAATTTTCCGGTTGTTAGCAATGTTCTTGTAAGTCAAATTATGTTTTAAATTACTCTTGTTAAATTGTTATTAAACATAATGTAAAGCCTCAAAAGCCTGATGGTTTGGGGTACGGACTACCGATATTACGGTCTAGGGTTCGAATCCCGCTATTCGACTATTGTCGTGAACCATATCCTAGCACAAGCCTAGAGCTTAGTTGGAATGGTTAAAGGAAATATTAGTAAATTAACAAAAATCTACTAATATTTAAAAAAAAATGTGTGTTGCGTCATAACAATCAAAGATTAACAAAATAGAGTCACCTTCCAATATGTTATTTCATCATCAACTTGCTCTTATCCCTTACGGAGGGTCGGCACAGTATGTGCTGCTTTTCCATACATCTCTATCAGCCGTCATATCTGAAACCACTCCTTTCTTAAGCATATGCTCTTTTAATATGTTATTTGGATTATTGTATTTTCGGTGACCTCTCAAACTGGGTTAAATGTTCTACAATCGACCTAAAACATCTCTTATGTTTTATTAATCAGCAGGCGTTAAAACGAATTTAAATGTTATTTAATTTTACTATCACGTTAAGTAAATAATTCTTATGTACTAACATTTACTCGCGCCTCCGTGTGCGTGGAATTTAAAAAAGTAGCCTAATCTGTATTTCTGGACTATGGATGTAGAGGACATCTATGACAAAACTATACTCTAGGCTATACTCTAACAAACATCCATCCATCTAAACTTTCTTATTTATAATATTACGAGCTGTTGCCCGCGACTTCGTCCGCGTGGTATTAGAAAACATACGAACTATATAAATAACAAAAAGCTACGTATCCCTCGGGAACCGGACACCTCAGGGATAAAGCTTATCCCATGTATACTCCAGACTTTGTTTTACATCTGTGCCAAATTTCAATAAGATATGTTGAACCGTTGCAGAATGATCGAGTAAACATTAAAAAACTAAATTAATGAATCCCACGGGAACCGCAACTTATCTCGGCATAAAAAGTAGCCTATGTGTTCTTCCAGACCATGCCCTAAACCTGTGCCAAATTTCATGGAGATCCGTTCAGCCGTTTAGGCTACAAACGCTAACAATCATCTATCCATCCATCCGTCCATCCAACTAAACTTTCGCATTTATAATATTAGTAAGAAGTAAGAAGTAAGATGTAATATGTATAAATAACAAATATCACATAACTTTTGTATATTGTGACTCATATCTTTAGCTCGCACGTCCTCAATAAGGTTTAATCATGTTGAAACCTTTTAACAAAAATGTCTCCACTCGCCTCAGGAAATATTTTATTTTTCGCCTTAAAGAGCTCCAGCAGCCAAATGACGTGTTTGAGAAATGAACGTCAATGTAACATTTCTTCTTTGTTAAAATTGCAAGCTCGAATTTTACTATCCGGTATTAAAATAGAAAAAGATACAAAAAGAAACAAAAGCACGTAGAACTAATATGTATTATACAATCTTATTTTACTAATGTTAGAACTGTTGTTTTATCTTAAGTATTAAAACATGTTTTTTAGAAATAACCTATCTGCACATTTTAGTGTATTTTAGAATAGCTATAGAATAGAGTTTCTACGTTCATATGTGCTATATGCCAGTTTCAGTTTTTTTACCAAGTCGCGGAAATGGTAGTAATACATAAAAACTGTAATTAAGTAGTAATAATTCTTACTGTAGGATACTTGAGAGAGTCGAATGACACCTCATACATCATTCGTGCAGTCGTTTACAGATCATAATGGATTCAGATCCAAATATTACTCATGGGCAAAGCTTTGACACCACTGAGCAGAAGAGCGCGGAACGGGGCGTTAGCGGGAAGGGGAGTCATCGGTAAACCTGCATCGAATACATTTAGAGCGTGCGCACAGC
The DNA here is from genome assembly GCF_000836215.1 of Papilio polytes. Taxonomy (NCBI): domain Eukaryota; kingdom Metazoa; phylum Arthropoda; class Insecta; order Lepidoptera; family Papilionidae; genus Papilio; species Papilio polytes. Next base: position 4,457,066 of record NW_013527804.1, read on the forward strand.
TGAAACTAAACTATCGCACGACTGTTTAGTCTTGGTTTGATTCCTATGAGTTTATGTGGACTTGCACACGCTTTTTAATTGCGCCAAACAGTTGAATCGGCTGCGAAACAATCGACAATCGCAAAACAATTGAGCCTTAGTTTAGTCTAAGGTTCATTAATATGCTTATATACAAGTAAAACAAACGAACCTTTTGCCAAAATAATGTGTTTGTAATCGTAGATGCGTTTTTGTTATCGACCTCATTTCCAGTGTCTTAAAACCAATGGATACGTTTGTTGTATTGATTTGTATTGCAAAAGTCAAGGTTGATAGCAATATGCAATATTTGCATATCTGACAAGTATAATGAGAACACCTCATTGCTGATGGTTGTTGTTTCAGTGAGCACAGTACAATTTAAAGTGAAAGTATTTGCCGTAATATCAGCGGTAGATTAAACAGTACTCTAATGAAGACTACATTAACATCGAAGTACTGTCACGACAGAATGGAATTCCGACATGTGAAAAATATTCGTATATTTTACGGGTAGTGCATAAAAAGTTTATTATAACGATATGAGAGGTAAAAGGTTTACGATTTACTGTGCAAAGTTATGCATCGAGTTTCTGTATAAAGCTATCATAATATAAACCTACATATTATTTACACCCGGTTGTGTAAATCTTCCATATCTGAAAATACCATGTTCCGAAACGTTACATTTTACTAGATATGGGCGTCACAGCCATGTTATGCTTTAATAAAATATAGTCTTCTTTACCTCTTATGTTTTCTTCCTATTTGCACAGAATAACCTTACCAATAACACCGTTTTTTCATGTCTACGCTCGCCACTACCAATATGGCCGTCGTGTCGTCGAGCCAATGCAACACCCTTATTTTGACATATAACTACTGTCCGATTATTAACATAACAATAAGAATACCAACATTTAAAAAAAATGACATAAATATTTAAATGTGTTGGATCACAATTACAAAGTTCAGATTGTTATTTTAAATAAAGATAAATGGTATTGATTTATAGCACAGACTAAATAACCTTTAAGAATACAAAATACATCAAAATAGTTAAAAAGCTAACATATGTAGATGTAACGTATTGCAATTATAAAATTTAGGAATTTTAACTTCATTCAGTAATTATTACTGCAAAGAGGAAGAGGTGACTACCTCCTTTTGAATACCTTACTTTAAATTGTAATTAACTATGGGACGCATGTGTATTCGTACGCATGAATTTTATTTCATCAAACTGCCTTTTGCCTTACGGAAGGTAGGCACAGTACTACTCTCCCATACATCCCTATCAGTCGTCATATCCTCTTTCACGCAATCTATCCATACTTTCTTTAGTCTTCCTCTACCTTTGTAGAAATCCAAATTAAATCTTAATTTAGTGAATTTACTTAGACTTTAGTATAGCGTGGTATACAAACAATATTGGCATTTCTGTCTGTACCTATTTGTCAATTTATTCACGTAGGAATATCCTCCTCAAAGGTAGGAACATATTTGTACGCCAGCGCTTTAGCTTTGAAATTTAGCCAAATACACTTCGAGTTGTAGACCGTATAACTATATCACAAATGTTTACATAGATCTTAACGAAAATGTAAAATAAACCTAATAGCTTAAGTTAACAAAACAGAATCTTACATCAAAGTTCCTTTACATCAAAGAAGTTGACATTATTTTACAAAAATTACAAAATCGATTTCGTTATTCTTGTACTAATAAAGTTTTCACAAAAACTTTAAACAAAAACTATGAACCAAAATATAAGTAAAGATTGGCATGGCACGGTAGCGCGATGCCAAACTTCCAGAATTGGCATCCTTCCAGACTTGAATGTGCAAGCTTGCTAGATATCAAATCTTTATAAATAGATAAATAAATTCTTAAGATTACATCTATACTATTATAATACAGCGTAAACACACATTTCTTTGTTGTCTAAGATCTCGGCAATTACAGCCATACGCTTTAGGCTATATATTTTCACGCTATTAAACTTAGGGGGTAAATATTTTGGAGAAAAACCCTAATTTGGGAAAGAGAACATAAGTTGCTGCCAACATCAAGGAAGCAAGGTTGCCATGGTTTGTCACAATGTCATGTCAGTTTGACATTTGCAATTTATAATTTGACACATGTAAATAACGAAATGAAATTTTCATAATTTTATGCGAATGAAGTCGCACGGGAGGTTAAGATCTATGTTTGTAGCCTAAACTGCTGCGTTCAGCTATTACACATATTACAAACAGACGTTCCAATTTTATTATGTATAGATAAGGTATTTTTCTACCAATTGTTGCGGTTTATGTTTTGTACGCGAATATCTTCTTACATTCCCTTTGTGTATTACTAAGAACAGGGATTATTCTCTCGAAACTCAAGGCTCTTAAGGAAGCATTTTTTATGTTATAAATAACTTTGCAAGATGAGAGATTTTTGGAATATTTCCATCCAGATACCGTGTCTCTTAGCGCCTAAGTTGGGGAAGATTTTAATTTCTTTCAAAGGAAATTCTTTGTTAAGTTAACAGTTTCTTATACCTTATACATTACTAAGTTAAGGAAGTGGAAAAACTAACTTAATTCGAACATCATATAAACCGTAAGTTTAGTTTTGTATTATTTGTAAAACTTTTGGGTCGCGTAAAGAATAATGTTTTTTTTTTGTTCTTTATTCTTATATAGTCATAATAGAAAGACGAAAAAGGGAGAAAACTCGAAGTGATAAGGATTGTTTTTGCATCCTAGTTTTCGAGAATGTTGAACGTACAAAAGCAATAAGAGTTCGAATCGCAACTAAATGCGGATGTCTATTGACAGCGGTCGTTTCGCTATTTCGGCGAATTCACGTTGTCTATCACTCTTTTGTCACCTTATCTGTACTATTATAAAGAGGAAAAATTTGGATTTTTGTATGTATTGTACAAAAAGATTTTAATTTAGATTTTAAATATTATTTCACCGATGGAAAGATAATTTTTTTTGAATAACATAGACTATGTTTTTAATTATTTTTTAATTTCACACCCGGCGAAGTCGCGAGGAACGGCTAGTTATGTATATATAAAAAACTAAAATAACACACTAAGTGGTTTTAAGTTTTAATCAACTTAAATTGTATATAAATAATCTATTATTAAACATTCGAGTTGCCAAGCAAAGCCAAGGGCTAGTAACAAACAAGTACATCCTTTAGGGTTTCGCGCCAATCTCGTTTATGGCCGGCGCGGGAGCGTTGCCAATATCAATAAGGCTTTACGCTTCATGTTATCACCACAAATATATTTACTATTCGAGTTTTCGCCGCACCCCAATATTATTATTGTATTTTGACCCGAATTTTATTTGATTAAATATGAGACGTTCGCAGTTCCTTTAAGCGATGTATTTTATGATATCAAGTCTTTCTAACTCAATTATTACGATTGACGAAGACTAGACATTATGAGCTAATATAAAAATAATTCTAAACGTTTTTACAAAAAATGTTCCCTTAATGTTTATTTAAGACATTGATAGAAATTTGTTAACATCGTACTAATATTATAAATTATAAATGCGAAAGTTGAGAAAGGATGTTTGTTCGAGTTTGTAGCCTAAACAGCTGAACGGATTTGGACGAAATTCGGCATAGATGTTGAACATACGAGTAGTCTGGAAGAACATAGGCTACTTTTTTTTTTTTATTACACGCGATAGACAAAAGCTAGTTACATCTATTTGTTTCGTTTTAGTTAGCGTCAAAGACATTTAAAATAAGAGACTCTTGGGAATACGTTATTTGCTTTTCATAAATGACAGGAGTGGAGTAACGTGTTCGGAAAATAAAAGTCTGTTTTATTTCCCTTAAGACTTTTTCTTCCGACGAATAATTTTGTAAAGGAAAGGGGTACTAAAATTCTATAGTTTATATCACACGAATTTAATCCCAAAAGATTTGGAAATTGAATAGGTTAGAAGTTGTATAAGGTTGCTTTCTCTACTAATTTTAATAGAGTATTGTTAAAATAGTAATTTGGTAATACTTACTCGTAAAAACTTGTTCTTACTAAAACATTGAAAGCAACTTTTTACTACTACACAATTGGTGTAACATCATAAAAGTAACAAAAAAAATATCACTTTTATAACTCCATGTAACTTTTACAGTAATAAAGAACAGGTGAAGACGTACTTTAAATAGACATAAAAACTTAGGTAAACGAAAATCCGAAACATTATTGTGTAATTTTCATGTTACAATGGCAACTTTCACGCAATTTTTTTTATTTTATTTTTAACCTACTAAATCTAAAGTAACATACAAGATAGGTCTCATTTAATTCTGGATTAACTAAAAAACCACTTAACTGTTTTTAATAATTATGTAACAATTAAATAGATAACGAAACACTTTTTTATCCTTTATTACAATAACTAGCTTTTGTCTGCGACTCCATCCGCGTGGAGTTCCAAAAAACAAAACGCACAAAACAGACTATCCTCCACGTTTACGCCAAATTCATCGAAATGCCTTCAGCCGTTTTGGCTACAAACTCTAACAAACATCCATTCAACCAAACTTTCGCATTTATAATGTTAGTCAGAAGTGTATCTTTCTATTAACTAAAGAAGATGGAAAAGAGCTAAACCCATAAAACTACAAACGAAAAATCGATTTTACAACTGAAGGAGGATAGGATAAGGGTTTTCTAATATCAAACCATCTTATTTTAACAATATTCAGAACACGTATAAGACATTAGAGTACCACATATTAAATGTATAGAAACTTGAATGAGGTTTTTAAAACATTTGATTCATAAGAAAAGAATGTCATACTAGTATATATTAAAAAAAAAGTGTAGTGTGATTTTTAAGACTTCAAATTTTTAAAATTAACAAGATCATTAACGTTATGGAATTTAATTTACTCAGCAAAGTTTTAACGTATTAAATTAATGTGACCCAATTTCATATTTTCGTGATCGTCCAAAATATTTTGCTCCAAACAATTTCGCGGACGCTACACTTTCATCACATAAACGAGATATTATTTCAAGTGTACAACTTTTGTATTATAAGAACCTTCCAAACTTCACAAAAATGTCCCCTCAATTATGTAAACACTAACTTTCATGCACGACTCCGTGCGTGTGGAACAAAAATGAGTAGCCTATGTGTTCTTCCAGACTATCCTCTACATCTGTGCCAAATTTCATCGAGATCCGTTCAGCTGTTTAGGCTACAAACTCTAACAAACATCCATCCATCTAAACTTTCGCATTTATAATATTAGTAAGAAGTAAGATGATTTGTAAATTAAGAAACAAAAAACATGATTGATATAACGAGGTCATGGACTAGCTGCTGGTGATCTCTATTTATAATACCTATAGCCCTCGAGCTCAGTTACTCATAAACGAGGTTTAGGCTAAGCGCTCGGCCACCTCAATCCCGGGGAATCTGTAAATGCCTCTTCAAGGCAAAAAGTGGCCATTCAGTCACAAAAAAAAACTAGGAATGAAATTCTAAAAGCGGGAGCACAACTGTTGTGCGATTGTCGATTGTTTTGCAGTACATTCAACTGTTTAGTTGGACAACTAACAATCAAGTAGTATGCGCACCATATAAGCTCGTAGGTATCAAACTGCGACTAAATGGTTTCGCGATAGTTCAGTCAAAGGTGTGCGCTGTAAAAATAGTAAAAAGTAGCAAGTTTAAATCCCACTCGATGTTTTTTTGTGTTTTTTAATCTTTTTTTATGTTTTGCAATCTAACTAATATTATAAATGTGAAAGTTTAGATGGACGGATGGATGGATGGATGTTTGTTAGAGTTTGTAGCCTAAACGGCTAAACGGATTTCGGTGAAATTTGCTACAGATGTAGAGGATAGTCTGAAAGAACACATTGTAGCCTATGTGTTCTTTTGTTTTTTTTTTAATTCCTTGCGGACAAAGTCGCGGGCAAAAGCTAGTATAATTATATATTAGTTAAGTTTTTTAATTAAGGTTGGGTTCTCACATTACTATGTTAACTGCTCTCTAAATTACTGCATCCAATCTTTACATTTATCTGAGCAGATCTCAATCTTGGGTCAATATCCGATAGAAAATAAAGGATACCGAACATAATGACTATCGGTAATGCCTTCAGTGAGGAATGATGCAATTACCATGAAAAGATTCGATTTAGTCTTAGGGTATCTTTTAAGATGCCCCCAATTTTCTTAAGCTGGAAATCGGTAGCCACTAACAGACCGAAGTGGAAAAAATTGCTTGACCAAGCCAAGGCCCACAAAGGGCTGTAGAGCTAAGAAAGAAGAAGAAGAATTTTCTTAAGATAGGTCAACCCCATTATATACAGAAGACAAGCATATTAAGAACGCGCACAACATTGACTAAACTATCATACAAATGTTTACTCTAGCTTTGATTCCTGTGATCTTATATGGAGGTGCACACACTGCTCGATTTTTAGTTATGCAAACAGTTGAATTTGCTGCGAAACAATCGACAATCGAACAGTGTGCGCCCGCTCTTAATAATAGAATTTATCTCCACACCAGCTTTCTACCAGGGCGAGATAGGTTTATGGTAAACTATATGAACGGAAAATTTATTTTATTACCATACAAAAATCACAAACGGTCAATGAAGCGTGTATTTTGTGTTAAATATCAACAAAGAAGCATAGTAAATGTATACGATAAATATTGACGGGTTGATATTTTTTCACTAAATACGTCACTTAACTATTGTTGGCGTTTATGAATAATGATAAAATATTTCCTTGAACGAGTCAGACCTTATTGTATAAGCTCTCGTTTGAGACGCCTTTGTAATAAGTGACAAGCGATATGCCAAAAATGCCTGCTCGGCAATTTATTGAAGGTCTTTACAGGCGATATTATGTACAGGGTAAACATACACGGTAATGATATGGAAAATATTGCGTATTTAATCTGTAATAGGGTAAATTTCACAGTTATTTATATTTACATTTCTGCGTATTTTGATAGTAAACGTACAAAATGTGACTTTTTAATAAACTGCAATAGATTTATGAACTGCATTTGGTTAGATCCAATATTATGTTAGAGTTGCCTACCAATTAAATTCATGTGTTTTAACTTATTCTAATTAATATCGGTCATTCATAAAGCATCGTAAATTAGTCATTTAAATTATTCAAAGTAAAACGCTACTTTAAACTTTAAATTCCATCAAAATAAATCGCTATAGTATATAGCGTTTCTCACAATATCATTCCGAATAGAGATGAACACAAAGTGATATGTCGACGTCAGTGAGCTTGTGAAAATTTCTCTTGTGAAATTGCTGTATTGAAATCGTTCCATTTTTGACTGCATAGAATACATTCTAACTCGGCGGTGTTTTGTTTTCGTTTTTATTAAAAAAAATACGCCAAAAATATAAACGGCCAGTTTTTTTGAAAAGTTCTTTTTTACTGTGGTATTTTATGTTTCATACGTCTTTTGTTTTGTTGAAAGTTCAATACGTGACAATGAAATCAATACGTTTGTAATAAAGCCGAACGAAAAAAAGCGGCTTATATTTGTAGAAAAACGCTTGAACTAAAAATATAAAACGCAGAGTAACATTGGAAGAAGAATTTTCGCATCATATGTTTTTTTTAAATGATGTGTTGATTACGTTTTACATGTATTTCAGGAGACAATATTTATTACAAAAAATCCATCGTTACAATTTATAAAAAAATATTCATAGTGTTATTATTACACTTTAAGCCAATTATTTTGCTGTGATCCTATTTTTGTGGCGTTTGAGTATACACGGAGGCTATACTTCAATAAACACATGACGGTATAAAGAACATTTTAAAATAAATTTAAAATCAGAAGAATGTCCGGTTCTTTTGCCGGTAAAACTTATTGATTTACGCCATTTTTATTTCCATCACGTACCCGAGAGGGTGTCGGGTTCCTTAATTTGACTTATCTGCACGAATAAATACGCAAATATTTTGAAAGTACGAGTAAATCCTAATTTACAACAACCCTTGGTTAGATTAAAATTGCTTTTAATGCTTTGATTGTTTCGACTTACAACTTTTACCATACTGACGATTGATTTAAAAAATTCAATAGAAAAAAAAAACTATTTTTATTATTAACAAATGTAAGTTTTTTCTTTGTATACAAGATTCAAGAAGTAAATAGTATATTTTTAAAGAAATCCAAATAAGTGACATCTGTCTCTATTAATACGTCATCAGTATTTAGGTCATTTTTACCATACGTTTAGTATTTAATTAATTCCCATAAATTTTAGTATCCGAAACGTGTGTGGTCGGACCAAGATCCTTTAATCTTGTGGGAAATTTATTAAATGGCTTCCCTGTCATTGACAAATTGGTTCACATTAATGACCCTTTTACGTGATTACCTAACTTAAGTGTTATGTCGATTTATAGATACATCTTGAATTATTTTCTTGAATCATTTTATTACTCTTAACTGACGACAAACCAATTCATTTGTCGCAATCGAAAGAAGAAATCAATTTAAGTTTTAGTCATAAAGAGCTGTCGCCCGCAAACTCCGCTAGCGCAGATTAAAAAAAAATCATCTATCACATTCCCGTATGCATCTATCTCCTACTAGCTATCTTACAGCCAAAGTCCCATCCAAATCGGTGAATCCGTTCCAGAGATAACGCTCCGGTCGCCATTTTTGATAGCGCGAAATTAAAAAAGTAGCCTATAATATGCCCGTCTATGTCAGCTACACTCCAGTGAAAGTCCGGTCTAAATCGGTCCACCCGCTTCGGAGATTACCCGGAACGCGGCTTGCGGACAGACAGACAGACAAGCAAAAAATTTTTAAATGCGATTCTCGTTATTAGCAATGCAAATACACCATTTTCCCGAAATCTGGAATTTTTTTTCTTTTGATATTTCCAACAGACACTCACATATAATTATTTGTATGTAACCAGATAGATTAAAACACGAGCGCCTACAAGCGACTTTCTAGAGAACTTGAATCATTCTGAAAATAGAAATCGTTGCGAGAACATTGTTTGAACGATTTGAGCTTTGTAAATCGATGATATCCTGACTGAGAAGTGTTGTGAATGTATTCCTGGAATCAGACTTTAACCATGACCGCCCACACATGATCTCGATTATAAAAATCCGATATCATGTTACCTCAAGCCGATACATTTATATCATAACAAATTCATTTGTCGTTGCCTTTCTTTCCACTATTTTCTTGTAAGGTAACGATGAGAAGGGGAAGTGGTGTTGATTAGGGGACACATAGGAAAGGAAAATATACTTCTTGTATTTAACATAACTGTTATGAATACTCATAACACCGTACGGTAAACCCGTAGAGGCAGACCTTTTGTATCTTATGTAATTTCTATACGAACAGTTGACTATTGTTTAAAAAAATGAGTAAGGCTTTAAAGGAAACTATTTAGAACATTACTTGAACGTCTGCACGAACACAAGCGCTCTGCATTTTAATATTTATGCAGGCCGTCTCCTGGCACAAGCTTTTAAGCTTAGTTGGTACTTTATTACGGCTAAAAAAATTTAAAGTTTACTTACACTTAAAATAAAAATTGACATTATGCATGCGTTCTTTTACATTTGTTTTTCATGAAGAAGCATTTTGGTTTATATATCTATACTATTATAATAAAGCGTAAACACACACTTCTTTGTTGCCTAAGATGTCAACAATTACAGTATATTTTTGAATAATTCTCTTTTTATTAAAAAGCCCTACACTTAGGTCACGCTTTAGGCTATATATTTTGCCTTTAAACTTAGGGGGTAAATATCTTGGATAAAAACCCTAATGTGGGAAAGAGACCAAACGATACCAGCTGCCAACATCAAGAGGCAAGGTTGCCATAATAAGGTAATTGGTATTTTGACATTTGCAATTGAGAATATGACAAATGTAAACAATGAAATAAAGTTTTTATAATATCATGCTGATGAAGCCGCACGGGAAAAGCTTATTACAAGTTATATAACAGATATAGCACAAACCACGTCGAATGAAAATCCTAAATATGTGCCTATCCTTCTGGATTAATAAGACGTGTGTTGAGGATTTTGCTGCTACTTTTAAATTATTTTTGTAGATATTGTTTTTGACGTAAAACCAAGATTTTATGAAAAAAAAAACACTTTTCAATGGCGCGTTATCATTAGAATTTTAAAAAAAGGAATCCGTAACAAATTGAATTTTTACACAAATCCGTTTTGATTCTCCAATAAGTCTGGTTGTCGTTACTTTCTATAATATATTTTCTTTCCATTTCCTCTACCAACGTACAATTCTACTAAATTAATTCATCTTAACAAAAATGTACCCTTAGGATACAAAAGAGATCTCCAGGAATTCATGTCAAGTCGTCTTTTGTACCTTAAATTGAATACGACTGCTCATTTTCGTTTTGTATTTAGCATAATACAGGAATAGAATAAGACTTCCATGCGAATTAAAAAGACAAATGATCAAAGAAACAAAATCGTAGTTGACTTTGTTTAATGCACTTTTACAAATACTGTGAATCTTAACAGAAATTCAGGTATTAAAACATAATAAGGATGTAAAAAATAAGCTACAGACTGTCTACTGATAAACATAAATGTAAAAAATACAAGATGGCCATAACATGTCTGTTAAGGGAAATATACAACCTCTTTGGCTGACAAGAAGTATGAATACAGTCAAAGAGGTTGTATACTGGCCAGCGAGAGTTTGCGTGATTTTGTTAAAGAAAAGATGTAGTAAAAACAGAAGAAGAAATAGGAAGCGTACAACAAGCAAGATGAAATTAATATAGTATTGAAGATTGTAAATCCTACTTCTTACTATCTTACTAATATTATAAATGCGAAAGTTTAGATGGATGGATGGATGGATGTTTGTTAGCGTTTGTAGCCTAAACGGCTGAAAGGATCTCCATGAAATTTGGTACAGGTTTAGAGCATAGTCTGGAAGAACACATAGGCTACTTTTTATCCCTGGAATAGTTATGGTTCCCGTGGGATTCATAATTTAGTTTTTTAATGTTTACTCGGTCATTCTGCAATGGTTCAACTTATCTTATTGAAATTTGGCACAGATATAAAACAAAGTCTGGAGTACACATGGGATAAGCTTCATCCCCGAGAAATGTCCGGTTCCCAAAGGATATGTAGCTTTTTGTAATTCATATAGTTTGTATGTTTTCTAATACTATGAAGTCGCGGGCAACAGCTCGTATGTGAATAAGTTGAATAAAGTTGTTTTAGTTTATGTAAAAGTTTTTAATTTGGCTGCCGCGCTGTCAGTAACAAGTTAGACAATGTATACTTAATTGCAAGAGAAATGCATGTTTTAACTAATTTAATTACAGACAACTGTAGCTTAAAAAGATTGTTTGAGGTCTATAATAAAATAAAACAATTATTTCAGTATGGTATGTTAAGATGGATGTGTGGTGTGACAAGATTGGATAAAGTTAAGAATGTGTACATTAGAGGAAGTTTGAAAGTAGCGCCAGTGGTGGAGAAATTGAGAAGCAAAAGGTTAGCGTGGTATGGACATGTTATGCGACGAAATGATGGGGACATAAACCAGAAAGTGTTGAGATTGAACGTGGATGGCTACAAAGGAAGAGGAAGACCGAAGAAAGTATGGATGGATTGTGTAAAAGAAGATATGCTTAAGAAAAGAGTGAATTCAGATATGACGGCTGATAGAGATGTATGGAAGAGCAGCACATACTGTGCCGACCCTCCATAAGGGATAAGGGCAAGTGGATGATGATGATGATTTCAGTATGGTATTTTACTCGTACTATTTATATCTACGTAGTACATAAATCTTACTTTTAAGAATTGCACTTTACGTAAACGAACCTTAATACTTAATTAATCAAAAAAAGACAACCTCATTTAAAATTAGTATTGAATAAATACTAAACACTAGCTGTTGCTCGCGACTTCCAGTGTGTGAAATTAAAAAAAACAGACTATATTAATCACTGATAACGTAGCTTTTAATGGTGAAAGAATTATTAAAATCGGCCGAGTAGTTTTTGAGTTATTTCAATACATACAAAAATACATTATTTCTTTCTTCCTATTTAAAATATATCGTACTCGTATAGATAAACAATCGCAACACAAGGCCCGTTTGATTAACATTGCGATGTAAAGCTATCGAGAGTGTCCATCAAAGTAGTCACGCAATCCATTCAGCGTGCAATTAACACATCATTTAGCCTTAGTAATAAACAAACCTATATGATAAACCTAAGTTTTTTTTTTATATCGAATTTGCAGAGAAAGCGAAGCGATCGCTGCCCATATACATCCGCAATTGCAGATGGCTACCCTTAACGGAAACGGAGACGCACATAAAGAGGATATTTCTCCTTTCTATGTATTTATACGTCTCCTCCACTGTCAAATCCACTTTTCCTAGATCCTATAATCGTAATGCAACGCTTCGCCTCGCTTTGGAGTGTTTGTAACTCCGCCTTAAACCAAAGGCTAAAAACAGGTTAACGTTATTTATAGAACAAATACACGAAATTCTTTTTCAGGTAATATCGACTAAATAGAAAATATGTGAGTAGGTATTTAATTCGCTTATATTATTGGGCAGCCCTTTACATGAATCAGACAATTTACAAATGGAGTTTCTACGGCAGAACGAAGGCATATTGACCCGACAGCCACTGAGCCCATCGGACCGGAAAACTAATTTACCTTCCCTATGAAAATGTTACTATCAACTTTATATTCTTGATAATGTTTTTGATAACACTGGTATTACTTACCTACAAAGTATATCAATACAATCTGACAGTTGTAATGAAATGCAAGCAAAATTTTGAAGTGTTCCAATGGTATCGGCAGTTAAGGTGTTCCGTCCTTTGTTGAGCACAATCAAGTGAGGTAGAACCCACTTTTTCATATTTCAAGGTGGCAAACGAGCAAGCGGCCGTCTAAATCTACCGAAAGTGCGAAGCGATCGATGCCCAGACATCCGCAATTGCAGATCCTTTGCCTACCTTTAACGGACGGAAGAGGAGACGCGCATAAATTCCGTTCCTATGCATCTCCTACACCGTCAAATCCACTTTTCCTTTCCCTCATTTCCTCTTAAGAAAAGGATGGAAAGCAAAACGGACTAAATTAGGCCACCAGCATCACACTCATCAGTCCAAACGCGGAATTGTTCCTCTTCAAACCTACATTCTCTGTAGTCGTGGTATACCGGGCGAGTCGGCTATTCGTGCGAAGATGTTAAAGCGGGCTCTACCATTGCAAAACATCAGCTACATGAAGTATACGGGACTTGAGCCTCTAATAATAATTGAAAGATGACTAAGCCTTAATCACCTACAGCACGTCAGTGCCGATTGGTACATATGATGTTTTCCTTTGGCGTAACAACGTTGGATAGACAGAAACCATTTTCATGGTGTTAAAACTTGAGTTGAGTTTTTTAATCCTGTATTTTTATCTAGTTTCACATTTCACTATATTATGCTGAAATTTAACGTATGTAAATATCGTTTGCAGCTGTTAAAGTCGCGTTCATCGCGTGAAAATTAGTAACACACTTTCCGACGCCGGCTGTAGATAATATAATTTGCAATTCCGAATAGTAGAAAATGTTTTCTTAAAAATGTTGTGATTTGGTATTTAAATTTTGAATTAACTGCTACCGAAATTTTTCTCCGATTTATAAACAACTTTAGCATTTACATTTACACACTAACTTTTTCTCCCGAATTCGAAATATAAATTTAATGACTAATTTATTTGTCCATCCAGACTATGTTCTACATCTGTGTCATCAAGATCCGTTACGTAGTTTTGGAGAAATGTTTAAACAAACGTCCATACAACCATCCAAATTGCATTTATAATATTAACTAGCTGTTCCCGTGCGACTTCATCCGCATTGAATTATAATAAAATCATTTTATTGTTAAAATTTGTCAAATTATAAATTGCAAATGTCAAAATGACATGACATAATGTCAAACTACGGCAACCTTGGTTCCTTGATGTTGACAACAACTTATGATCTCTTTCCCACATTAGGATTTTTATCCAAAATATTTACCCTTAAGTTTAACAGCGTGAAAATATATAGCCTAAAGCCTGACGTAAGTGTAGTGCTTTTTATTAAAGAAAGAGTTATTCTAAAATATGCTATGATTGCTGCCATCTTAGGCAACAAAGTGTGTGTTTACATTTTATTATAATAGTGTAGTATAGAAATATAGATGTGAAGTATGATAGTTTATTTTTTATATTTTAATAATCACACAATACTTTCTGAATTTAAGAAATAAATTGATCAATTGTTTTACTTGTTATACTATAAGGAATTCAAATTTCAACATATGATAAAATGGAAATACCCTTTGGGATATAAACTAAGAAAGTTAGCCAACTATTGCAAGTCACACAGGAATGATGCATACTTCAGTGAATTTATAAATTCACCTATAACTCAGTTAATTTCAAACAACCTGAAGTCTAGTTACCTGATAATTTATTAGACACTATGAATGTACAGTTTTAGAAACATCTCTGGAAAGCGTAAACTGTTTCTATTTTGAAAAACATTCTCCTCTTATGATCTAATTTTAGTCCCTTTCCCTTTCCACCCTTTTCTTAAGAGGAAAGGGTGGAAAAGAAAAGTGGATTTTACGATGGAGGAGACGCATAGGAAGGGAAAATGTCCTCTTTATGTGAGTCTCCTCCTCCGTCAATTAAGGGTAGACAACGCAGATGCGTTGCGATGCGTGACGATGCAGTAGAAAGATCCGCAATGGCAGATGCCATTGCGGATCTTTCTACTGCATCGTCACTTCCTTCAGGTAGGATCGTTGAAATGGGCATGAAAGCCCAATAAGTAGGGTGCTCGTTTCAAAAACCCCCATGTCTCAAATAGATCTAATGACTACGACTTAGGGTCCTTAAAGAAGCAAGCATGTCACCTTCTCAAAGACCGGCAACGCATCTGCAGTTCCTCTGGTATTGCCGAAGTCTATGGGCGTTGATGGACATATCGGTTTTCGCCCTGTTCGTTTACCCGCTTCTCTTATAAAATAAACTATGTGCTAATCGCGTTTGACATTAAGACAACATGTCAAACAGTGGATATATGAAAAAAATCTACTTATAATGTTACTTTAAGAACGCATAAAAATATTTTAACCACACTTATAAATCCCTCAAGACACGTAGTTGTATAAAATAAACTCCTAATAGAAAATGAATATTTTTCGCACAAAATAGTACAAATTAGGGGCTCGTTACGAAATTTTCCTTTAGGCCTCGATAAAGCTTTGAAATATATCCCTTTTGTTCGTGCGGATGAGATAAGTAAAATTCACGCGTCCAATTCCTTTTTAGATTGCGTGTTTAGAATAAAAAGGGGAGAATCTGTGTCTCTATGTGTACTAAAAGCATAAGTACGGGAATATAAGACAGATTTATGTAATTTAAAATACTTTCCGATGGGTGCAAGCACTGACTCCGTTTTTGAAATAAAAAATAAATTGTTACTTTAACGCAATTTAAAGAGGAACATTTTTGTTCCACGACATCCATACATTACAGAATGTTTTTAACATGGGATCTTCTTGTCAAAGTTGAAAGTGAAGATTGAATGCGGCTACAAAGGTAGAGGAAGACCGAAAGTATGGTTTGTGTGAAAGCGGATATGCTTACGTAGGGAGTGACTTTAGATGATAGCATATACATAAGTATGGAACAGTAGAACTTACTATGCCGACCCTCCGTAGGGACAAAGGCAGGTTGATGATGATATTCTTGTAACAGTCAAAACTGATTCCCTACTATGTATAAATCGTGAAAACGAATAGATTATAATTTCCTAATCGAAGTATGGTAGATATGAAGTACCAGGCTATCATAAATAGATAAAACGTATTCCCGATACTGTCTTGTCCCACTCAAACAAAACAATTTGCAAGGCAAAAGTCGATGTCGGTTGATTTAAGCATTCTCGACATAATTACGAGATGAACAAATTGACTTTCAAATAATGTAGCTCTGCGGCCTCCGGTACATTGCTATTCAATTGGTAATGAATTATTCGTGAAAGCTTTGATGATTGTTATGAGATATTTTGTATTTAGAAATCTAAGATCAACCTTTTACAACCCGTTGTAAAGAGACAATCTACAAACAATAATCTATCACTAATACAACGAGAAATGCTTTAACTTTGACCTAGACTGTACTCACTATACTGGACAATTAGTTATTATATTAATCTATACTGATGTAAAGAGGAATTGTATTTTTGTATATATTGATATAACTCAAAAACTACAGAGACGATTTCAAAAATTCTTTCACCATTTAAAAGATTATTTATCTGTGAGTAACATAGGTTATATCTTTTATTTTTTTTAATTTCACGGCGATGAAGTCGCAAGCAACAGTACGCGATATAATCTGCGAGAGAGGTGTTGCCATACTTGAGATCCATATTTATAAAGACAATCGATACAACAAAAATTACTTATATTGTAAATTGTACAACATTTTCTCGTCTCGCTTATCCTCCTTAAAAGTATGAGATAACAATAATTTTATACGACTGTTTTAGCTGTTGAATAATATTAAGACACATTTTTTGTTTGACATTTTATAGCGTAGTTAAAAATGGATACAAACAGACGGTATTCATGCAAGCCTCTTATTGGTAGTGAGTCAATAGCAGAAACGTGACTTCGAAACGAAAACGTTAGTGCCCCTTGACATATTTCCACTGGATAATGGTGATCGAATGTCATGTGGGGCTTTTAACTTATACGCATTTAACAGCGAAGAAAAAAGATTTTAAGGAATCATTTCTTCAAAGAAAACAATGTATTACATTTAAACAGCATTGCTCGCGACTCCCTGCTCGGAGTTAAAACAAAAGAAAGTAGCCTATGTGTTCGTCCTGACTATGCTCTATACCTATGCTGAATCTCATCGAGATCCGTTTACCCGTTTATGCGGCAATCATCAACCCATCTAAACTGTCGCATTTATAATACTTATGCGATTAACACGGAAGACGAATACTTCCTACCCAGTTTTCGTTTCCACGCGTGAACTCACATATTCAATAACAAAATTTGTAATAACATTAAGCAAGATGCAAGCGGTTCAAACCAGTATAAACAAGTTAACCCTTTTGCGGTTGGCCCTAATATCGTTTGTATACGACCATAAGGCTTTTTGGTTTACATCGATGGCAAATATATTCGGGAAAGTTTTCGGTCGGAGCAAAGTTAGTAACAATTTAGACATGTATTATGATAAACAAACAATAAAGTTTATCTATAGATAACTTTTACGACTCTAGCAGAAATGGATAGCCAAAAATTGTTTTTATTCGATCCCTTCAAGGTTACATAATCAGTCATTTCTATTTATCATACGAAATATTCATTTAGAGGTCTCCTTACTTGACAGGCAGGGCTGAAATTAAAAAATTGAATTTTCGTTATCAGAACGCAAATACATCATATCTACGAAATATGATTTTGTTTTCGAAATAACTTACAGACATTACAATTATTCTTTTGTTAGAAAATATTAGAAAACAGAAGTAACAGTAAGGGTAGTTTTATAAAGGATTTTTCAAAGATTGGATCAGCCCTCACTCGCTTAGAATCTCCGTCGCTTAGCACTAGTCATTTCTAGCCGTCACCACGGAACGTTCGATATCTTGCCGTAGTTGCCTTAATGATTGTTTTAAAGTAATTATGAAGTTTTGTTAATACGGCCGTTCTTCTATTTTTTGTATCGAAATATCTAACAAATTATAAATACAAGCCGATATTTAGTTTTCGTATTTTCTTTTCCTCGTGTCTTATTAAAGAAAATTGTTTCTACTATTGCAATCGAAATACCAGGAAATGATTTTTAAAAAAGATTTTTAGTTCTAACCGAGTCTCACATAACATAAAATAGGTCATCGAAATAAAACATGTCAAGCGCCACTTGCTCTCCGCTGTCGAAGTCACGTTTCTAAAGTTGAACTTCACACTGTACAATCCCATTTTCTAAATCTAACAAAAATAATTTCTGCAATGGAAGCTCACTATTATTTCTTTATTTAGTAAGTAAGCATGGGCAAAAATTGCGGTACATAATTCATCGCATCCTTACTTTACTCTGATTACATTTTTGCATTATTTGGCGAATGGACCACTCGTTTTTTTATGATTTTCTTAAGCGCTTGACCACGATGCCACCTATAGTTAAGTGGTATTGAGGTCGAAGGATGTTACGCGCTTATTTAATAAGTATCCATTCACCCATCACTTGAAGGCACCCACGATGTAATTGGTTGGGAACACTGACGCCGGCAGCATTCTTTTGCTGATGATTCCATTATTACTTGATCTTGAATGTCAAATTCTGTGTATTAACTAAAACCCGCACGATGTTGCAAAAGAATACAGTGTTATTAGGAAAATTGAAATTTATATGTAGGAGAGGATAAAGAAGTTGATAGAAGTACGTGTAAGTGAAATCAACCCTTAAATTAATGTTTAAAAACAAGTCTATCGTAAAAATCTAACAACGGAATAGTCTCTTCAGTTAACGACCTTTTCTTTTTTATTGCTTCTACGATATTTGCTTTAACGTTAGGGAACAAAGTAAGTAACATTAACGTTTATTACATAAGTTTCAAGTGTCCAATAAAGAGTGCTTGAGAGACTCGTTGCCAGTGTCTCATTAAAGCGGTCGCTTGGTTTTTGTTAGTGCACGTGCTCGAGGGACTTATTACCTCTAAGCTATAGAAAGATACAAACCTCTCCTTAACCTCTTTTCATTAACTTATAACATAGAAATGAACATACATCTATACAGATTACCAGAAGTTCACAGAAGCGAGCCGTATATGCTCAAACTGACTTTCGCCCGCGACACTGTCCGCGTGGTATAAAAAAAGAACAAAAGCAAGTAGCGTTCGTGCTCCTCCAGTATATCCTGTATATCTATGCCAAATTTCATCGAGATACATTTATCTGTTTAAGCTACGTACTCTAACAAACATCTATCCATCCATCCAAACTTATTCTTGTATAATAATAATAGGAAAACAGCCAACATTATTTATACGTAACAGAAGAATTTCACAATGTAAAATCAAAATTATATTCTATATGTATTCTACGTTCATAATATCTCCTGTCTTACGGTATATAAAGACGGAATAATATTTTATGCTTACAAAATGTTTAAATATATTTCAAAGTATAACTTTAATATTTAATAAGTACCTATAAAACGTGCAACAAACAATTTTTAAAAACGAAATCCAACAGCAAAACATTCGAGTTAAAAATTTTTCGTAACAAGAAAAGTTCGTTTACGAAAATCCAAATTAGGGTAGAAACTATTGTAGCGGGCACAGGCAGAAATAAAACGAAAAGTTCAAATTTATAATGAATTCACCGGATCAAAAGTTTGGCGAACTGCAAGCTCGCAGATATGAGATTAAAAAATGCTCGTCAAGTACGAGCTGCGCTCTCCTGTCTACTGCATCTCTCCGAGGGAGACGGACGACATCACTGTGTCGATTTCCTTTGACTCTTAACGGACAGGACCCGTCAAGTGCAAGCATTCACCTCTGTAAAAGAAATACGAACAATAGGTTTTAACCTGTTTACTTTTTGCTCGTTTTATGTGTGTAATTTCATGCAATTGAAACATCTTTATTAAAACAAAATTACGTTACCTCTCGTGAAAAGATGTTGAATTTGTTTATGTGATAACTGAGTCTAGTCTGTATCTCTATAGTCAAAAACGATATTACTCTTAACTTGTTCGGATGTTATGTCATTTTAAGAAAATAAAGTTAGCCTGTCAGAAACGTGTACCTTTTAATTGATTAATTAAACAAAAGCCATGAAATCGATTTTGTTTACGATAGTTAACTTTGTACATAATGTCAACTTAAAACAGCTTTTTATACGCGATTCCGGTAAAAATACGAATGAATGATTTTAATTTATGAATTCGTTAAAACCATAGATCACATCGATAACAAATACAAGACCGTCTTGTCAGTCTACTATAAAAAATATTAGAAAATTTGAATACAACATCTAACCATAACTAGTTAAAAAAACTGGACCTAACAAATAGTCACTGAACTTTAGAGAGCATTTTCACATTAGAATAAAAGAAAATGCAATTTAACTAAACACATATTTGCTGTGATTCCCATCAACGTTACATATGCGATTTTCATACACGAAGCATGGGCAAAAAGTAATACATTTCAGCGCAATTTCAGGCATAAAACGTTCCAGTTAAAAAGTCGCGACCTACATACGGAGATGCTAAAAGCTACATTATTATACAGCAAGCTTTTTACTAAGCTAAGTTGTTTGAAAGCCACAGAGTGTTTTTATCCATATGGCGTCTCGAAATTCATAGTAAATATTGGGAAAATAAAACAACAGAGGTAGTACTCATGAGCTTTACCTACCGATGATTTAGGGGGGGGTGTCAAGGGGGGCAGGAAACAATAAAGAAAATACTTATCAACATGTGGTACAATTATTTAATAAACAACTATAGTTCGGGACTAAAATAATTACGCATTTCAACTTGAACACTCAGTTTATTGCGACTTAGTACAAAAAATTATTCTAATCAACCGGAACATAAACAAAAGAAAGAAACACTAGAAAACATGCTACGTGATGGCGGCAAAGCGCTCGCGCATACGTCGGTATTAGTTAACAGTTCGCGGCTCACTGCCGAAAACAGAGCTACACCGCAGCCGTGAGGAACGGCGGGGGGGTGGGCTCGAACCACACTCAGCCTGAGGGATAACACAATTTAGACGCGATGTTATACAACTTACAAGTCGTCTTTGATTTATCGACGTGAGTCTCTACCGATTGGCACATTAGTGTTTTAATTGATTTTTTACATTGCTCGTATGTTGTACAATTTTCGAGTTTCTCCGACTCTGACGACGTCCATGGTAATACTACTACTGAAAAGGGTGAACTGTATTTCTGGCTGGTTTGTTGAATTTGATTGAATTGAATGATATATTGTAAAATAGCTACAAGGTCAATTAAGGTAATGTAAAAAGTATGTGTTGCCGTGTGACGACTTGCAGCGAAGTAAAAAAGGGTGAAAGGGCCACACCGCGCGTCTTCCCCGCTAGTGTTGCAATAGCAAACAGTAGTACGTAACAACTACAATATTTAGAAGTCTTTTGTAAGTATGGGTGTAACAATTACAGCAATAGTCCGCAGTCTATGAAGTAAGAAAGTTTTTATTGCTAACTGACTAAGTTGATTAGGGTGAAGTGGATCTTGTCTCCAGTGTCCCACTTTCCCCGGTCATGAAGTCCGGGACCTGGAGCACACTATGTTAACCTAATAATACATTAAGTGGTACAATTTAATTTCACTTATATTATGTTACACGTTTTGATTAAGGGATGTCACTTTCATCCAAAGTAACAAAAACCTCTTTAGTTATAAACTTTGTGTAAGGTTATATTTCCGTCAAAGTATGAGAAATGCGATCTACAAGCTTGTATAGAGGGACCAATTTAACTAAATACATTACACAGTTCAAGAGCTCTTAACCTATTTTAATGGCTTTTATAGATAAAAGTTGTTTCGTTCAAAAGACTGAATCTTTAGAGATGAAACTTTGTATGAAAATTTTAGAATAATTTAGCTTGGTTTTTAAAAGTTTCGTAATGTAATATTTTTTATAAGATTATTGCATCTATATTCGTTTTATAAAGAAGAAAGATTTGTATTTATGTATCCATTCAAATTACTCAAAAACTACTGGGCCGATTTTAAAAATTCTTTCACCGTTAGAAAGGTAATTTATCTGTGAGTAACATAGGCTATGTTTTTTTGTAGTTCTCAATTTCACGCAGACGAAGTCGTAAGAAACAGCTAGTATGTTATAAAATAAATAAATATTTTGTAAGAATGTTAATCACAATGTCCATTGCAGTGAATAATTAGATTCTCATTTAAAATTTTCTACAGATTGTACTCCGGAGGAAAATACTGATAATTAGTACTGGCATAGTAGGGCGCGGTGGGCGGCCGCCCTGGGCGCTGCACAATGATGTTGAATGTTATGGACAACTCGCCCAGGGCGCTAGTAGAACTTAAATAGGCACTGCTGATAACCAAAAAGTAATTTAAGCGATAAACTACCACTGCTAATACATCTGGATTGTAGTTGTAAAAGCTAACTTTATATATTTAAATTGAGTAAGAAAAATATGCAAAAATGCTTGAACTAAAGTGAAGTAGAACATTTTATAAGTAAAGTCTATTGAACACCAATTTATCATCTGCAACGTCGGTCGAAGCTTAATAAAGGTTCTCCATATTTTAAGAACAGCTTCTTATTTTAAAGTAAAACCTAACTCAAGTGTTCTCGACGTAATTGACTCGTTCACCGACTTTGCAATGCAAATTCTTTTATATCAATAAGCAGAGTATCAAATGAATTTATATGAAATTTAACTAAAATTATTTTTGTAGTTGGTTTCATGAATTTATTTCGAACAACTATCGCCTCTAAGAGTGGTACAAACATCTCTCACATTCCCTTTAAAAAAATAGGGACTATAATATTTTATCTATCCCTGTTATGTTTTCTTTATCATAAAAATGTTAAGGTTTATCGAAGAGATGAGTTGGGACTGGTTAGAAACGTGAATATCTCAAATTGAACGAATATTTGCGGCATTTCTTGCTTGGAGAACCTCTGGAATGAAACGAAAATTGCTGGATGGTTAAAGACGAAATGTTTGTTGGATATCGACCCAAAACAGACTTCATAGTAGAGATTAGGTATATTAAGTAATCGCTATATTTTTGTAGCTCCTTAAAGTAGTTAATTAAAATCAGGTTTTAATTCTATTACCTATGATAGTTTGGTACTTTATATACAGTGGCTCATACTTCCGACTTTTGGCCGACCTTCCAAAAGAAGGAGGTACTCAATTCGTCTGTATGTTATTTTTTATTTATTTTTTATGTGTGTTACGGTATAACTCCGCCGCTAGTGGATCGATTTTGATAATTATTTTTTTATCCGAGAGGTAGTGTTTGCAGGTGCCGATGCATTTGGAACATAATATTGTTTGATAGAATACAAAGGGTACCTAGTATTTTTCTTATTCCGCTGGGATGGACAAGTTATCGTACGCGGTATCGCACTATTATATTAATCACTAGCTTTCGCCCGCGACTACGTCTGCGTGCAATTAAAAAAAAAACAAAAGTGAGTAGCCTATGCGTTATTCCAGACTATCTTCTACATCTGTACCAAATGTCATCGAAATCCGTTTAGCCGTTTAGGCTACAAACTTTGACAAACATCCATTCATGCATCTAAACTTTCGCATCTATAATATTATAAATCTTATCTCATGTGTGCCCTAGACTTTGTTTTACATCTGTGCCAAATTTCGATAAATTATGTTGAGCTTTTATAGAATTATCGAGTAAACAAAAAAGAAAATTAATGCAATTCAAGGGAACCGTAACTATTTCCGGGATAAAAAGTAGCCTATGTATACTTCCAGATTATGCTCTACATCTATGTCAAATTTCATGCAGATCCGTTCAGCCGTTTAGGCTACAAACTCTAACAAACATCCATCTATCTATGGCTTGAAGTATGAATAGCTGTCAAAAAATTAAAACAAGTGTTTATCTAAACACTGTCTAACTATAGTTGGTGTGAAACAGATTAAATTTAACACGGTAAATCGTTTTCGTTTACTCTTTGAAATATATCAAAGTTTCCACAAAAGCAAAGCCCTTCGTCAGTAAATTGACAAATATTTATGATGTGAAATGTACTGAATAGGTTATTTGGCTGCGGGTACGGCGGAACCCCTACTATACACATTTCCCCATTTATTTTCAATTCACATTTTGACAGGACATTAAAATGATGTATACGGACAAAGAAAATGCGGTTGTAAACAGTTCCTGAACGTGGCAAAACCTTTAGAACAATTCGTTATTTATCACTATAGATGTTTTACTCCGAAATGTAATTTACAAAATTCAAATAAACTGAAATAAGAATGCCATTAGTCCTGACCTGTCTTGGCGTAACCTATGAGTAGGCGTGCATCAGGCGATTGTTCAAATTTTTTCATGTCTGTATTGCCTAGTTCGCAGGCTAATAATTTATTATCTTCCATATCATCTATGCATATAACAAAATTGGATTGTCTGTTTGTAATATCTTCAGAATAATTCCAGATTTTCGAAAAATGATGTACTTGCGTTACTGATAAAGAAATTAGCATTCAATTTTTTTTTCCGTGTATATGTCCGCAAGCCGCGTTTGTTCCGAGTAATCTCCGAAACGGCTATGCCGATTTAGACGGGACTGGAGAGTAGCTGACATGGATAGGCATATTATGAGCTACTTTTTTAATACTGAGCTGTCAGAACGGCGTAACGGGTGATCCAAAGCGCTAACAAATTTTGCGGGGGACAGCTCGTCTAGTAATAAATGTATCAAATCATAGAAACGAGAGTAGTTTAGCTGTAAAATATCTCGATATTAGACTAAATTACTATAAATAAGAACATATCATTTGAGGTTATTAAGAATCAAAGAATTGTCTAATGCTTGTAGTGTCCTTGGATGGATTGCGTGAAAGGTGACATGATCAAAAAGGGAGTGATGACTAAGATGACGTATGATAGAGTTATTTGGAGGACAAAAACCTGTTGTGCCGACCCTACGGGAGCAAGCTAATGAAGATGATCATGATATTGTCCAATGCTTGTAGTGATACTTTTATCTTAACTTCGCGTTCGCGTGTTATCTCAAAGGTTAATAACTAACGTATAATAGCCGTTGCCATGTGGGCATAATAAAGTACATTTAAAATCTTCCACGAATATGATCGTAATAATGGTATCTGAATTAGTGGTTGTCTTCCCTAATCCAAGCCTTGATCATCAGCTGATGACGCCTAAGTGGTGTACATTTCTGGTCTCAATATTACTAATATTATAAATGCGAATGTTTAGACAGATGGATTAATGCTTGTTAGACTTTGTAGACTAAACGACTGAACGGATCTCGATGAAATTGGAGGATAGTCTGGAAGAACACTTAGGTTACTTTCTTCAGTTTTTTTTTTAATTAGACGCGGACGGAGTCGCGGGCGAAAGCTGATACTCTAATATTCTTATAATGTTCTAACTGTTAGTCGTAAAAAACTACACTCAAATGTCTCTCGTGGAATTTTCCATCATGTCTATTTTAAGTAGGTTCATTGCGAAACAATATCAACTGCCAGTACAACAAAGTTGTTAACACATCAAAATTTGATATATGGGTTAATTACAATCTTCCAACTATACAGTTAATGAAATGAGTGTGTCTGTATGTAATATCGAAAAAAAAAACTGAAGACCAAAAATTTTTTTTTTTATTTTTGTTTGTATCTATACTTGCAGCGTTTGTTCTAGATAATGAATGTTATGGGCTAAGTTTTTAGTTATGATTACTAATAAAGTCACAAGCGACCGCTATTTCAATGCTCACTGATCCAACGACCGTACTATCAACGACAGTCAAAGCTATGGTCTTTAGGTACTAGATTTTGCATATATTTATAACATTACGTAGATATTTTCAATAGGTTAGGAGGAACCACAGGTGTTTGCCTATAACATCCTCAGGGGATATTAAAATACGGGACGAAGGTTCTTGTAAAGCAAAGCACACTATTCTATGTATTACGTCAAGTTTCTGATTCGAATATTATAAATTCTACTTCCACGCGGACGAAATCGCGGGTAACAGTCAGTTCATTTGATTTTATTTTAAGGGTATTCCCCGTTTAGTTTTGATCAGTCAACAATGTATAGACAAATACAATATTATTATTGCAAATATCGCCTAGATGAAAATGTTGTGCTACAAAATTATGCTCGCCCTACTAAATACAATGAATAATGATATATCATAAATTTCTTACAGAATGTTCCCAATAGGTATAGGTATTAATTTATCTGTTAACTAGCTGTTGCCCGCAACTTCGTCCGCGCAATATTAGGATGAAAAATAGAAACAAAAAACTGCGCATCCATAACTTTCAATATTTCAAATAATACCTGAGATTTACCGTGAATGAAAAGTATTCCACGTGTTGTAGCATACTATGTTCTATATCCAAGATACATTTCAATAAGCTGCGTCTAGCCGCTGCGGATTTATTGAGTAAATATAAAAAAAAAACAAAATCAGTGTATCCCACGGGAACCTGACTTTTTTTGGGATGAACTGTATTCCACGTGTTACACCATTCTATGTTCTATATCCTTGCCAAATCTTAACAACTTGCGTTAAGCCGCTGCGGACTTCTTGAGTAAACATGTAAATAACCAAAAAACACATATCCCTCGGGAACCTGGAATGTTTTGGGGATAAACTGTACCACATGTGTTACTTCAGACTTTGTTTTATATCTGCGCCAAATTTCAATAGGATATGTTAAACCATTGCAGAATTATCGAGTAAATATAAAAAGCAATATCATTGTATCCCGCGGAAACCGTAACTATATCTGGTATAATAAACTTTTTAATAAAAAAACAAAACCGACTTCCAAACAAAATACACGAAAAACAAACAAAATGCACTAAAAACAAAACAAAATACACCAAAAACAAAATATTCTCAAAAAAAAAGTACACTAAAAAGTAACGAAATAATTCCT